>NC_080093.1:96556692-96910442 GCF_950005125.1 Chionomys nivalis
AGAGGAGGATCTGCTACAGAGTACATGTGACATCTCTCCTAAGGATGGGTTCTACTGACTGAGAAACAATGTTAAAGATAAAAACATAGGGAGAAAGAGTCTGGAATTCAGGTGTGGCCTGGTCCATCATGAGTAAGTAACTAAGTAAACACATGAAAAATAATAGCTCTTACCTAAAAAACTGCCAATGGAAACAATGTTTACAAAGTGCCTTGCCACCCTAATGATACTTAGGAATGGTAGTTATTACTGTAATAATGAATCACAGCAATGATAAATGGTATCAGTATTTGATGGGGGGGTGTTCAAGACAGGGTTTCTCTGTATAACAGTCCTTACTGCTGAGCCATCTTTCCAATCTTTATTGCCTGCTATTGTATGTGGTGTGGGTGTTTGCGCGTGCATGCATGCGTGCCACTACCACCCAGCTAATATGCTCAGTTTTAAACATAAATCTAAGCAATGTATGAGACAATAATGGAGATCTATGAAAGAAAGCTAGAATAAACTAATCTGAAGCTTAGAGAAAGTGTTTGCCACACTATAAATCAGCTTCTAGGTAGCAACTGAGCCCTTGGGCAGCACCAACTTTCAATGGGTGAACAGAAGAAAACCCTGAGAGGAGACTCAGGAACAGCTAAAGAAGTAAAAGAAAACAAAAATAAACAGAAATTTTGTAGTAGACTCAATAAAAGCAGGGGAGGCTTGCTTTAAGGAGGAAGGTGGGAAAAGGTTCATCAGATGGCTCAATGGGTAAAGGCACTTGCCGTCAACCCTGATGACCTGAGTTCAATCCTGGGAAGGACGAAACCAGTTCCTGCGAACTGCCGTCTGACATACACGTGTACTCTGACACGTGCCAGACCACAACAAATATATCTTTTTTTTATATTTAAATTAAAAAAAGAAGAAGTGAGGAGGGAGCTGAGGATGTAGCTCAGTTGGTAGTCCTTGGTTTGACTCTCAACACTGTATAAAGCAGACAAGGTGACTTTTGCTTGTAATCCTGGGAAGTGGAGGCAGAAGGACCAGAAAGAAGTTCAAGTTTGAAGCTAGCCTGAAATGAAACTATCCTTTCTGTTATGGATTTATTAAAAACGCTGTAGGATCTCCGGCGGCAGCAGGTAGCAGAAATGCTGCAGGTCCCCAAGCGGTGGTAGCGGCCATGTGGCAGCACGCAGCAGGCCCTGAGAGCAGCCAGTCCCAGGCAGAGATGGCTGCCTGTCCGGCTGCCTGTCCTGGAGCGGTGGCTGGTCCCAGGCAGGGAGACACTTGGCGGGGCAGGCAAGAGACATGGATAGGCACGACAGGCAGAGTGAGGTGTGGGGAGGGGGGAGGGAGGGAGAGAAGGAGGGGGGGAACAGAGGGGGGAGGAGGGGGAAGGGGAGAAGAGGGAGAGAGAGGCAGAAGCGAAGCTGCCTCACAGAGAGGAAGACAGAAAAGCAGAGCTCAGGTGGGAAGCTGAAGATCAGTCTGCCTCAGCGGATGGGCATGGCTTGTCTCTTAAAGAGACACAACAATCATTACACTATCCCTTCCAAACAAAGGAAGAAAAGTGGAAAAAGTAAAAAAGGGGAGGAAAGGAGCATTGAGGCTATCAATGACACAGAATGATCAAATTAAGATAAGGTCAACAATCAGTCCATTAGGTTTAATAATAATGAGAATAGCCATAACTACAGCAAGACCAGCTCATTCCATGAGGTTCTTCAGTGAAGTTGAAAAAGTTAAGAGACCCAAGGAGGCCTTCTCTGAACAGAGGAAACCGGTCTCCACATCAAAGGAGTGTTAGTTAGCAATTTCAGGAATTTGATTTCTTGGCTCATCTGAGCTGCTAATCACTGTGGTGTCCAAGGACACAGCCACGAACTCCAGAGCAATAAAAGCATTTATTTTGTAATTACAAAAACAAAAACTGTGGTTAGTTTGGGTTCTGCTGTACAGTATGACCTTGACGCTGATTACCAGTTGTTTTACTCAGAAAATAAAAGTTATCTCTTTAAAGCTGTTTTAAATATTGAATGAGAAAACCTTGGGGAAGTTCTGTGCAAAGAACAAAGCAGCAGGCTGGGGAAATGACAGTAAAGTGCTTACTCTGTGAGCAGAAGGACCTGAGTTTGGAACCCACGTGAGGCTGTAGCCGGTATGCTAATTCTGGGGAGGTGGAGACAAGAAGATTCCTGGGATTGGCTGACCCAGTGAGATCCATGTTCAATTAAAGAGCTTGTCTCAAAACAGTAGGGTAGAATGCAACTGAGGACAACCAATGCTGACACAAATATGAAGTACCGCTGTCATCATCTTAAAAGCTCTACAAAGTGATCAGAGACAGAGACAGACAGACAGACAGACAGACAGACAGACAGACACACAGAGAATTAGACAGGAGCTGGTCAATGGAAGAGACTATTTCTTAGCCATACGGATGTATCAGATCATTCACTTTATCTGTAGGCTGTCAACTTTATTAATTATTGAGGTCTTCAGTTGACAAGCTGATACATCTTTTTTGCTTGTTTGAGACAGGATTACAATATAGTCCTGGCTAACCTGTTAGTGAAAAACAAGGAGGAAGGAAAAGAAGGAATGGGGAGTTAGGAGTATCCAACTGTGGGTTTGGATTCCCCCCTGTGGGGGCTATGTTAGTGCTGAGGGACAACAGTCTTTCATCCTGTTACTTGTATTATTTTTAATAAAATGCTGATTGGCCAGTAGCCAGGCAGGAAGTATAGGCAGGGCGATGGCAACCAGGCAGGAAGTAGAGGCAGAGCAACGAGAATTCTGGGAAGAGGGAAGTTTCAGTCTACAGTTGTGACCCAGCCGCAGAAGAAGCAAGATGTGACTGCCTTGCCAAAAAATGTACCAAGTCACATGGCTAACACAGACAAAAATTATGGGCTAATATAAGTTATAAGAATTAGTTAATAAGAAGAGCCTGAGATACTGGACCAATCAGTTTATAATTGATGAAGACCTCTGTGATTTTTTGGGATTGAATGACTGACTGCAGGACCAGGTGGGACAGAAACCTCAGACAACACGTTTTTTCAGTTTTGTTTGTTTGGGGAGGATATTGATTTATTGTAGCTGGAACTGGCCTTGAACCCCCCAAGCCTTGCTGCCTCTATCTCCAGAATGCTGAAATTATAGGTATGTGCTAATAACACTAAGCTTAAGTATTTGTAGCAATTAGACATATTGTTTGCTACAGTTTGAAACCAGAAAATTCAGAGTACTACATTTGGTTCCAGGCAGTAGAGGAGTGGGAAGTACCCAGGACAGAATATGAGAAAAGGAAGAAGAAATCTTAATTATTTCCTCGTGGTGGAGAGACAATGAATACACAGGCCAGAGTGAAGAGTTAGGTATCAGACCCAGCTCTAACACAAATCACTTTTACAGATCACAAATTCTCCATCTTTTCCTTCATACAGTGGTAAATTAGTTTAAATACTTTATATGTTCTTATAATCTCATAATTATTTTCTAAATGTGTTTGGGGCCCATACAGCAAGTTGATGGCTGGCACTTACATTCACTACTCTTTGCCTTCTTTTCTTTTTAACTGATGGCTAGTTTTTTTTTTTTTAATTTAAAGATTTTATTTATTTATTTAGTATACAGTAGTCTCAGTGTTCTGTCTGTGTGTATGCCTGCAGGCCAGAAGAGGGCACCAGATCTCATTACAGATGGTTGTGAGCCACCATGTGGTTGCTGGGAATTGAACTCAGAACCTTTGGAAGAGCAGGCAGTGCTCTTAACCACTGAGCCATCTCTCCAGCCCCCTCTTTGCCTTCTTAAGAAGAAAGCATTCCAAAGCTTTTATTATGCTTTTCTTGAGGATATATATTGAGGTACAAGTGTAAAAACGCATCAGATGCTATGACATAGTGGTCAGGTTTGGTTTTTCTCTTGCAGCACTAGAGATCTGCACACTGAGCCATGCAGTCACTGCTCAGCTCTAAGCCACCATCTCTACATTCTAATCTCCTTTCTCTACAAAGGAATAGTCACTGCTGCAGTTTACATCTTAGCCGGGGACAATAAACCAACCTTTGGTTTAGGTCATTATCTCGTTTTATAGCAGAGAGAACTAAGATTCATGCAGGCCACAGCCTATCGGTAGTGGAGTTTGGATTCTGGAAGTTGCGAGTATCAGAATGGAGTCACTTACATAAAACCTAGTGAAACGGAATCAGAGGCCATGACGGAGTCTGTACCTCCCAAGTCTCTACAGGGTATATCTTAAGAAATCCCTGCACATATGCCTATTACAGGATTTACTGCAAAAAGCTGTTCAAGACCAAATAAGCAAGTTGCACAAGGACTTACCTAGCAACTGAGATGGCTCTCACCAACGAGCTCATATCAGCCTCTGTAATCAATGGTCTTTTCTTCAAAACAGTTTATGTGAAGTTTTTCTTTTTCTTAAAAATTTCTCTTATACCACAACTTCCCTGAATGTGCCTATGGTCCACTGTAGCATACATATCCTGAAAAGAAAGCCATATACATCCTAGCCTGAGTAAAAATTCTGTGGACCTAGGAAATACTCCAGTGGGTAAAAACTTGTCATGCAAGTGTGAGGACCGAGTCTGGCCCCCGTCACTTGTGTGTGGTGTGAATGAGAACACCTCTACAGGCTCATAGATTTGAATGCTTGGTCCTTAACTGGAAGAGCTATTTGAGAAGGGTTAGGAGATGTGATCTTATTGGAGGAGATGTGTCGCTGGGGATAAACTTTGAGGTTTCAAAAGCCCGAGCCATTCCCAGTTAGCTCTCTGTCTCATGGTTGTGTATCAAGATGCAAGCTCCAGGGCCGGAGAGATGGCTCAGTGGTTAAGAGCATTGCCTGCTCTTCCAAAGGTCCTGAGTTCAATTCCCAGCAACCACATGGTGGCTCACAACCATCTGTAAAGAGGTCTGGTGCCCTCTTCTGGCCTTCAGGCATACACACAGACAGAATATTATATACATAATAAATAAATAAATATTTAAAAAAAAAAAGATGCAAGCTCCAGCACCATGCCTTCCTGCCACCATGGTGCCCACCACCATGGTTCCACCACCATGGTCATGAACTCCAAGCCTCTAAAACCTTAAGTCTCAAATTAATTATTTTATAAGTTGTCTTGTTCATGGTGTTTTATCAGAGCAATAAGAAAGCCACTAAAATACCATGTAAAAGCTGGGCACAGTAGTTTGTCTGTAATCTTAAAAGTCTTATAGTAAGATAGGATGCAGAGACAGAGAATCCCTAGAACCTTACAGACCAGCAAGCCCGCCATACACAGTGCAGTGGTAGAAGTAGACGGTGACAATGACATCGTCCTCGGCCTCCCGTATATATGCTATGACACGCGAGCATCAGTACACACAGACATATACGTATCTGTTCCCCCCAATACACACAAATTAAATAAAATAAGTCTGGAGAGATGTTAATAGAGCAGTTAAGAGTGCTTGCTATTATTTTTGCAGAGGACTGGAGGCTGGTTCCCAGAAGCCATGTTAAATGACTCATAACTGCCTTTAACTCCAATCCCAGGGTATCTGATGCCTTCTGATCTCCTCCAGCACCTGCACACATGTAGCATATATAGAAACATAAATATATACATAAATAAAAACAAATCCTCTGAAAAAGTAAACATTGCTTGGACTTTCATCTATCTCTATATTTTCAATTCCTGTTGACATTCTAGACACCTTCCTCTGTCCAGAACACACACCAGACATCTGAGTGATACTTGGATGCTTATACCATCCCAATATTTTTAAGAAGAGAAAGAGCCAGGTAGTTGTGGTGCATGCCTTTAAAACCAGCACTCAGGGGGCAGAGACAGGTGGATCACTATTAGTTCACTGTCAGCCTGGTCTACACAGTAAGTTCTAGGCCAGCCAGGACTATATAGAGAAACCCTGTCTCAAAAACAAACAAACAAACAAGCAAAACACAAAAGAGAGAGACGGAGAGAAGGCTAAGGAGGTGGCCGGCAGTAAGTAAGAGCACTCACTGCTCTCACAGAAGACCAGGGTTCAGTTTCCAGCTCCCATATGGCAACTTACAACCTTCCGTAGCCCCAGTTCTAGGGTATCTAATGCCAGAAAAGAGATTCCGAGGGCACCAAGCAAACATGCAGTGCATATACAAGCATGTAGGCAAAACATTCATGCCCATCATAAAAATAAAAAAATCTTTTTTTTTTTTTTAAAAGGAAAGGAAAGTATGTACAAATCTTAGCTGTAGAAGAAGACTGATCATTCGTTTCCTGGCCACCCAGGCCCAAAGAATCACACAGAAACTATATTAATTACTACACTGTTTGGCAAATGACTCAGGCATATTTCTAGCTAGCTCTTATATCTTGAATTAACCCATTTCCATTAATCTGTGTATCGGCAAAAGGCTGTGGCTAAAGGTTCTGGTGTCTGTCTCCCTCAGCAGCTACATGGTGTCTCCCTGACTCTGCCTACTCTCTCTCTGTATCTCTTCCAGGCTGGCTATATTCTGCCCTGCTATAGGCCAAGGGAGCTTCTTTATTAACCAATGGTAATCAAACATACAGCAAACAGAGGGGAATCCCACATCATCAGCTACATTCCAAAATTGTATCAACAAACCTTTTCTGAAGCTTCTGGGGAAGAAAATCCTATCAAGAGTCCACCATTAAGGTAAACCTAGGAGAAAGGTATTCAAGTGTCTGCTGGACTTACTGCCTGTCTTTGGTAGCCTGGGTTGACAAATTAAAAAAATACAGTAAGTTAGGTAAATTTCAACAACAGCATGGATTGTGATCTGAGAGTTTTAAGCTGAAATAAACCCTTTCTTCCCCAAGTTGCCCTTGGTCATGATGTTTTATCAAAGCAATAGAAACCTAAGACACTTGTCACTGGCTGCTATGAAAGTGTACATCTTTAAGATGTACACGTGCTTGCTTACAACAAAAATGAACACGTACTAACAACTTGTAAAAAAAAATCGAGTTAAAATCTTTATGTATCCTTTAGAGAAGATATAAATTACTTTAAATCACATGGCCTAAATTAAACTGTCATAATTTCTTTATCTGAAAAGTACTATGAAATTTAAAATCGTTAATTATAAATAATACACATGTTACCTAGCATGTACTTGCAAAATGGCAATTGACAGTCATTACTATCATCAGTAATAAATATTTAATATACTCTATTGAGCAACTCATCTCACTTTGATCCTTCATTTCCAGCCAATACAAGGAATGATAACTTGAAAATGTGTTTCCTGGACAAAACCTATACAAGTTGGATAAAGTATAACGAGCATCTTATTCTCAGGCAAAGCAGATACTTAAGAAAGAAAATTAAATCCTTAAGAATCAAAAATGAGAGGAACCAAAGATCTCTGCGGGGCCAGGTGAGTCTGGGACCTCAGAAGGAGGAGGCCTGAGCCAGGACCTCTGTGGGTCTGGGCACTGGTCTGGGACATCAAAGGCACGAACCTGGAAGCTCTGCAGACCCAGGTGAACCTGGGACCTCTGAGGGAGTGTGCCTGAGCTAGGTTCTCTGTGGGTCTGGGCACTGGTCTGGGACATCAAAGGCACGGACCTGGAAGCTCTGCAGACCCAGGTGAACCTGGGACCTCTGAGGCAGCAGACCTGAGCCTTTGCAGGACCAGCTCCAATCCAGGACCTCTGCAGGAGTGGATCCAGACCACGATTTACAGAAACAGGAAAAAGCCCATAAAGCCGGTAACCTAGGCCAAAGTAAGCCTAAGGCAATGATCTCTACCTTGGGCTGGAGCAGGACTGAGGGAACAAATTCTACAACAGTTATCTAGGCCCGATTGGGCCTGAGGAAGAAAGCTCCACGGGGTGGGGGGTGGGAGCCAATCCAGTCCAGGGCCACTGGCTGACCAGGATTGAACCAGCAACCTGGTCCAGAGCAGACAGGAGACAGCGAACTCCACAGGAACAGGTAAAGGGGAGTAACCCCTGAGTGAGTGAGCCAGAGCCAGAGACTGGTAAGGGTCTGGGCGAGAGTCTAGGACCTCCCAGGAACTAGGCATGAGCCAGGACCTCTGTGGGTCCCCGGAGTTGGTCTGGGACATCAAAGGGAATAGGCAGGAACCTGGAACCTCTGTGGGTCCAAACGTGAGTCTGGGACCTCTGAGGGGTAAGCCTGAGTAGAAAAGATGAGTAGAAAAGGTGAACACACGCAACACCACAAAGAGCAACACAACACCAGTAAAACCTAAAGACCCTACAACAGCAAGACCTGAACAACCAAATATGGATGAAGCAGAAGAAAATGACCTAAAAAATAACTTCAGGAAAATGTCTGAAACTCTTAAAGAGGAAATGAGAAATTCCCTCAAAGAAATGGAGAAAAAGACAAAGAATTGGAAGACATCAGCAAATCCCTTAAAGAAAACCAAGAAAAAAAAAATCAAACCTATGAAAGAAAATATTCAAGACTTGAAAACAGAAATAGAGACAATAAAGAAAACACAAGCTGAGGGAATTATAGAAACAGAAATCATGAGAAAATGACCAGGAACCACAAACTCATGCATGAACAGCAAAATACAAGAGACGGAAGAGAGAATCTCAAGTGCTGAAGATACAATAGAGGAAATAGGTTCATAAGTTAAAGAAAACATTAAATCTAACAAAAGCTTAACCCAAAATATCCAGAAAATATGGGACACCTGAAAAGGCCAAATCTAAGAACAATAGATATTGAAGAAGGAAAAGTTCAACTCAAAAGCGCAGAAAATATATTTACCAAAATCATAGAAGAAACTTTCCCAACCTGAAGAAAGATACGCCTACAAAGATACAAGTAGCTAACAGAACACCAAATAGGCTGGATCCAAAAAAAAAAAAAAAAAAAATCCACTTGCCACATAACAATCAAAACACTAAACATACAGAGTAAAGAAAGAATATTAAGAGCTGCAAAGGAAAAAGGCCAAGTAACATATAAAGGTAGACTTATCAGAATTACACCTGACCTCTCATTGGAGACAATGAAAGCCAGAAGGTCATGGTCAAGCATTATGCAGACATTAAGAGACCACAGATGCCAGCCCAGCCTACTATACCCAGCAAAGCTTTCAATCACCATAGAAGGACAAAACAAGATAGTCCATGAAAAAATAAGATCTAACCAATAACTAGCCACAAACCCTAGATACTAGAAGAAAATTCCAACCTATGGAAGTTGGCTACATCAACAAAAACACAGACAATTGACGGTTTCATAGCAGTAAATCCCAAAGAAAGGAAAAACACACAAATTAACACCATCAACAATGAAAACTAAATTAACAGAAGATAGCAATCACTGGTCATTAACATCCCTTAATATAAATAGACTCAATTTACCTATAAAAAGGCACAGGCTAACAGATTGGATACAAAAACAGAATCCATCCTTCTTCTGCATACAAGAAACACATCTCAACCTCAAAGACAGACATTAAAAAATATTCCAATTAAATGGTCCTAAAAACAAGTGGTTGTAGCTCTCCTAATATCAAAGAAAATAGACTTCAAACTAAAATCAATCAAAAGAGACAAAGAAGGTTATTTCATATTAGTCACAGGAAAAATCCATCAAGAAGAAATTTCAATACTGAACATCTATGCTCCAAATTCAAGGGCACCCTCATAAGTCAAAGAAACACTTTTTGTAAAGCCTTTTTTTTTTTTAGATTTATTTTTGTATACAGTGTTCTGTCTGCACATATGCCTGTAGGCCAGAAGAAGGCATCAGATCTCATGGTGGTTGTAAGCCACCATGTGGGTACTGGGAATTGAACTCAGGTCCTCTGGAAGAGCAGTCAGTGCTCTTAACCACGGAGTCATCTCTCTAGCCCCCAAAGAAACACTTCTAAAGCTTAAATCATACATTAAACCCCACATACTAATAGTGGGAGACTTCAACACTCCACTCTCACCACTGGACAGGTCAGTCAGACAAAAAATGAACTCAGAAATAAGGGAACTAACAGATGTTATGACTCAAATGGACTTAACGAACATCTATAGAATATTCCATCCTAACATAAAGAATATACCTTCTTCTCAGCACCTCATGGAACCTTTAAAAAATTGACCACATAATCGGTAATAAAACAAACCTCAATAAATACAAAAAAAACTGGAATAGCCTCATGTATCTTATCAAATCACCATGGTTTAAAACTAGAAGTCAACAGCAATACTAATTCTAGAAAACCCACAAACACATGGAAATTAAACAATGCTCACCTGGGTCAAGGAAGAAATAAAGGGAGAAATTAAAGACTTCCTAAAATTCGGCCGGGCAGTGGTGGCGCACACCTTTAATCCCAGCACTTGGGAGGCAGAGGCAGGCAGATCTCTGTGAATTCGAGGCCAGCCTGGGTCTATAAGAGCTAGTTCCAGGACAAGCTCCAAAGCTACAGAGAAACCCTGTCTCGAAAAACAAAGAAACAAACAAAAAAGACTTCCTAAAATTCAATGAAAATGACCACACAACATGTCCAAATTTATGGGACACAATGAATGCAGTGTTAAGAGGCAAGTTCATAGCACTAAATGTCTACATAAAGAAGCTGGAAAAATCCCACACTTAGTGAATTATCAGAACATTTGAAAACTTTAGAACAAAAAGAAGCAAACTCACCTAAGAGAACTAGATGGCAAGAAATAATCAAATTGAGAGCTGCAATCAACACAATAGAAACATAGAAAACAAACAAAGAATCAAGGAGACAAAGAGTTGGTTCTTTGAGAAAAATCAACAAAATAGACAAACCTTTATCCAAACTAACCAAAAGGCAGAGAGAGAATATCTAAATTAACAATTTCAGAAATGAAAAGGGGGATACAACAACAGACACAGAGGAAATACAGAGAATCATTGGGTCATATTTCGAAAAGCTATACTACACAAAATTGGAAAACTTAAAGGAAATGGACAATTTTCTGGATAAATATCACTTACCAAAATTAAATCTAGACCAGATAAGCAAATTAAACAGACGTATAGCTGCTGAAGAAATAGAAATCGTCATCAAAAGTCTCCCAATCAAAAAAAGCCTAGGACCAGATGGTTTCAGCTCAGAATTCTATAAGACTTTCAAAGAAGAACTAATACCAATACCCTCAAATTATTCCACACAATAGAAACAGAAGGAACATTGCCAAACTCTTTTCATGAGGCTATAATTACCCTGATACCCAAACCACAGAAAGACATTACTAAGAAAGAATTACAGACCAATCTCACTCACGAACATTGATGCAAAAATACTCAATAAAATACTGGCAAATCGAATCCAAGAATACATCAAAACCATCACCCACCATGATCAAGTCAGCTTCATCCCACAGATGCAGGGATAGTTCAACATACGAAAATCTGTCAACGTAATTCACCATATAATCAAATTGAAAAGTAAAAACCACATGATTATCTCATTAGATGCCGAAAAAGTTTTTGACAAAATACAACATCCCTTCATGATAAAGATCTTGGAGAGAGCAGGGATACAAGGAACATACCTAAACATAATAAAGGCAATATACAAGAAGCTAATTAAGAAGGTGAACCCAAAGAAAAACATTTAGGCGATGATAGGAGACAGAGACAAAGACCCACATTGGAGCACCGGACTGAAATCTCAAGGTCCAAATCAAGAGCAGGAGACAGAGCACGAGCAAGGAACTCAGGACCGCGCGGGGTGCCCCCACACACTGAGACAATGGGCATGTTCTATCGGAAACTCACCAAGGCCAGCTGGCCTGGGTCTGAAAAAGCATGGGATAAAACCGGAATTGCTGAACATAACGGACAATGAGGACTACTGAGAACTCAAGAACAATGGCAATGGGTTTTTGATCCTACTGCACGTACTGGCTTTGTGGGAGCCTAGGCAGTTTGGATGCTCACCTTACTAGACCTGGATGGAGGTGGGTGGTCCTTGGACTTCCCACAGGGCAGGGAACCCGGATTACTCTTATGGATGATGAGGGAGGGGGACTTGATGGGGGAGGGGGAGGGAAATGGGAGGTGGTGGCGGGGAGAAGGCAGAAATCTTTAATAAATAAATAAATAAATAAATAAATAAATAAATAATAAAGGCAATATACAGCAAGCCAACAGCCAATATCAAACTAAATGAAGAGAAACTCCCAGTGATTCCACTGAAATCAGGAACAAGACAAGGTTGTCCACTCTCTCCATATCTATTCAATATAGTTCTTTTTTTTTTTTTTTGTTTTGTTTTGTTTTTGTTTTTCGAGACAGGGTTTCTCTGTGGTTTTGGAGCCTGTCCTGGAACTAGCTTTTGTAGACCAGACTGGTCTCGAACTCACAGAGATCCGCCTGCCTCTGCCTCCCAAGTGCTGGGATTAAAGGCATGCGCCACCACCACCCGGCTCAATATAGTTCTTGAGGTCCTAGCTAGAGCAATAAGACACACAAAAAAAAGATCAAGAAGATACAAATTGGAAAAGAAGTCAAACTCTCACTGTTTGCTGATGATATGATAGTTTACATAAATGATCCCAAAAATTCTATCAAGAAACTTCTACAACTCATAAACACTTTCAGTAATGTAGCAGGATACAAGTTTAACCTTGGCTTCAAGGTAAATTTCTTGAGGAATAAGGCAAGATAGTCAGAGAATAATAGCATTCCAAACAAAAGAGCAACATATATAAAAACTTGAAGAAAAAAAAAAGCCACACTGGAATGTAAGAGTTTTTATAAAGATCAGTCTTCAAATCAGCTACTTGTGTTCAATTAACTAATTTTGAATTTGTGGTGTCCACTATGCTTGTGATTTTCTCATCTGTGAAATGGTGATAATGAGCTACATTGTATATTATTTACTTTACAATGAAAGTGAGGGCCCAGAGAGATGGCTCAGCAGTTAAAGGAACTCGTTACAAAGCCTGATGGACCTGAGTTTTATTCCCCAGAACCCACAAAGTAGAAGGAGAGAACCAACTCCAAAAAGTTGTCCTCTGTCTTCAATGACTGTATCAGAGTATGGAACACACATATAAATGCATGCGTACACACACACACACACACACACATGCAAAATTAATTTTAAATAAAGGTGAAATAATACACTAAAGGTACCAACCATAGGCCAGAAACATGGCAGGTGCTGAGTAAGTGTTAACTTCCCTTTTGCTAATAATTCAATAACCTTTAACCAGAGAGTCACTTCTGCTGGTGGGCATGTTGGCACAACCCTTTAATCCCAGCACTCAGGAAGCAGAGGCTGGTAGATCTCTGTGAGTTCCAAGCCAAGCTGGTCTACATAATAGGTTCCAAGGTAGCCAGAGCTAAGAACTACATAGTGAAACTCTGTCTGTCACCTCTACTTTCATCACTATGGGACCCTAATTAAACACAACTTTTCCAGCTTCTCAAGCTTTGCCAGGGCTTTGGGAACTCGGGAGTAAATTGTAAGCCACTCAGCAAGTTAGAGTCATTCATGGAAGAAGGGGTGAAAAAGAATAAAGGAAAAGAAAAAAAAAGAATCATGGGAGTAACACCAGCTAAATTCACTAAATAAATATAAGAAACTATCAAAGAATAATTGAAAACCAATAATCCATTATTATACCACTTACCAGTATAGGCCATGTTCTTAGGGTTGCCATAAGGAGCCCCAGGTTGCACGGGGCTGTAAACAGGGTTCATTGTGGAAGACTGAGGATCCTACAACAAAAGACAAATAAAACAGCATTGATTATTGATTGCTCATTGCCTCTGACATCATCTTCTCCTCTAAAGTCTTCAGCTATGCTCGAAGAGAAGCAGCATGGTATAGGGAAAAAAAGGCTAAACAGAGTATAATACTTTTCCCATTTTACAGATGGGGATGACAGAGCAGAGGAGTGATATAACTTGTTCACTGTCAACTCAGCCACTTCAGTCACTTTAATATTAGTCCCAGTATCCCATAGAAAGTTCTTAAGGCACTGGGTGGCATTGGCCAAATCACTTTTCCTCTTTGACTTCAACATTCTAATAACAGATGGATTAGCTAACCTCTGATGTTCTCTCTCTTCAAGACAAGGTTTCTCTAGGTAGTTGTGGATCAGCCTGCCCCTGCCTCCCGAGCGCTGATCAAAGGTGTGTGCCACCACTGCGGGCTGGTTCTAATGACGCTACCTCACAAGTTGGAAAATGTCATACTTTTTCCGTTTAGCAAGGGAGTCTGAGTATCTGGTAGTGAGCACTTAGCCTGCTAGAAGGAAGGAACAGCAACTGTTTGGTCTATCCCCCTCTTGCCTGTAGAAGATAAGATAAAAGCTACTAACAGCCTTAAAGGAAAAACGGAGGAATTTTTATTACATCTATTTGTGTGCTCAGCTACAGCATTGTGTGAAGGTCAGAGGACAACCTGCAGAAGGATTTCTTCTTCCATTATGTGTGCCCAGAGATCTGGCCACAAGCATCTCTGCCTACTGAACCATCTTAATGGTCTCCAAAGGGTAAATTTGATGCCACTGGACATCCTAATGCAAAAAAAGAAACATAGCCAAGACTTCTTGCCAAATTTATTAAAGGGAAATAAATAATCTTGGAAATTAGTGTGCAATAACTATCACCGGCACAAGAGCTCTTAATGCCCTCAATGAAGGACATTTTCCATTCTGATTAATGGAAAACCTGTTATTATGCTCTATTAACCAATTTGTCCCATCTTCTTTAGAGAGCCATATCTTACACATGAGCTGACACATGCTTGAATACGTGTCTCCAGAAATATTACTCACACTCCATAAACATCAAACAATTCTCTCCTAACTAGATTTACATGATAGATGGGCAATTTTTTAGGTCATTGACTTCTGTTTCACCCCAGGAGAGGGAACAAGTTAGATGCTGAAGGCAGGCAGTGAACATCTGGCTTGATGACAACAGTGACTAATTAATTCTGTCCAGGGTTCTGGAATGAGAGATAAGGAGTTCTCAAGGATAGGACACTAGGACCATCAGATAAACAAACAGGAAATAACACTGGTAAATTTCATAATCTAAAACTTTCATAAATTTACCCAACGCAAAGCCCTGGCAAACAATGCCAGGATTAACAGGGTCAATACACCCATCTACAAATTAAAGCTACAACTTGAGGATATATGTTAAAAGAAAGTATGTGTATTTTCAGCTCAATTTAGCAAAAACTATTTTCACAACCAGAACTGAGAATTAACTCTGAGGCTAAACTTACCTGCTAACTGTGAAGTAATAAACAGATGTAAACAATGTGTGACAACAGAGACGACTGCTTGAACATTTTCCCCAACTCAGACCTTCTCCTCCTTAGCCAGTTCTCTCCCTAACAAGTCAGTGTCAAGTAAGACTATTAAAATGCTGCCGTGGCTTGAATATAGTATCCACTAAGAGGCATGTGTAAGAAACCTAATGGCCCCCGTAACAATAGTAAGAGGTGCAATATTTAAGACAGCACGAGGGATCTGCTCTTATGAACGGATTAATCTGTTATACTGGGAGAAGATAAATGTGGTTTCTTGTACTCTTTCTTCTAACCTCTGGTTCTGTTCTTTCTGCTCTTCTACCACGGAACGGCACAGCAAGAAGACCCTTGCTAGACACCTGCACCTTGCAGTTGAATTTCCCACCTCCATACCCGTGAGCACACAAATTTCTTATTGTTATAAATTATCTAATCTGTTATAGCAGCATGAAATAGACTAAAACACAACTGGCCCTACAAACATCTGCACATTCTTCTACAGAGAATACGTTCTTTGCTGCTGATTGGACAAAATATGGAATGTTTTCATAATCAAAGAAACTCATCAGCTGTGAAACAGAGCTCCTGCTGCTCCAAAATGAGAGTCACAGACAGACACAGGAGACCACGGCATGGACATAACAACATGAATTCAGTCCCAACCGTAACCGACAGAAGACATCTGCCAGGGTCTACTATCTGGAATAAACCAGGTATGGTGATACAAAGCTGTAATCCCACAGTGAAAAAGCTAAGGAAGGATTGCTGAGTTCAAGGCCCAGCCGGGATACACGGTAAGATTCTGTCTCAAAAGTAAACAAACAAACAAAATAAGACTATTATAACCACTTCATGGGAACTGCTAAAATCAGAGTTCTTAGCTTGTGAGTGATTATCCTTTGCAATAGAATCTGTATACTGCTCATGATTTCAGCAACAGTTCACAAGTTATACTGTCAGGACAATTCAGGTTCTACAACTACCATCTATCAAAGAAAACCACAGGCAAGTGTCCTAGCCATTCTGAGTCTCAATCCCTCTAGTCTCAGAATGAAAAAGAATATTATAAAAAAGTTTTTGTTTGTTTGTTTTGATTTTGAGAGACAGAATTTCTATGTGTAACAGCACTGGCTGTCCTGGAACTCTGTAGACCAGGCTGGCCTTGAACTCTCAGATCCGCCTGCCTCTGCCTCCCAAGTGTTGGATTAAAGGCGTGCGCCACCACCCGGAAAAATTTACTCTTTTTAGGAATATAGTTCTGAGCCTAAAAAACGTATTCAATCATACAAATAACATCAAGTCTATAATCAAGATGTAAAGACTTTTATCACTTTCAACTCTTTGGTCAACAGTCTTTTTGGTCAATCCCCGTCTTACTCCCAGCTCCTGACAATAACGCACCTATTTTTTGTTGTTGTAAGGATTTTCTTTATAGATTCAGAATCTATATATACAGTTCTTTCTTAAAGTTAGTCAGCTAACTGGTATTATTGTTATTTCAGATGAGATTAGAAGAACTACTGAGGAAAAACATAGTAATCATAAAACGGATCAAATGTACATATTTTGAATCTTCATCTTTTTAAAGATGGACAGTCTAGTGGTGGCGCACGCCTTTAATCCCAGCACTCGGGAGGCAGAGGCAGGCGGATGTCTGTGAGTTCAAAGCCAGCGTGGTCTACAAAAACTAGTTCCAGGACAGGCTCCAAAGCTACAGAGAAACCCTGTCTTGAAAAAAAAAAAAAAAGACGGACAGTCTAAAGCAGTCTAATCCAATATAATGTGTGCACCATGTGAGTGAGTGTGGGTGATCACAGAGGTCAGAGGGCATAGAATCCCCTGGAACTAGAACTATAATTGTGAGCTGCTGGATGTGGGTCCTCTGAAAGAGCAGTGAGTGCTCCTAACTACGAAGCCATCTCTCCAGCCCCAATGTATCAGCTACGGATGTACTAAAAGGCAGAACATTTGCTTAGCAAGCAAAAGACTTTGGATTTGAGTTTGTGTATCACATATCCCTTTCCCAACTCTGCACTGAAAGAGGGAGGAAGGGACAATCTTACAGCTGTGCTGGCTAGTAAGCTCTGAAACGCAGCCTGAGATAATAAGAGGGTTTTACTTTTATTTAGTAATTAAATGTTGACATTTATTCAGAATAGTATTTTACTCAGAATTTTTTTAAAAGATTTATTTATTATGTATACAACATTCCTTCCATGTATGCTTGCATGCCAGAAGAGGGCACCAGATCTCATTATAGATGGCTGTGAGCCACCATGTGGTTGCTGGGAATTGAACTCAGGACCTCTGGAAGAGCAGTCAGTGCTCTTAACCTCTGAGCCATCTCTCCAGCCTCAAAAAATATTTTTTTATGGATATATTTTACAAAAGTAGCATTCTACTATACTTGAAAGGTTCCTTATATATCTAAATGTTTTCCACTGTATCACTTTATAAACTACAAATAATGAATTCAAGAGTTTGAAGTAACCCCATTTAGCTAAATGAACTGATTCTATTTCACAGATAAAAAATTAGTCTGAGAAAGAGCAAATGAACTATGCAAGACCACAAAGCAAGCAGAAGGTAGAATTTAGACTAGCGCCCAAAAGGATCAAAGATTTAAGAGTTAAAAATATACATCCCTTAGAAGCAGAGGAAGGAAGATGGGGAATGCACCTCCATAATCTTTGATTGACAATAATCTTCCAGATATGCTATGATAGCAAAAAAAGGTAGGAGGGGGACTGAAGTGGACTTAAGTAAACAGTTTAATTTTGTTATTATTGTTATTATTATTATTATTTTTCCCAGAGGAACCACCAGCCAGTGTGGTGGCAAAATCCTGCAATCCCAAGTAACCCAAGAAACTGAGGCAAGAGAATCTCGAGTCCCAGGCTAGCCTGGGCTACATATACAATATGACCCTGTGTTCAGAACAACATGACAGTCAGGCCTTATGGCGCAGGACTATAGTTTCATCTACCAGGGAGTGAGTAGGGTCACAAGTCAGTCTGGACTACAGTGCAAATTCATTCATTGCCAGTTCTAGCAATTTAATGAGAGACCAAATCTCAGAAAGTAAAATAGAAGGCTGGGGATATGGCTCAGTGGTAGACAGAATACTTGCCTGCCTTGCTTGATGCCCCAGGTTCAATCTCTGTACTATGAACAAAACAAGGACACATCAAGAAAAAAAACCAGACAAGTTACAGGATGAAATTGCCTTTTTCTTTGAAACAGGGTCTCAGGTATTCCAGGCTTGCCAGTCTCAAAGAGCCTGTGCAGAATAACCTTGACCTTTTGATCTTCCAGCCTCTACAACCCAAGTGTTAGAATAACAGGTATGTACCACCATACCTGGCTTTCAAATTGCAGATCTAATACAAGATTTGCATTTAGAATGTGTAAAAAATGTATATAGCTCAATAGTTAAAATTTTTTCATATCCTAATTTTTATTTTATTTTATTATTTTATTTTTATTTATTTACTTATTTATTTTGGTTTTTCGAGACAGGGTTTCTCTGTGGCTTTGGAGCCTGTCCTGGAACTAGCTCTTGTAGACCAGGCTGGTCTCGAACTCACAGAGATCCGACTGCCTCTGCCTCCCGAGTGCTGGGATTAAAGGCGTGCGTCACCACAGCCGGGCCTCATATCCTAATTTTTAAATGTATTTATATGTATGAATGTTTGTCTGCATGCCTGGTGCCTGCAGAGGTCAGAAGACATTGGATCTCCAGAAACTGGAGTTAAGTATGAAAAGATGCAAAGCAAAATCACACTGAGGAGCTGGAGAGTTGGCTCAGTAGTCAAGAGAACTTCCAGAGGTTTTAAGTTCAATTACCAGCAACCATATGGTAGCTCACAACCATCTGTGATAAGATCTGGTGCCCTCTTCTGGCCTGCAGGCAGAATACTGTATGCATAATAAATAAATAAAATAAAGAAATATTAAAAAGTCGCACTGAGATGACACATCCATAGGATTGGCTGCACTGAAAACGAAAGGTGGTAGGGTGGGAATACGACTCAGCTGGTAGAGTTCTAACATGCAGGAAGCCGTGGGCACCATATAAACTGGGTATATGTTATACAGTAGTACCTTACAAACTGAAGGGAAGAGGAGGGAGGTTCATGGGACTATGGGAGTAAACAAACTTCACTTGTTTGGGAAAGTAAGAATTTGCAAAATTCACAAGAGCTCTCTCAAGAGTTTCAGAGCAGTAAACAACTGGTGAGAGAGGAGAATGACTGACCAAGCTGCAGAAAGGCATCTCTTAGAGGTTCCTGCACGTTGTGCAAAGAAGTCCACAGACATAGTTGTCCCGGACTGTCACTGGTACGGAGGTGGGCTTTTTAGTATACAACTGTCTCTGACTCTCCCACTTCTGTCGGTACCTCCTCACCTATACTCTAAGTAATACCAATAAACTCTGATTACCGACTTCACTTCTGATGCAAATCACTAATCTTTTTTCCCTGTTTTATTTTGTGTACATTGGTGTTTTTTCCTTTGTGTACATCTGTGTGAAGGTGTCAGATGTTTGAGTAACAAACAGTTGTTAGCTGTCATGCGGGCACTGGGATTTGAACCTGGGTCCATGGAAGAGCATTCAGTGCTCTCAACCGCTGAGCCATCTTTCCAGGCCTGCAAATCGCTAATTCGGTCTGTAATGAGTTCCTCATCTGGGATGAATAGATGTACCATGTCTCTCCAGAAAAAGTCTGTCCTACAAGTGTGATGGCATGTTGTTATTCCAGCACTCAGGAGGTAGAGACAGGATTAGTAATTCAAGGTCAATATCTATTACAAAGTAAATTTGAAGCTAACCTGGGCCACAGACACTAGCTATAGTTATGCTGGCAAATTTATAATCCCATTCTGTTGGAGGAGGGCCACTTGCTGGTTCCTGGTCGCCCGGCTAGCTTAGACTCGAAATAACACACAGAAACTGAATTAATTAAATCACTGCATGGTCCATTAGCTCTAACTTCTTACTGGCTAACTCTTACATCTTAATTTAATCCATTTCTATTAATCTGTATATCACCACGAGGTCGTGGCCTTCCAGCAAAGTTTCAGCACATCTATCTCCAGCAGTGGCTCCATGGCATCTCCCTGACTCTGCCTTCCTCCTCCCATGCTATAGTCCAAGCCAGTTCTTTATTCATAAACCAATAAAAGCAACACACAGACAGAAGGACCCCCACACCAGTCCTCAGGAAGAACCCTGAGAATTTTGAGTTCAAGACCAGCCTGAGCTGCACAGTGAGCCCATCTTGAACAAACAAACAAAAGAATATAAAAATATGACTATACTTTGATATACATGTTTTTAGGACAGGGTAACCCAGACTGGTATGAAACTTGAAGTAGTCCTTCTATTTCAGCCTCCCAATTGATGAAATTTATAGTTTTTTTTTTTGACATAGGATAGACGAGTATAATAAAGGCCTGGGGAATGATATGCGAAATCTTTGACATGGTATTCAAGAGCCTTTAGCTCTAACTTGAAGCTTAGAAAACTAAAAGTTTAAGTTCCCAGAGAGACGTGGTATTCAGTTTAAGCATTACTGCCCTAGACTTGCTTTTTTTAGTTTTTAAATTTGTATGTATGTGTGTGTGATTATGTGTATATACATGATGATGCTCTCAGAGGGCACAAGAAGGTGTTATATCCCTAGAGCTGGAATTACAAGTGATTGTGAGTTCTTGATATGGGTGCTGGAAATTTAGTTCTAGTCCTCTAGAAAAGCAGCAAATATGATTAACCACTGAGCCATTTCTCCAGCTCCTGACTTTCTTCTTCCATGCAAGGTTTCTGATATAAGCTTGATAAGAAATACAGCAGTGAATAAGAACAAAGATTCTTGTTTTTATAATCTAGTTGGGAAGGAAACATAAGATTTTTTAATTAAAATCTAAGTATATAACATGGTATAGGTGCTATTGAGAAACCAACAATATGTGAGGAGTCCCTAGGACCGAGGCCGCAATTTTAAACATGACAGGAAAAGGAAGTGTTACTGAGTGACTTCTGAGCAAACCTGATCTGAAGGACCAAGTCATGTCAGACTCTAACAGGAGTTGTCCAAAAATTAAAAACAGCAAATTAAAACTCCTTGAAGTAGAAGTATGTTTGAGATATAGCTTGGAGGCTGAACGGTCAGGTAGAGAGAGTACAGGAAGAACAGGAATTAAAATCAAGACAGGCAACAAGGAGAAAAAATGCAGGCTCTTACAGGCCAATATGAAGATTTAGTTTTTAGTCCAAAAATGGTATGATGGTTAGTTTTGTGTCAATTTGACTGGATTAAGAAATACCCAGAGGTGGGACCTCCTGAGACTGAGAAGCTTCTGTAAAGCAAAGAACACTGTCACTAAGACAAAAAGGCAACCCACTGACTGGGAGATCTTCACCAACTCCGCAACTGACAAAGATCTGATCTCCAAAATATATAAAGAACTCAAGAAACTAGACTTTAAAATGCTAATTAACCCAATTAAAAAATGGGGCACTGAACTGAACAGAGAATTCTCAACAGAAGAAATTCAAATGGCCAAAAGACACTTAAGGTCATGCTCAACCCCCTTAGCGATAAGAGAAATGCAAATTAAAACAACTTTGAGATACCATCTTACACCTGTCAGAATGGCTAAAATCAAAAACACCAATGATAGCCTCTGCTGGAGAGGTTGTGGAGAAAGGGGTACCCTCATCCATTGCTGGTGGGACTGCAAACTTGTGCAACCACTTTGGAAATCAGTATGGCGGTTTCTCAGGAAATTCGGGATCAACCTACCCCTGGACCCAGCAATACCACTCTTGGGAATATACCGAAGAGATGCCCTATCATACAACAAAAGTATATGCTCAACTATGTTCATAGCAGCATTGTTTGTAATAGCCAGAACCTGGAAACAACCTAGATGCCCTTCAATGGATGAAGAAAGTATGGAATACATACATATTAGAGTACTATTCAGCAGTAAAAAACAATGACTTCTTGAATTTTGCATACAAATGGATGGAAATAGAAAACACTACCCTGAGTGAGGTAAGCCAGACCCAAAAAGAGGAACATGGGATGTACTCACTCATATTTGGTTTCTAGCCATAAATAAAGGACATTGAGCCTATAATTCGTGATCCTAGAGAAGCTAAATAAGAAGGTGAACCCAAAGAAAAACATATAAGCATCCTCCTGAATATTAACCTTCATCAGGCGATGAAAGGAGACAGAGACAGAGACCCACATTGGAGCACCGGACTGAAATCTCAAGGTCCAAATCAGGAGCAGAAGGAGAGAGAGGATGAGCAAAGAACTCAGGACGGCGAGGGGTGCACCCACACACTGAGACAATGGGGATGTTCTATCAGGAACACACCAAGGCCAGCTGGCCTGGGTCTGAAAAAGCATGGGATAAAACTGGACTCACTGAACATAGCGGACAATGAGGACTACTGAGAACTCAAGAACAATGGCAATGGGTGTTTGATCCTACTGCACGTACTGGCTTTGTGGGAGCCTAGGCAGTTTGGATGCTCACCTTACTAGACCTGGATGGAGGTGGGTGGTCCTTGGACTTCCCACAGGGCAGGGAACCCTGATTGCTCTTTGTGCTGACGAGGGAGGGGGACTTGATCGGGGGATGGGGAGGGAAATGGGAGGCGGTGGTGGGGAGGAGGCAGAAATCTTTAAGAAATCAATCAATCAATCAATAAATAAATAAATTAAAAAAAAAAGAAATACCCAGGGGGTTGATGAGATGGCTCAGCAGGTAACAGCATTTGCTGCACAACTAACAACTTGAGTTTATTCAATCCCAGGCCACAGAAAAGTAGAAGAGAAACCAACTTGGCAAAGTAGTCCTCTGACTTGCACATACCCTGTTGCACGAGCACGCACATATGCAACAATAAGCAACAAAAATACCTAGAAATGTGGTAAAACATCATTTAAATTATGACTTTTTAAAAAAGATTCATTTTATATGTACGAGTGTTTTGCCTGCATATTTATGTATGTGTATCACATGCCTGGTACCCAGATGTCAGAAGATGACATCAGATCCTGTTGGAGGAGGCCACTTGTTCATCCTGGCCACCCAGAACCAAAATAATTACACAGAAACTGTATTAATTAAAACACTACTTGGCCCATTAGCTCTAGCTTCTTATTGGCTAACTCTTATGTTAATCTAATCCACTTCCATCAATCTGTGCATCACCACGAGGCTGTGGCCTACCAGCAGTTTCAGTACGTCTGTCTCCGGCGGCTCTATGACGTCTCCCCGACTCTGCCTTCTTTCTCCCAGCCTTCAGTCCAGTTCTCCCCCCCACCCCATCTACCTAAGTTCTGCCCTACTAACAGGCCAAGGCAGTTTCTTTATTCATTAACCAATAAGAGTAACACATAAACAGAAGAACCTCCCACACCATTTCTCCTTTTCTGTTTAAACAAAAAGGAAGGCTTTAACTGTAATATAGTAAAATTACATATAACAACCATTTCAGCCCTGAGCCACATACTTCTTATGCATGAAAAAAAAAAAACCCTATACTTAAATTTTTAAAATTACAATGTATTTGTGGAGGGGAGAGGCACATGTCACAGCATGAATGTGGAAGTCAGAGGAAAACTTAAGTCAGTTCTTTCTTTCTACCTTGTAGATCCTAAACCACCTCACTGACCCAAAATCCTGTACCTTTTAAATTAATTTACTCCGTACACTTTTTTTTTACATTTATTTATTCCTCATTTGGTGAATTTCCACGTCCCATGTGGCCAGCTAACTCCACTAAAACCTGAGAGAGCTTGAAAAGTAATTGTAGACACAAAAATACAGAGTTTAACACAGCTTCTTGCTGTTTGCTAGTGGTGTGCCTCAGCTCCGTTAAGAGAGGTTCTCCTGATTCAGCCATAGCAGAAAAAAAGTCGTGCAGTCTTAAAACACAGCTTCTTGGGTCATTCCACTAGTGCAATCACTGGCTATGGAGCATTTGAATGGCATTATGGGCTGGGGGTTTGTGTGCTCACTCGGGGTTGGGAGGAAAGTGGCTGAGACCATGCTCGTGGCTCTGCACTCCCCACCTGGGCAGGCAGTGGGATCAGGTCTACTAGGCGTGCACGAGGAGAGCATGGCAGATTCCTGCCGCCATAGACAGAGATATTTCCAAGCTGCACAGTGCTCTGCATGGCAGATTTAGCTATTACTCAGATAAAAAGGGTTTATGTGCTGCACGCTCATTCTCAGAGTTAAATTGCTGAGCGCGGCTCCTACCTAGCAGTTCCAGAGCAGGCAGAAATGGTACGTCCACCATTCTGAAATTAGAGAAAGGTGGAGTCAGCATCCAGAGCAGCTGCAACCAAGCTGCTTACTATTTTAGAAGCTCTTCAAGACAGCAGAGAATTACAGATAACGCAGTAAGGACAGATTCAGACATAAAAGAACTCTAAATGGGTCACAGTGTTGGATAATGTACATAGGCTTGGGAGAGAGAAGAAAAAGAGTATAGAGAGTTGAAAGAGAAGTAAAAAAAAGTCTTTAAAGGACAGAGTTCAGATTAAAAGGAGTAAAGAAAAATAAGCCACATAAAGATGGAAAATTCACGGAGAGTCTGAATTACGTATATTATTGTGTTTTCTTTAAATTTTTTGACTGTGAATGAGCTAAGTACAGAGAGACATTTCATTGTGAGGGCTGCTAAGCTAAACCAGCATGTATATTATAAAGGTACCATGACTTTCAAATTTGGGTCTAAAGATATGCTGCTTTGGAAAAGTTCTTCTCTTGTTTCCACAGAAGATGAGAACCTGGGTTTGCTTCTAGACCAATATGGTTTCATTGAACAAGAACCCGTGAAAGGTTTCTGTAAACACCCCACAAAGAAAACACTTGGCCCAAATGCTGACTGAGATGAACCTAGCACACTGGATACACCATAAAAGTCCTGATTAACAGCACCCTCAAACAGCAGGAAGTAGTATGGACAGAACTATGCCCATATTCCCAAATATTGTTTATAATTGTTTGCTTACATTTAAAGGGGGATATGCTATAGAGATAAATAATATGCTTTGTTATGGATCTTGGTTTATTGATACAAATTTAAGGTAAATTTTGTTATACTGCATATGTATAGTTCTGTCCTTGTTAAGGTATTGTGTTTATGTAGTTCATTTAAAAATGTAATGTATAATTAAGAAATAGAGGTTAATAGATAGTCATCTATAATAATCAAAATTCTAGTCATGTTAGTTAGGTTTTCTAGATATATACAGAGATATTACAGTTAGTTAGGTATTCTTCAAATCTTTCAGAGACCTCCAGAATATGGCATTTAAATGTTTTAAAAATTTAGGACTTTTCATGACAGAGACACATCTGCTCCTGGCAGCACCAATCTACTTCAAGAGGAAGATGGGCATTAAAGAGGCTCTTTATGGAGTTTGTTAGATGAAGTGGACATGCAGGATTCACAGAGAAATGACTGCTGAACTTGCTTAAAGGTGAGACAGTACTTCAGGGTTCCTGCTTCATGAAAGAGTCTGCTAGACATTCTACAGGACACAGAGAACTGTGACAGACAAATTGCCAGTATAGGTGGAAACTGTCTTTGAAATTTCCTGCTCATGGAAAAGTCCACAGGATACTATGGGCCTGTGGGCTGAAGGTAGATGCCCAAAGAAGAATTTGGTTGACTATCCAGGCAGAAAGATGTCTCTGCCAGGATACAAGATCAACTCCAAAAAATCAGTCGCCCTCTTATACACAAAGGATCTGGAAGCAGAGAGAGAAATAAGAGAATCATCACCTTTCACGATAGCCACAAACAGCATAAAATATCTTGGGGTAACTCTAACCAAGGAAGTGAAAGATCTATTTGACAAAAACTTTAAAGCATTGAAGAAAGAAATTGAAGAGGATACCAGAAAATGGAAGGATCTCCCTTGCTCTTGGATTGGGAGAATCAACATAGTAAAAATGGCAATTCTACCAAGGGCAATTTATAGATTCAATGCAATCCCCATTAAAATCCCATCAAAATTCTTCACAGATCTTGAAAGGACAATAATCAACTTTATATGGAGAGACAAAAAACCCAGGATAGCCAAAACAATCTTATACAATAAAGGAACTTCTGGAGGCATTACCATCCCTGACTTCAAACTCTATTACAGAGCTACAGTAATGAAAACAGCATGGTACTGGCATAAAAACAGAGAAGTCGACCAATGGAATCGTATAGAAGACCCGGATTTTAACCCACAAACCTATGAACAACTGATTTTTGATAAAGGAGCTAAAAGTATACAATGGAAGAAAGAAAGCATCTTCAACAAATGGTGCTGGCACAATTGGATGTCAACCTGTAGAAGAATGAAAATAGACCCATATCTATCACCATGCACAAAACTCAAGTCCAAATGGATCAAAGACCTCAATATCAATCTGAACACACTGAACCTGATAGAAGAGAAAATGGGAAGTACCCTACAACATATGGGCACTGGAGATCGCTTCCTATGTATAACCCCAGCAGCACAGACATTAAGGGCAACATTGAATAAATGGGACCTCCTGAAACTGAGAAGCTTCTGTAAAGCAAAGGACACTGTCATTAAGACAAAAAGGCAGCCTACTGACTGGGAGAAGATCTTCACCAACCCTGCAACAGACAAAGGTCTGATCTCCAAAATATATAAAGAACTCAAGAAACTAGACTTCAAAAGGATAATTAACCCAATTAAAAAATGGGGCACTGAACTGAACAGAGAATTCTCAACAGAAGAAGTTAAAATGGCCAAAAGATACTTAAGGTCATGCTCAACCTCCTTAGCGATCAGAGAAATGCAAATCAAAACAACTTTGAGATATCATCTTACACCTGTCAGAATGGCTAAAATCAAAAACACCAAGGATAGCCTTTGCTGGAGAGGTTGTGGAGAAAGGGGTACCCTCATCCATTGCTGGTGGGACTGCAAACTTGTGCAACCACTTTGGAAATCAGTGTGGCGGTTTCTCAGAAAAATTGGGATCAACCTACCCCTGGACCCAGCAATACCACTCTTGGGAATATACCCAAGAGATGCCCTATCATATGACAAAAGCATTTGTCCAACTATGTTCATAGCAGCATTATTTGTAATAGCCAGAACCTGGAAGCAACCTAGATGCCCTTCAATGGAAGAATGGATGAAGAAATTGTGGAATATATACACATTAGAGTACTACTCTGCGGTAAAAAACAATGACTTCTCGAATTTTGCATGCAAATGGATGGAAATAGAAAATACGATCCTTAGTGAGGTAACCCAGACCCAAAAAGAAGAACATGGGATGTACTCACTCATAATTGGTTTCTAGCCATGGATAGGGGCCACTGAGTCTATAATTTGTGATCCTAAAGAAGTTAAACAAGAGGGTAAACCCAAGGAAAAACATATAGATATCCTCCCAGCTATGGGAAATAGACATGACTGATGGGCAAAAAATTGGAATCTTGGGGGTGGGGTGGGATGGGGATGAGGGGTGATGGGGAGAGAAAAGTGTGAAGGAGAGGATGAGGGGAAATGGGGGAATCGGGGTGATTGGGGATAAAGGAAGGTTGGATAGGGGAGCAGGGAAACTCATACCTTAGGTAAGGGAGCCACCTAAGGGGTGGCAAGAGACTTGAACTTGGAATGGCTACCAGATGCCCAGGGCAATGTCCCCAGTTAGTTCATTGGGGCACCTGAGGATAGGGAACCCGAAATGAACCTATCCTATAATCATACTGATGAATATCTTGCATATCGCCATAGAACCTTCATCTAGCGATGGATGGAGATAGAGCCAGAGACCCACACTGGAGCACCGGACTGAGCTCCCAAGGTTATAATGAGGAGCAGAAGGAGAGAGAACATGAACAAGGAAGTCAGGACCATGAGGGGTGCACCCAACCACTGGGACATTGGGGCCGATCTATTGGGAGCTCACCAAGGTCAGCTGGACTGCTACTGAAAAAACATGGGATAAAACCGGACTCTCGGAATGTGGCGGACAATGAGAGCTGACGAGAGGCCAAGAAGAATGGCACAGGAACTTTCAACTGGCGATAGATCGAGAGAGAGACAGAGACCCAAATTGGAGCAATGGTCTGAGCTCTTAAGGTCCAAATGAGGAGCAGAAGGAGGGAGAACATGACCAAGGAAATCAGGACCACGAGGCGTGCACCCACCCACTGTGACAGTGGAACTGATCTATTGGGAGCTCTTCAAGGCCAGCTGGACTGGGACTGAATAAGCATGGGTTGAAACTGGACTCTCTGAACATGGCGGACAATGAAGGCTGATGAGAAGCCAAGGACAATGGCACTAGGTTTCGATCCTAATACATGAACTGGCTTTGTGGGAGCTTAGCCTGTTTTGTTGCTCACCTTCCTGGGCCTGGATGGAAGTGGGAGGACCTTGGTCTTCCTGTAGGGCAGGGAATTTGGACTGCTCTTCAGTATCGAGAGGGAGGGGGAATGGACTGGGGGGAGGAGAAGAGGAGTGGGGATGGGGGAGGGGAGTTGGGGGAGGGGGCAATGTGTGGGAGGAGGGGTGGGAAATGGGAAACGGGGAGCAGTTGGAAATTTTAATTAAAAAAGAATAAAAAAAAATGATAAAAAAAAAATGTCAGCAACCAACCAATAAAAAACCCCACTGCAAAAAAAAAAAAAAAAAAAAAAAAAAAAAAAAAAAAAAAAAAAGATGTCTCTGCCAATTCTAGAGTTTTGGAAGTTGCTTACAATGCACTTCCTGTTTACTTAGGTAATATATCCTTCTGAAGTTTGATGGAATTGAAGAATAGATAGAAATAATATAGCTTTCCTTAGTTATGATAAAAGATAAAGTAGATATAAATATTGTAACTGTAATTCTTGCCTGATAACTGTTTTGTTATATGCAATTTTACTATGTTAAAGTTAAAAACTTTATTATTTAAACAGAAAAGTGGAAATGGTGTGGGAGGTCCCTCTGTCTATGGGTTGTTTTATTGCCTAATGAAAAGAAACTGCCTTGGCCTGTTGATAGGGCAGAGCTTAGGTAGGCGGGGAAAACTGGGCTGAATGCTGGGAGAAGGAAGGCAGAGTCAGGAGACGCTATGGAGCCACCACTAGAGTCAGACATGCCAGAACTTTGCTGGTAGGCCACAACCTATTAATAGATTAATAAAAATGGGTTAAATTAAGATGTAAGAGTTAGTCAATAAGAAGCTGGAGCTAATGGGCCAAGGAGTGGTTTAATTTATACAGTTTCTGTGTGATGATTTTGATTCTGGGCGGCTCTTTGTAACATTCATTCGTTTGTTTTGTATGGGGTTGCAAGTGCATGTGTATATGTGGAAGTCAGAGAACGGCCCGTGGGAGTCTGGCTCTTTCTCCCCAGCATGTGGGTTCTGAGGATTGAACTCAAATCGCCAAGTTTGACAACAAGCACCTTTACCCACTAAATCATCTAGCTGGCTGGCTCCAAATCCTGTACTTTTAAGTCATTTGATCTGTTTGTGACGGCTGCCAGGAACTCTACATGGAGGACAGTAAAAGACATTTGTGAAATGACACCACGAGAGAAAAAGACGTTCAAAGCTACTGAGTAGATCTGTGGTGTACAGAATCTGAAGGAAATCATGACAAAAGACATTAACACTCATGTTCCCACTTCTTAGCTGTGCCTACCCAGATCTTAGGAGATCTGAAACACCAGACCAGCTTGGCTACATGACATTATGACCCAGAGCTCTTGAAGGGTTCTAGTATACTGCAGTTGTTAGTCTGACTCTCTTCTCTCTGCAACACTTCACACAAGAGATCAAATAACTGTATGAGTTTTATATTTACTACTAAATTCTTAGAAAAAAAGCCTCGCATAAAAATATATTTGTTAAAAAAAACCATATTTGTTGGGGCTGGAGAGATGGTTCAGTGTTTAAGGGCACTGGCTGCTCTTCCAGAGGTCCTGAGTTCAATTCCCAGCACCCACATAGTGTTAACCATCTTTATAGGATTGGATGCTCTCTTTCTGGCATGCAGTTATACATGCAGAGCACTCATATATAAAACACGTGTGTGTGTGTATTTGCTGAGAGAGTGGATGAATAAAAATAAACCTTTTATTGGAATTTAATGACTCAATTTTATTTTTTGTTTTTGTTTGTCTCTCTATCTGTTTTGAGGCAGGGTTTTGCTATGTAGGCCTGGCTAGCCTGGAACTCAATATATGAAGCAGACTGGCCTTAAATTCACAAATGGCTACCAGAGTCTGCCTCCCAAGTACTATGGTTACAGGCATGTGCCATGACACATGGCTTCAATTTCATTTTAGACATTAACCTTTTCCTTACTAAAATGAAGAAAACTCAGTTCCAGTAGTTTTTTCCCCTTAATTCTATCAGTATATTTCACAAAGAAGCCCAGATTGTATAGTGACTATCTATTTCTATTGTTTTGCCAAATGTAATCAGACTACACATTACATTTCTGCATTTTAAAATTCTGTACACAGTATTTCACTTCAGAAAATGCTCCAATTTTTAAAAGGTGAAATGGAGAATTCTGACTTCTAAAAATCTGCAAAGGACCTCAGTATGGGAGCAACTTTCACAGTTGACAGAAAGATCTTTTCATGCAAAAGCTCAAAAACTGGCTTTTGTGCATGCCTAATGCTACAGACATGGATATGGGCAGAGAAAAGAGGATCACCAAGGTTTGCTAGCCACCAGTCTAGTTCCAGGTCCAATGAGAAAACCTGCCTCAAAAGAATAAAGGAGAGAGTAAAAGATCGGTATAGGTCTGGTTCCATACACATGCAGGAAAAGGGGACACAACTAACTGTTTATCTAGCAAATGCTTTTACAAATAATACAAAATGTGGGTTTTTTTGGCTTTTTTGACAGTATGAACAAATTTTATAGAGAGTCTCTCTAAATACAGAATTAATTATTCATTAGAACAAAGACAGCCTGGCAAGATGCCTCAGCAGACACTGTTGCCAAACATGACCAGCTGAATTTGATCCCAGGAACCCTATGGTGTAAAGAGAGAACCAATTCCTGAAAGTTGTTCTCTAACCTTCACGTGTGTCATAGTGTGCACATTCACATACGAAGTAAATAAATACAAAAAAATAAATGGCACAGAAGCACTTGGGATTTACTATGTGTCAGTTCTTTTGTTTAAACGAGTTCATCTTTTATTGGGGAATGTATATGTAAGTAAGACTTACTATAATATAGTTTCTGTAATAAGGCACAGTGCTTGTAACTCAGATGTCATTTTCCTTGGTGGAAGGATCAAGTTTCCACAGTGCAGCATTTTGAGCTTGTAGAGCAAATACAGGAGTTAATAATAATCTTTTTGCAGATAACTTTAAAAAAAAAGAGTTCAGTTCAGTACCCCATTTTTTAATTGGGTTATTTAGAATTTTAATGCTTATTTTCTTAAGTTCTTTATATATTTTGAAGATCAAACCTTTGTCTGATGTGGGATTGGTGAAGATCTTCTCCCATTCAGTGGGTTGCCTTTTTGTCTTAATGACTGTGTCCTTTGCTTTACAGAAGCTTCTCAGTTTCAGGAGGTCCCATTTATTCATTGTGGCTCTTATTATCTGTGCTACTAGGGTTATACATAGGAAGTGGTTCTTCTATGCCCATGTATTGCAGGCTACTTCCCACTTTCTCTTCTATCAGGTTCAGTGTGATGGGATTTATATTGAGGTCTTTAACCCATTTGGACTTGACTTTTGTGCATGGTGATAGATATGGATCTATTTTCATTCTTCTACATGTTGACATCCAGTTATGCCAGCACCATTTGTTAAAGATGCTTTCTCTCTTCCATTGCATAATTTTAGCTTCTTTGTCAAAAATCAGGTGTTCATAGGTTTGTGGATTAACATCCAGGTCTTCAATTCTATTCCATTGGTCAATGTCTCTGTTTTTATGCCAATACCAAGCTATTTTCATTACTGCGGCTCTGTAATAGAGTTTGATGTCAGGGATGGTAATGCCTCCGGGAGTTCCTTTATTGTATAAGATTATTTTGGCTATTCTGCGTTTTTTTTGTTTTTCCATATAAAGTTGATTATTGTTCTTTCAAGGTCTGTGAAGAATTTTGTTAGGATTTTGATGGGGATTGCATTGAGCCTATAGATTGCCTTTGGCAGAATTGCCATTTTTACTATGTTGATCCTACCAATCCAAGAGCATGGGGGATCCTTCCATTTTCTGATATCCTCTTCAATTTCTGTCTTCAAAGACTTAAAGTTCTTGTCAAATAGATCTTTCACTTCCTTGGTTAGTGTTACCCCAAGATACTTTATGCTATTTGTGGCTATCGTGAAAGGTGATGTTTCTCTGAATTCCCTCTCCGCTTCTTTATCCTTTGTGTATAAGAGGGTTACTGATTTTTTTTTTTTTTTTGATGTGGGAGTGATTTCTTTCTAATCTGTTGCTTTCATTGGTTAATTAATAAAGAAACTGCCTAGGCCCATTTGATAGGCCAACCCTTAGGTGGGTGGAGTAAACAGACAGAATGCTGGGAGAAAGAAGCTGAGTCATTGAGTCACCATGATTCTCCCACTCTAGACAGATGCAGGTTAAGATCTTTCCTGGTAAGCCAGCTCGTGGTGCTACATAGAATATTAGAAATGGGTTAGATCAATATGTAAGAGCTAGCCAATAAGAGGCTAGAGCTAATGGGCCAAGCAGTGTTTAAAAGAATACAGTTTCCATGTAATTATTTCGGGGCATAAACTAGCCAGGTGGCTGGGAGCTGGGGCGGCAGGGAAGCGGCCCGCAGCTCCTCACAACATTTTTTGAGTTGATCTTGTATCCTGCCACATCACTGAAGGTATTTATAAGCTGTAGGAGTTCTCTGGTAGAGTTTTTGGGGTCACTTATGTACACTATCATATCATCTACAAATAATGAAAGTTTGACTTCTTCCTTTCCAATTCAAATCCCCTTGATCTCCTTCTGTTGTCTTATTGCTATTGCTAGAACTTCAAGAACTATGCTGAAGAGATATGGAGATTGTCTTGTTCCTGATTTTAGTGGAATCGCTTTGAGTTTCTCTCCATTTAATTTGATATTAGCTGTCGGCTTGCTGTAAATAGCTTTTATTATATTTAGATATGACCCTTGTATCCCTAATCTCTCCAAGACCTTTACCATAAAGGGGTGTTGAATTTTGGCAAATGTGTTTTCAGCATCTAATAAAATGATCATATGGTTTTTTTCTTTCAGTTTATTTATATGATGAATTACATTGATAGATTTTCGCATGTTGAACCAGCCCTGCATCTCTGGGATGAAGCCTACTTGATCATAATGGATGATTTTTTTTGATGTGGTCTTGGATTCGGTTTACCAGTATTTTATTGAGAATTTTTGCATTGATGTTCATGTGTGAGATTTTTCTGTAATTTTCTTTCTTGGTTGAGTCTTTGTGTGGTTTTGGTTTCAGGGTAACTGTAGCTTCATAAAAAGAATTTGGCAATGACTCTTCTGTTTCTATTATGTGGAACACATTAAGGAGTAACAGAAGACTTTCAAATGGCCAAAAGATACTTAAGGACATGTTCAACTTTCTTAGCTATCAGGAAAATGCAAATCAAAACTACTTTGAGATACCATCTTACACCTGTCAGAATAGCTAAAATCAAAAACACCAATGATAACCTATGCTGGAGAGGATGTGTAGTAAGGGGAACACCCATCCATTGCTGGTGGGAATGCAAACTTGTACAACCACTTTGGAAATCAGTCTGGCAGTTTCTCAGAATATTAGGAATCAACCTACCTCAGGATCCAGCAATACCACTCTTGGGAATATACCCAAGAGATGCCCAATCATACTACAAAAGCATTTGTTCAACTATGTTCATAGCAGCATTGTTTGTAATAGCCAGAACCTGGAAACAACCTAGATGTCCTTCATGGAAGAATGGATGAAGAAAGTGTGGAATATATACACATTAGAGTACTTACTACTCAGTAGTAAAAAACAATGACATCTTGAATTTTGCATGCAAGTGGATGGAAGTAGAAAACACTATCCTGAGTGAGATAACCCAGACTCAAAAATATGAATATGGAATGTACTCACTCATTAGTGGATTCTAGCCATAAACAAAGGACACTGAGCCTATAGTTCACAATCCTAGAGAACCTAAGTAATAAGGTGAACCCAAAGAAAAGCATATATAGATCCTCCTGGAAACTGGAAGCAGACAAGATCGCCAGGCATAAGTTGGGAGCATGCAGGTGGCGATGGGGTTGGGGGAAGGAGAGAAGGGGAGAGAGAAGGGAGAAGGGGAGGGTGAGGGAGAGATTGGGGGACTGGGATGGTTGAGATGGAGGAAGGACAGATATGGGAGCAGGGAAGAAGATATCTTAATTAAGGGAGGCATTGTGGGGTTGGCAAGAGGCTTGACTTTAGAGGGGGTCTCAGATGTCCACAGGGATGTTCCCAGCTAGGACCCTGGGCAGTGGAGGAGAGGGTGCCTGAACTGGACTTGTCCCGTAGTCAGACTGATGACTATCTTGAATGTCACCATAGAACCTTCATCTGGCAACAGATGGAGATAGAGACAGAGACCCACATGGGAGTGCGGAACTGAGCTCCCAAGGTCCATTTGAAGAGCAGAAGGAGGGAGAATTATGTCCAAGGAAGTCAGGAACACGAGAAGTTGATCCACCCACTGAGACAGCGTGCCTGAACTAATGGGAGCTCAACAAAGCCAGCTGAACTGGGACTGAACGAGTATGTGATCAAACTGGACCCTCTGAATGTGGCTGACAATTGGGGCTGACTGAGAAGCCAATGATTATGGCACTGGGATTTGTTTCTACTGCATGTTCTGGTTTTTTGGGATCCTAGTCTATTTGGATGCATACCTTCCTAAGCCTGGATGGGGGGGGGGGGGCCTTGGACTTCCCACAGGGCAGGGTACCCGGCCCTCTCTTAGGACTGGAGCGTGAGGGAGGGAAGGTGAGTGGGGGAGTGGGAGGGAAGTGGGAATTGTGATTCCTATTATTTATAAAGTAATAATCATAAAAAAAGACAAAAAGAAGTTCATTTGTTTAAGGCACCACAGAGCAGAAAGCTATGTACTGAAAAACATAACATTATGCTGTTTTGCAACTCAGACACATGCATAAACCATCAATCAATTGAATGAACACATCTGAACCTTGCACTAAGGCTTGTTCTAGTCACTAGGAAACTCAGAGTGGAATTTGCTTCGATTCCTTAGTAACAGTCAAGAACAGGTACTAAATTTACCCTGGCTTCATTTACTATGTCATCTTTCCCCCCCCTTCACTGCTATTTCTTTTAAATCCTATTATGTATTTCTGTTGAAATAGGGTCTTTTCATGTTGTCCAGCTTGACCTCAAACTCATGATTCTCCTGCCTCTGCCTCCTGAGTAACTAAGATTTTAGGCATGTGCCACCACACCCAAGATACTACGCTTGCTTGTCTATGATAGGATCTCATTATTTGCTTCTCCTCTCTTGGCCTACCCAGTGCTCACTGATGCAGGCATGTTCTATGACACCTGGCTACCTGAGGCAGTTTATTATTGCTCACATGTGTCAGCATATATAATGTGCCTGCCTGTGTGCTCATGTGTAGGGTACATATCTATGCGTGTGCAAACAGGGGCTAAAAATTGACAATCTGAGTCTTCTTAGCTCATGTTCCACTTTATTTATTAAGACATGGTATCTCCATGAACCTGGAGCTCACCAATTTAGGCTGGTTTAGCTAACCACTGTGGTAGTTAGAATGTAACTGGCCCCTGATGTGACCAGCTTACTACTGTATTAAGCACTCATCCCCAATGGTTTATCAATGTTGTAACACAAAAAAGCTAAGCTAGAGGGCTGGGAGGATCTTGGTGTCCTCGAATTTACTATCTTCCTGTCTTAATTTCCTAGACTTAAGAAATGTGCCACCACACCCAGCTAAAACACTGGTTTTTAATACCTATCTGTTAGACTTCTATTTCCTGGTAAAGATGATCATAAATTATAAAGCTGACCATTATTTATTACCTTTCAAGATAAAATCAGAACTGACTGCAAGATTTTTCCCCCTCCTACTGTTCTTGAGAATTCGAGACTGGTTTGGCAAATGCAGTTGTACTTGAAAACAAATCATTTAGCTGGAACATCCTGCTATTATGAAAATAAATTACATGTTCATTAGGAAGCAGAATGACCCTCTATAATTAAGACAATGTGGGCCCGGTGGTAATGGCATATTCTTTAATCCCAGTACGGGTAGGCCACAGCCTCATGGTGATACACACATTAATAGAAAAAGGTTAATTTAAGATGTAAGAGATAGTTAATAAGAAGCCTGAGCTAATAGGTCAAGCAGTGTTGTAATTAACAAAGTTTCTGTTTGATTATTCTGGTCTGGACGCCTGGGAAACAAAAGAGCAATCTCTGCTTACATGAAGGCAGGAGCTGATGAAGAGACCATGAAGGGGAGCTGTTTACTGCTTTGCTCTTCATGACTTGCTCTGCCTGCTATCTCATAGAAGCCAGGACCACCTGCCTAGAGGTGTCCTCGCCTTGCAATAGGCAAAGCCTTCCCACATCAATTACTAATTAAGAAAATGTCCCATAGGCCTGCAAACTGCCCCATCTTATAGAGGCATTTTCCTAACTGAGGATCCTCTTGGATAACTCCAGCTTATGTTAACATAAAACTAGACAGACCACTTCACAGCCTCACTTACTTTTAAATAAGTCAGTGATTAGAAATACTTTTTAAAACATTTCCCCTGTATACCAGATGTAGTGGTGCATGCCGTTAATCCCAGCACTCAGGAGTCGGAGGCAGGCAGATCTCTGTGAGTTTGAGGCCAAACTGGTCTACGGAGCAAGTTCTGGGTCAGCCAGAGCTATATAGTGAGACACTGTCTCAAAGAAAACCAAACCAAACAACAACAAATCTCTGTATGTTTTATGTGTACCTGCTTTACACTGGCACTCTACCACAAACTTCTTGGTGCTGCCTTGCTGGAAGTCATTACAGTTTTCCAGGTCCCAGTTCCTAAGTTAGAAGCAGCTAGGTTAGCTATTCTCCAAAGGTCTCCTTCCATAGCATGCTGTCACAATAATCAAACTGTACCCTGCACCTTCTCACGTAGGTGCCGATCAGTAGACACTAAGTACTAATAGCAACTAGACACAAAAATTTCATAGATTGATTATCACCATATACACAAACATTACCAACTGACAATAAAACTTGATCCCAAGATTCTTTGGTTGTTCTTTCTCGCTCCCCCACTCCCCCCACCCAAAAAAACCCACACTATAACTGAAAAGCATGTGCAGTGGCATATGTTTGCAATCTAGCTAGCACTTGAGAGGCTGGGGCAGGACTGCAGTGAGTTTAAAGATAGCTTTGGTTATATAGTAAGTTCCATGAAACCCTGAAATTCCGTGTTTAAGGGAAAAACTGGTATGGCTTTGGAGGTGCATGTCTTTAATCTTAGCACTAGGTAGGCAGATGCAGGCAGATATCTGGGAATTCAGGAACAGTCTGGTCTACACAGTAAGTTCCAGGACAACCAAAGCTACATAAAGAAATCCTCTCTCAAAACAAAATATCCCACAACACAAAAAGCCATATTATTAATGGGAACTGCTTCATATGCTGATAAACCATATGTGCAGCCAGTGACATAACTGTCTCAGTGCATTATAATCAATGTGTGTGCAAGTGTCAAAAAAAGGTTTACCTATATCCTTTATACAGAAATATAAGAACACTGAATAACACAGTTCACCATTATTATTATTGTAGGAACTAGAGACTTGAGTGGGAAAGAAGCTTACCTGTGCTTATAACAAATCAAAGAGCAGAGGTGAGATCAGACCTCAGGAGCAGGCTGACTTGAGTATTAAGTGTGTAGGAAGGAAATCTGCAAAGTCTTATCATTTGTGAACCGCCTATGCCACTGTCCTTTACAGGCTCATGTTCTGAACACCCAGTCTCAGCTTGTGGAGCTTTCAGGAGTAAGGGCCTGTCTAGAAGAAGCAAGTCACAAGAAACAGGTCTTTAAAGATGATCTCCACCTCCAGTTCCAGACTGCATCCTCTGCTTCCTGCTTCCAGTCTGCAGCGTGTGAACAGCACAGCCTCACAATCCTGCTGCCTCAGGGCCACTACTGCCACCCTGCTTTCCTTGTCACTGATAATGGACTGATAAGATAAAAACAATAAATGAGTAAATAAATATTCCTTCCTAAAGTTGCTTGCCAAATAGTCCATCACAAGAAAAATAACTAAGAGCCACTAACTATAAGTAGAAGACACTTTCTAGGTAAGTATCCCTCCTATCTACCACCACTGCCTGGTCAAACGCTTTCCTAATATTTACCTCAAGAAACTGGAAAATGTGCTTAAGCAATGTTTCAGACGTTAAGAATGTATATTACTCTTTCAGAAAAAACATGTTTGACTCCTAGGGCTCACATTGGGGGGACTACTAACTAACTACTAACTGTAACTATAGTTCTGAAGAATCATATGCTCACATGTACTTACTAAACAGACACAGATAATTAAAAATAAAAAGTAAAAACTTACTATGCAGCTTTGACTACCTTAGAAATCACTATGCAGACCAGGTTAGCCTTGAACTCAGAGATTTAATAAGCCTTTGCCTTCAAAGTGAGGAGACTAAAGGTGTGTGCTATCACACCCAGAAAAAATGTTCTGTTTTTTTTTTTTTTTTTAAATCCCACAGATTGAAGAGGCAGGCGGATCTCTGTGAGTTCAAGGCCAGCCTGGTCTACAAGAGCTAGTTCCAGGAGAGGCTCCAAAGCTACAGAGAAACCCTGTCTTGAAAATCAAACAAGAAAGGAAGGAAGGAAGGAAGGAAGGAAGGAAGGAAGGAAGGAAGGAAGGAAGGAAGAGAAGAGAAGAGAAGAGAAAAAAGAAAAGAAAAGAAAGAAAGAAAAGAAACTGGAAAATCATCATCAAACATGAACCTCTGGAACTGTACAATACCAAAGCTGAATACTATATTCATCAAAACAAAATATTTAGAACAATTCCCCAGTTCATACAGAGGGAAGGCAGAGTTTATTACCCTCTGCTTTCGAGGGTTCCCACAACTCAACTTTGTAGAATGAATACATGGGCAGTGTTATAAATGGGGTAACCTGGACTCCATCATTCCATCCTAGTCTATTAACACATGGGCAGTGTTATAAATGGGGTAACCTGGACTCCATCATTCCCATCCTAGTCTATTAACACATGGGCAGTGTTATAAATGGGGTAACCTGGACTCCATCATTCCCATCCTAGTCTATTAATACATGGGCAGTGTTATAAATGGGGTAACCTGGACTCCATCATTCCCCACCCTAGTCTATTAGGCCGTTTTATCTGAGCAGCCCACTCCCCAGGTAAGAACAGACTTACTAGGCTACCTAATAACAGGTTCTCTAAGGGACAAAAGGTACACATGACATGTCCCTGTGTCCTCTAAGAACTTATGATCTAATATGATTAGGAAAAAGTGACTCAGCAGTCTCATGAGCCAGAGTCCTGGTCTCATCTTTGCAAGAGAGTCTGTGAGATCTAGATAAGTACTTTCTCTTTACTAGGTCTCAATCTTCTTCCTATATAAAATGAGACCTGTAAAGGCCATCTTAGCCATGAGTCTGTGGAGAACAACCATAATACCACTAGTCCATTCGTGAAGTCAGTCAAGAGAATGGTAAAGTATCAATGGAACCAGAAGATCCAATGTAGCTTCAAAGTGGAGCTGGGAAAACTGAAGACAGAAGCCTCCTGGCCCCGAAAAGGAGAGCTGTCAATAAGGAGCCTGGTGATACAGACAATGGACAAAAACCAACTAAGGTTACTACATCTTGGGTCTGCTTTGTCCTTAGGTTTTTGTGTTCTGCTCTTGTTTCTGCTATAAGGTCTCACTGTGTAGTTCCATAGGCCTTAAAATTACTGTCTTGAATTCATGATTCTCTGGCTTCCATTTCTAAAAACTGGTGTTATAAAAGCAATACCAGTAATTGGCTTCATTTTTCTTCCTTGATCAAGGCAATAAAAGGAAGAATGAGATTCAGGTCAGTTAGTATTGAAAATATGTAATGAATCCCAAGGTCTTTTAACAACAACAACAAAAAGAGCCTGTTTTGTAAAACACATTTATAAATTTCAGAGAAACATGCAAATTCTTTGTATAAACATTAGAATAAGGTTTTGCTATCAGTTAGATTCAGGTTCAAATCTCAGTTCAACTACTTATCACATGTAACTCTGAACAAGTTATTTAGCATCTCTGAGTCTTACTTTCCTCATCTACAATAAAGTGATTAAGAATCCCTGTTTTGGGTTGGAAGTAGTTCAATGGGTAAAGCATTTGCTGTACAAGTGTGAGGACCAAAGACTCCAGATCCCTAGCATCCATTTAAGTGTTAAGTCAGTGTGGCATCCCACCTGTAATGCCAAAGTTAAGGAGATAGAGAGTTCCCTGGAGCAAGCTGCCTAGTAGGTACATCAGCCAAACTGGCAAGCTCTTAGTTCAAGCGAGGGACCCTGTCTCAACATAGAAGGTGAACAGCAGTAGAGGAAGACACCCAACATCAATTTCTGGCTTTTATAGGCACATGCAAAGCATGCACATGAACCTGTATATATTTTTGTGCTCATATAGTAGGTGAACAAATGCACACAAGAATGGACAATAGACACAGTCCTGTTTTACAGGATAAATAATATATACTTTATCCATAAAATACTAGATTTATGAGTACAGATTTATCTTTCAATATATTTTCATAATTTAAATGTCTACACAAGACTGAACAGCTAAAGAAAAAGGGCTGCATTTTGGTCCACACTGAAATCCCTCAAATAGTTACACGCGCCTTAGAAAATTGGATAAAGAGCCACATATGCTAGATGGAACAAAATAATGATCACAATACTGAACACAGTAATGAAGCCATGAAACAGATCTTTATTATTTATGCTTGTTAGGCACAACTCTAAACCTTGTTTTTTAAATATGTATTATTTTGATTGCAGAGCTCAATCTGTAACCTAGGCTGGCTTTGATCTTACCCCACTCCTCCTGTCTCAGCCTCCAGAGTGCTGGGAATACAAACATGTGCCACTACACCAGACCTTAAATCCTTAACAATTTTTTCCTCCTCCCATATTACACATTCAGTAATCCAATAAGTATTATCATCCTTCCTCTTTTGATGATAAAACTGAAGCATGAGAAGGTTCAATAACTTTCCCAAGTCTAAATAGGCAACTTCCCTTAAATATACACATCTGTAGGGACGGGGGGGGGGGGGGGGGCGCGGCAAAATAAGGAGTGGGGGCTAATAGGTACAAGATTTCTTTCAGAGGTAGTTAAAATGTTTAATGTGAAAGCAAAAGGACTTGAGTTCCAATCCTCAGTACCCACAAGTAAAGCTAAATGTGGTGGTGCAGACCTGTAACCCCAGAACTAGGGAGCAGAGACAGGAGGACCCCTGAAGCACCACCAGCCCAGCCAGGCCACCACAAACAGTGAGCGAGGCCCTCCCACATCAACCAAGAAAATAAACCACAGGCTTGCCCAGAGGCCAATCTAGTGGGGACACTTTCCTAATTGAAATTCATTCTTCCAAAATGACTCCAGCTTGTGTACATTGACATAAACCAGACAGACAGGGAGAACGCCATTATGCACTGCTCGCCATTAGCCCTGTCCTCACAGACTTCACACTCTCAGACGGAAGTCTGTTCAAGAACTGTTAAGTGAAAAACAGCCAGTCCAAAGCAGCAGCACTTAAGCCAGTCATAGCCAAGGAGCAGTCAGCAGTGGAGGAGGAAAGACAAGCAAGAAAACATTTCAGGGGGAACAACAAAGACAAGCAGAAAAGAGCTTGACATGAGCTCAGAAACTGAGGTGAGTGTGGCTGGGACATAATGGAGAGGAGAGAGTGGCACGGGGCCGAGGGCACAGATTTCAGAAGCAATACTGTTAGCCAACCACAGATAAGTAAGTGGAACATATCGGCAGATTTGCTGTTTAAAGTTAGAATTTAAGCCGGGCAGTGGTGGCGCACGCCTTTAATCCCAGCACTTGAGAGGCAGAGGCAGGCAGATCTCTGTGAGTTTGAGACCAGCCTGGTCTACAAGAGCTAGTTCCAGGACAGGCTCCAAAAAGCTTCAGAGAAACCTTGTCTCAGAAAAAAAAAAAAAAAAGGTACAATTTAAATACTATTTTAAACCTATACTATTTAAATCTATAACTTTGGATAAAATACAAAAAGGCTCAAGCAATAAACGCAAGTAGTGACTACCGTGTATTCACACCATCACAGAGGAAGCACATTCCACTAAAACAGGGTTGCTTGCAAGACAAGACATGGCTCCAGAGCCTTCCTGTAATTAACCTCTTTAGAAGTTTAGGACACAAAAAGGCAGAATTGACTTTCTCACTGCCTCATTAATAGTTAATTTCACAAATAATATTTGATTTGACCTAGTTTCTTCAGCAGTCATCTCAAAATGCTTCACTGAAATCATAATCCTTAAAAGGATAATCAAGGCCATCATCAAAAGATGCCCTGTCTAAGATGAAACTTAGTCCCTTTATATAATCCAGATGTTCTGCCCAACGACTTTATCCTTTATTATCAGGTTCCAAGCCCATGAAAAAGAAGAGATGGAGATAATACAGTATTACACAGTACCATCAAACATCTGTTTATGAACACTCAAGCATAAATAAATTAATCAGCTGGAAAAAAAACTACTATTGGTGCAGCATGGTGGTGTAAGCCTATAATTCTAGCACTCAGGAAGCAGGAAGATCAGAAGGACCTAAATTTAGTACATAGCACCCACATCAGGTACACAACCATCTGTACTCCAGGTCCAGGGTATTCAATGTCCTCTTCTGGCTTCTTCCATGGACACCCCCACACACAAATAAACAAATAAGCAAATAAATAAAAATCTTTTTAAAAGGAAGGCCAGGTGGTGGCAGCAGCACATGTCTTTAATTCTAGTACTCAGGAAGCAGAGGCATGTGGATCTCTGTGAGTTTGAGGCCAGCAGTTCTACAAAGTGCATTCCAGGAAAGCCAGGGTTACACAGGGAAACCCTGTCTTAGAAGGAAGGGGATGGGGAAGGAAAAAGAAAGAAAAATGACGCTAATGCTACAACACAATTTTTTTTTAATGTTTGAAATTCTAAATGGATCTAAGGAGAGAGGGCTCTCATCCCACAACACTTCACTGCTAGAATTTAGAGAGCACTCCACAGAAAGCACAGTGTCTAAGGGTTTTTAAGTATTAGTTTGTCAGGCAAGGACATACAGCATAAAAGAGAGCTTAGAATAGACCAGAACAAAGATAAGCATGGAAGGATTGAGAAACTGAAGGAAAAAATAGTGTCACTGGAACAGAGGCAGGAGCAGGAGGAAACGAGGCTGAAAGGACAGGCAGAGATAAAATCAAACGCCTTATAGGGAAGGAATGTGAACTCCAACCTGAAGGCAACAGGAAGCCAAAGAGGACTTTTGAGCAGCAAACTGAGATGAGCAGATTTTATCTTGGGAAAGACCATCCTGATGAGTAGATGGAAAATAAAAAGGGGAGGCTGATAGCTACAATCTCTCATAATATATACTATTCTCAAGTCAGTTCTCCTGCTTACAAACACCAGGTTCCACTCTTGTGTAAAGCATAAAGTAAAGCAGAATGCTCTAAGAAACCTATAGCTACTAGGGACATTGGAATGTGTCCCCTGAGGAAACTAACATCTTGGAGCCTCTATTTTCAGGTACCTTCTTTTCCCTCCTTCGGCCTCTTTTAAGAGACAAAGACTGTGTTATGTTGCTATATCAGAATCTTTGTCTAGGTCCAAGAAGACACGCATCTGCTCAAGTCCTTACCCTCCAATTCCCAAGCAACGTGATCAATTCTAGCCACTTTTTAGAACTAAATAAAAGTAGCACAGTCACTTGCATAAACATCTGATTTCTGTTCATATGCTTCTCAGGGGGATGGGAAGAAAACTAGGGAAGGATATTTACTTAGATCTGACATAGTAATTGATCTCCTTTTATTTACTCTCTCATTTGATCCTCACCACAACCTTAGGCAAAATAATATTTACAGCCTCATTTTCAGAGAGGAAACTATGCCTCAACTCAGGTGTGGTGGTACACACCTGATATGAATACTTGAGAGACTGAAGCAGGAGGATTCCAAGTTCAAGGCCAGCCTGAACTTCAAAGCAAGACCCTGTCTCCAGACCTTCCCATACAAGAGTATACAAAGGGCTAAAGATCCACAGATCTGCCTGGTGACTCAGGGACTGCCATTAAGATGGCAGACACATGGTGGAGAAATGAGAGAGAAAGAGGAGCAGAACAATCCGTGTGCTGTGGAAGAGGCAGAACTGAAGATCCAAAAGTCAGGAACAGGCTGATGTGGGCAGCCTGCTTGCCGCTCAGGACCAGGATGATGTCTGGGCCTGGGCTGCTGCCAAAGACCATGTTGGGGTCCTACTGCAGCCAGGGTCTGAGCTGACATCTATGACCCATGTTGCCACCAAAGACTACAAGGATGCCTGGGGTCTGCACTGCCACCCAGGGCCATGATGACATCCCAAAATGAGCTGCTGTTAAGGGTCATGTCTGGGTCCGTGGCCCTACTGTAACCAGGGTCTGTGCTGATGTTTGTGGTTCCTATTATCACTAAAGGCCGTGCAAATACCGGCGGGTCTGTGCTGCCATCTGAGGCCGTGGTGTCTGAGGGTCATGCTACAGCAGGGCCATACAGATCTGAGTGGCCTGTGCAGCCACCAGGTGCCACAGTGACATCAGGGCCCAGGCTGCAGCTAAGAGCCATGTCTGGGTCCGTGGCTCTACTGCAGTCAGAGTCTGTGCTGATGTTCGTGGCTCCTGATACCATCAAAGACCACGTCAATCCCAGGGTTCTGGGCCTCCAGCAGGGACATATTGGCATCTGAGGGCCATGCTGCCACTGAGCCTGTGCTGACGTGAGAGGCCTGTACTGCCATCTGGGACCATGGTGATATTGGACCCAGGCTGCTGCTGAGGATCATGGCCGGATCCATGATCCTGTCACAACCAAGGTCTTCGTTGATGTCCGTGGCCCATGTTGCGACTAAAGGTCACATGGATGTGGCATGTTGGTATCTGATGGATGTACTGCTGCTGGAGCCATGCTGATCTGAGTAGCTTGAGCTACTACAGGGCCATGGTGACATCCCAACCCAGGATGCTACCTATGGCCATGACTGTTCCCACAGTCCTGCTGCAGCTAAGGTCTGTGTTGATGTCCCATGGCCTGTGTGGCCATAGGAGCCATGTGTATTGAAATCTTAAGGGTCATGCTGAGCCAGCCATGCCCATCACTGACCCTGGATAGCAGGCTCTACTCCTTGTTGGACACTGCAACAAGAGAGCCAGCCCCACCCCTTATGGGAGAGCACACACACACGCACACACACACGCACACGCACACACACACCCCACAGCTCCCAATACCACTAAGACGAGTGAAGAGCTGTTGGAGAGGTGGGAAAGACAGAGGAACGAGGTGGTTTTCTGGTTTGTTTTTAATTAATTTTGGAGGTCCTTTATCGGGGGAAACGCTGCAGGCGTAAGGGGCAGCTATGGAGCGACTGGCAGAGAAAGGGATTGGGATGCATGGTGTGAAATTCCCAAAGAATTAATAAGGAATTGTTACTTTAAAAAATATGTTTATACACATAAACAAAGGCCCAAAGTCAGAGCAAATATAAGGCAATGTTGACATCTGAAGCCATGTCTGTAGGTTCAACACTATTTCACTACTCCAACCAAGTTCCCTGTACCACAATCTTACTTTACCAATTACTGAATTTCCACTTACCACAGTTCGCTGATTATATTACATAATAAGACACAGATCAGATCAGGAACCAGGGAAAAGAACCAAATGGGAAAATGAAGGGCAGGATAAACCTACGATTCTCAACACTAGAGAGGCTAATGCAGGAAGATTACTATGGATCAGGACCAGTCTGAGCTACACATAGTAAGTTCCATGTCATCCTGGTAAATAATGTGAAGAGAGAGAGAGACAGACAGACAGACAGACAGACAGACAGAGAAGATGGATGGGTTAAGTTTCAAACTTGGGGTAAATGGCTGAAGGGTATATTTAGCATTTCAAAGTGGACCTGGCTGCATCCCTGCATTCCCGAGTCCCTACCTGTCACAGGGTCTTCCTGGCTGGCATACCTACCCCCCTACCCTAAACTTCTCCAGCCCAGGGGCTGGGCTGCCCTTCCTCTGGTTGCCCTTTTCTGTATAATCAAACATTTTGGTTCCCTGGCCTCTTTGCTCTACTCTCTTTGGGCCTCCTGGCTGCTGTGCCTGGTCCCCTCTCACCTCTCTCCTCCCCGTCTCCTCACATGGCAGAGCTCAGCCTGTGCACTCTGGACTCTCCCGATGTCCCTCACTCTGTGCACTCTGGACTCTCCCGATGTCCCTCACTCTGTGCACTCTGGACTCTCCCGATGTCCCTCACTCTGTGCACTCTGGACTCTCCCGATGTCCCTCACTCTGTGCACTCTGGACTCTCCCGATGTCCCTCACTCTGTGCACTCTGGACTCTCCCGGATGTCCCTCACTCTGGCTCTGCTCTCCCACATGTCTACAATAAATCTTCTCCTCCACTATACCTCAGGAGCAGGAGCAGTCATATTTCCTTTCCTTTTTATTTCTTTCTTTCAGGAAAGAAGGCGAGGTGAGGGGGTGGAGCAAGGTTTGGATGATAGATTGACAGATGCAGGCAACAAGAGAGAGAGGGAGAGAGAGCAGCAACATCATCTCCTACAAGCTCTTCAGAGTTACAGCCAATTCTGGCAAGAATTGAAATAGTCAAAATGCATGCTGAGCCGGGCGATGGTGGCGCACGCCTTTAATCCTAGCACTCGGGAGGCAGAGGCAGGCGGATCTCTGTGAGTTTGAGACCAGTCTGGTCTACAAGAGCTAGTTCCAAGACAGGCTCCAAAGCCACAGAGAAACCCTGTCTCGAAAAACCAAAATAAAATAAAATAAAAATGCATGCTGATAAACCTTCATTTCAGAATTGTATCTTGTCATTCAGCCCAGCAGTGGACCTGGTAAAATACTGCCTTCTTCATTCACAAATGAATTCCAATGAGCAGGTGCACCATTATTATAAAACCACCAGGAACTACAAACAGCTTTTGCTGTTCCTTTGAACAGCCTGACTGCCCTTACCGGTAAAAAGAAAGTGAGTCTTAAAAGCAGAAGACTTGCAGGGAGGGGAGCGGGGGTGTTGGAGAGACAGCTCAGTGGTTAAGAGCATTGCCTGCTCTTCCAGAGGTCCTGAATTCAATTCCCAGCCACCACATGGTGGCTCACAACCATCTGTAATGAGGTTTGGTGCCCTCTTCTGGCCTGCAGACATACACACAGACAGAATATTGTATGCATTTAAAAAAAAAAAAAAGCAGAAGACTTGCTAAGAGTTCTAAACCCTAAGAAGGGGAAGTAATTCACTAAGATCAAACACTCAAAAGAAAACCAAGCCAAGACTCTCCGAAGACTACAGTCATAGATTTGCCCTCTATTTTACCCCCTTTGGTTTTTCAAGACAGGTTTTCTCAGTGTAGCCTTGGCTGTCCTGGAACTTGCTCTGTAGACCAGGCTGGCCTCGAACTCACAGAGATCCATCCACCTGTCTCTGCCTCCCAAGCACTGGGACTAAAGGTGTGCACCACCACCATCTGACTAGATTTGCTCTATAAATAGAAACTCTCAAAGTACCTTTAAGGAGAAGCACGGCCAAGAATCAGACTAGATCCAACTGCATTCATTCTTAGTATTACAAGTTCATACTAATATTCTAGGGGTTTTTGTGGGTGTTTTGTTTTGAGACAGAGTTTCTCTGTGTATCTTTGGCTGTTCTGGAGAACTCACTTTGTCTATCTCAAACACTGAGACCCGCCTGCCTCTTCCTCCCGAGTGCTGGGATTAAAGGTGTGTGCCGTCTGGCTAATTTCTAAATTTTTATCAAAGTAAGGATTAGATTTTTTAGAAACAGTTACTCCTGGTTATCTGACTATGAAAAGATCTTGTGATGGAGGAAAAGTACTATACTAATTAAACCCTTAGTATAAGACAAAGATAGAGGCTGGAGAGATAGCTCAGTGGTTAAGAACACTGACTTCCAGACGACCCGGGTTCAATTCTCAGCACCCACATAGTGGATCACAACTGTCTGTAATTCCAGTTCCAGGGGATCCAACACCCTTATACAGAATATATACAGGCAAAACAACGCACATTAAATAAAAATAAATCATTAAAAAATTAAAGCTAAGCTACAGAAAGAATGTGACACGGTGAAGAGATAAAGTGCGAGAGCTTAGAGACTGAACTGGTCCAAAGTAAGGATGCTGGAGAATATTATGTTAAGGCTGTTACTTCTGTTTATGTTGCATTTATTTAACTCTGTGAAGCTGTGATACTTCGCCTGTCTAGATCACCTGATGGTCTAATAAAGTTCTGAATGGCCAATAATGAAGCAGGACAAAGGATAGGCAGGATTGGCAGGCATAGAGATATTCAGAAGGAGAAAACTGGGAGAAGGGGTTCGGAGAGGTAGCCAGAGAAGGAGGAGCACATCAGGGTCAGCCATCCAGCTAAAGAGCAACCCATGGAGTAAGACTAAGATTTAAAGAAGAGAATGGGAGTGGTGGAGATATGGCTCGGTGGTTAAGAGCACTGGCTGCTCTTCCAGAGGTCCTGAGTTCAATTCCCAGCAACCACATGGTGGCTCACAACATTTGTAATGATATCTGGTGCCCTCTTCTGGCATGCGGGCATACATGGAGGCAGAATGTTGTATACATAATAAATAAATCTTTAAAAAAAAAAAAAAAGAAGAGAATGGGAAAAGCCCAGAGGCAAAAGGGCAGATGGGATAATATAAATTAAGTAAAAGCTGGCAAGTAATAAGTCAAGCTAAGGCCAGATGGTTATAACTAAGAATAAGACTCCGAGTGTGATTCATTTGGAGCTGGCTCCCCAAAAAGAGTTAAAGGGAAAAAAAAAAAATCACACTATAAGTGTTTAATCACTGTTTGCTGAACATAACTGAATTAATCAGCATTTTCAGTGACTTCCTGTTATTAAAATGACCTAAGCAGCTTTCATGTATTTCATTTAATTTACTACTCAGAACCATTTTTGTTTTATTTTTCAAGATAGGGTTTCTCTGTAGCCCTGGCTGACCTAGAATTCTTTAGATCAAGCTGGTATAGAATTCATAGGAATCCACCTGCCTCTGCCTTCCAAGTGCCCGGCTACTCAAAACAGTTTATAATGAGTGTTAAATATCCTCATTTTACAGATAAGAGAGGACTGAGGATGAAGAGATGGCTCAGCAGTTAAGAGTGCTTACTGCTCTTGTAGAGGATCTGAGTTCATAATCACCTGCACCTCCCGCTCCAGAGGAACCAATGTTCTCTTCTAGCCTCCATGAGCAGCAGGCATGCAAGCACACACATACAGACACACAAACATACAGCTAAAAATAAAATTGAATTAAAAAAAATAACCAGGGCTGGAGAGATGGCTCAGTGGTTAAGAGCACTGTCTGCTCTTCCAAAGGTCCTGAGTTCAAATCCCAGCAACCACATGGTGGCTCACAACCATCTGTTATGAGGTCTGGTGCTCTCTTCTGGCCAGCAGGCATACACACAGACAGAACATTGTACACATAATAAATAAATAAATTAATTAATTAAAAAAAAAATAACCAACTTGCTTTGTCATTTGGTTTAAGGGCAAAAGTGATTTGTTTGTGGTAACAGAGCAAATTATCAGTTAAGCATAATAATAATAATAATAATAATAATAATAATAATAATAATAATAATAATAAAGTGCTACCTCATAGCCAGGCGGTGGTGGTGCACACCTTTAATCGCAGCACTCGGGAGGCAGAGGTACGCAGATCTTTGTGAGTTGGAGGCCAATCTGGTCTACAAGAGCTAGTTCCAGGACAGGTTCGAAAGCTACAGAGAAACCTTGCCTGGGGGAGGGGGGAATCCATCCTTCTCTGGGTCTTAATTTCCTTTCTTAAAACGCACACTAAATTTAAACAATCTCTGGATCCAACCCCTACAGTGGCACACACCTGTAAACCCAGTACTTGTTAAATTTAGGTAGAAAGATAACAAATTTTGAGGCCAGCCTGAGCTACATAAGGAACTCATACTAATCAAAAAATCAGTGAGTTTAAGGTCAGTCTGGACTTGAAACAATGCTTTCTCTCCAGGGAGGTGTGGGGGAAAGAAAGAGACAGAAACAGACAGAGAAAGAGAACGAGGGATACAGGCCAGTAACAGAGTGCTTTCCTATTATGTGCAAAGCTCTAAGTTTGATCTTCACTACCAACTATATATTTTAACAAATCAGTTGTATTAATGATCTTAAACACTCCAGAAATCAAAACACTACTGGACATGGAGTTCTTACTGCCAAGGTTCACTTGCTCCTTCTAGCTGTATCTCGGGACTAGCAACTTATCTCCACCTGACCATCAGCCAGAAGCATCTTCACGGTACAGCTTACCACCTACCTGTGCTGGATGCTTCATTATGTATAAAGCTAATACCCCACTTTGCTAGAAAGCTGCTGCACAAATGTTACCTGGGGATGAATAAATAATTCCAGTTGTGTTGTGTTTCAATTGCTAAGGGCAGCATCTGCAGCTATGAAAGCAAATGGTCTTACAAGGACAGAGGACTTGGTTCCTGATTTTCCTAGGGCAAACAGCTCTGGATCAGCAGGAAGTCTAGCTGGGAAGCGTCTGAGTAGAGCTAGTATCCAATGATGAGCAAAGATGACAGGAATGTTCATTCAGTTGCTTTCCATAATAAAAGACCTATCAGGGGCTGCAATTACCTGGGTTCCAAGTATTCATTTTTCATATCTACTCATCAACTTCTAAATTGTTTTCTTTTTATTAGCTCATGTCCTTTCTTGATTAGAACACTTTAAAAGTGAGCCCAGGGAGAATGGCTAGTTCAGCCCTGACACAAAACAAAAACATAAGATTGGCTCATCAAGGGCTAGAGCAATGACTTGATGGTTAAAAAACACTTACTGCTCTTATCGATGAGGACCTAAGTTCAGTTCCACTCACAACTGCCTGAAATTCCAGCTCCAGAGAGATGTGGCTCTTCTGGCTCCCTGAGCACTGGCACTCACATACACAGACACACAGGTACATAACCAAAAGTAATAAAATAAATCTTTTTTTAAATTTGCTGACTAAAATGAAATTTAAAATAAGGAAAGTCAAACAGATCACAACTGATGACGGAATGAATGCTGTCAATAATGATAGCATGGCCGGGTGGTGGCGGCACACAGGAATCAGAGGCAGGCAGATCTCTGAGTTTGAGGCCAGGCAGAGTTAGTTCCAGGACAGCCAGAGCTACACAGAGAAACCCTGTCTCCAAAAACGAAAAAAAAAATAATAATGGTAGGTATGGCATAAAAATGGGTTTAATTAATAAAGTTGTACACTAGATCCCATTGTGTTTTACATGTGTTCTCTTATTCTCAAAACTGCCGTTCTTATCGCCTTCATTTACAGATAAGTTAAACTATATCAGATCACACATCAGATCAACGGATGGAAGTCAAACTAAACCTAAGATCAGATGATTCCAAAGACCTATGTATTTGTCTACCTCTTGTCCTGTCAAAGGTCTTTTTGCTGTTCCTCAAAACTTGGTTAGTTCTAACCTTGAAACCATTGTTCTTTGTACTTTCTCTGCTTTCAACTCCTACAACATCTTATGGTTTTTTCCCACCCCCTTTCCAGTGCTGAAAATTAACCAAGGGTCTCACACATGAAGGTGTGTAATCTGCCACCGAGTCAGACCAATGTCCACTCCATCCCTCTTTTTCTTTTTGTTTTGTTTTGTTTTTTGAGACAGGGTTTCCTCTGTGTAGCTTTGGAGTCTGTCCTGGAACTAGCTCTGTGAACCAGGCAGGCCTCGAACTCACAGAGATCCACCTGCTTCTCCCTCCCAAATGCTAGGGTTAAAGGCGTACGTCACCACTGCCTGGCTCCATCCCTTTTTATAGAAAACAAATGACACCTTTAAGTTCAATTCAGAGAATTTCACTTAATTCTTTCCAAAACTTTATAATGCCTTCCACACAGAACAAAATATAAGATCATAGCCATCATCTATAAAATCCTATACCTAACTCCCTTCCATTTAGCTCATCTTACTCTTCTTGTTTGTTGTATTTATCATCTTTCGGCTTATGCCAAACTGCAGTAAATATTAAATTTTAGCATTAACATGTTACTTGGAACCATTCTAAAATGGCCAAAGCATATATCAAGAAAAATGTGCAAAGTCACATTTGTAATCACAGCACCTAGGAAACCGAGGCAAGACTTTAAATTTAAGTCCAAACTGGGCTACACAGTAAGAACTAGAATAGCTGTGGCAACACCGCAAAGCCTGTCTCAAAACAAACAAGAAGCGCAAGTCTTGCATGTCTGTGTATGAACTGCAGAGACACTCTTCCTTTCCTGCTTCTTGATACAACAGGCAGACTCACCTCACACACACAACACTTGCAGATCTTTATCTGACTATTAGTATGACTTTATTTCATTAAGATCTCTACCCAAGGGGTGATGTACTTCAGTTGGTATAGTGCTTGCTTAGCATGCAAGAAGCCCTGGGTTCTATCCTTAGCAACACATGTATTCCCAACGTTTAGGAAACTGAGCTGGGAGAGTCAGAAATTCACAGCAATCCTTGGCTACACGGTAAGTTAGTAAAGCAAATTTGCATGGAAAAAAACCGAGGCCCATGAAGGCCAGTTAGCAGGTGGCTTTCTCCCTCTCAGATCACTTCCTTTCCCCACACATTGATTTCCCCCGTCTACTCACTACAACTCAACTTATTTTAATTTTATATGTTTGAGTGTTTTGTCTGCCTGAATGTCTATACACTATACGTGTGCTCAGTGGCCAACAGAACAAGGGAAGTGTGGTCCTCTGGGACTGGAGTTACAAATGAGTGTGAGCCACCCTGTGGATTCTGGGAACTGAACTTAGGTCTTCTGAAAGAGCAGTCAGTGTACTCTTAACCTCTGAGCTATCTCTCCAACCCATGTCAAGGACCTAAAAGCCTCAGACACATGGGAAAATGGCAATGCCTTTGCTGGTCTAGGTTCAGAAAATGGCAAAGCCTTCCTCTGGTTTGAGTGTGAATGTTGATAGAATGCAGAAAATATCCATCATAGCTCTCTCCTAAAGTATTTATGGCCTGAAGACTGCTCTCCCAACAGAGACTGCTCCGATGAGATTAGCTAAATCTGCCTCCTTTATTCAGCTGTACATCATAAACCCCACCACCTGTTTAATCTGTATGTAATAACCTACTTCCTTGTTCAGCTGTGTGCAATAACCCTGCCTCCTTGTTCAAACTCTACATAATTAGTGGCTGGACTTTCTGGGAGGACTGCAATTTCTCCTGCAGAGCCCAGAATACCTGATGCCAGCTTTTCTGATGGTCTATTTGTCTACTTCTCATTCCCTTGCTACTCCAGTCAGGTTCATCCCTGACACTATACTGGAATTGGCAACTATTGGCAGGTTAAAATTAATTTCACTAAAGTCAATTTGATTGTTATTAATTTAAAAATAATATTTAAGGGGTTGAAGAGACGGTTCAGCAGTTAAGAACACTTAATACTCTTGAAGAAGACCAGGGTTCAGTTCCCAGCACTCATTTGGTGGCTAACAATCATTTTTAACTCCAGTTCCAGTGAATCTGAAGCTGTCTTCTAGCCTCCACAGGCACTGTTATGAACATGGTGCACAGACATACATGCAGGGAAAACACTCACATACACATAAAATAAAAAATAATTAAGATAGTAAATTTTGTCATTTATACGAGAATCTATAAATAAACGAACTGGCCATGTACAGTAATGACAGGAGGGACAACGATACCAGTCAGCATTTACTAAATACTTTCCACGAGCATGCATCTTATCCTACCCAACTATGACCAGAATCCTATAATCCTTACAAATGAGAAGCCTAAACCTAGAAAGGTCTAGAAAGATCACATAGCAAGTAACAGAAATTGAATTCAGTCTCAGGTACTGGCGCTACAAAGTTCAAGTGCTTTAGTACATCACAAAACAGACTGAAATCGGACAAGCCACCTGGGCCAGTCTTGGTAACCTAAGCTTAGAACTAGAGACAGTCACATTTGAGGAGGACACTTTGTATACTAAAAGTAGCAGATTACAAAGACTGTTGAAACATCAAGGCTATTTTGTGTAATGGTCCTGGCTGCCCAGAAATATACTTTGTAGACCTGGCTGGTCTTGACCTCACAGAGATCAGCCTGCTCTGGCCATTAAAGGCAGGTGACACCACTCCCAGCTCATAAAAGCTATTCTTCTAAAAGAAATGGACATGTGTAAATTAAGCCGTTCCTATGTTATCTACTTTTGGAACTCAGGCCCAAGTCAAATTCACTTAAAAATAAAGAAATAAAGCAAATGAAAGACAGTTCTTGATCATTACACAGGAAGAGGTTTCCCCACGCCAGCCTAATCAAAACTCCAGCCTCTACCAGCTCAATTTCAATATTGCTACATGTAACTGCTACAGTCTCTTTGCTGGTAGCTATTTTGAATTTCTAAGGAGTTTTCATGTTTGCTCTGAGTCAAGAACTCCCCTTTCTTCATCCTAGCTCCCACCTACAAACATGTGCTACATAAAACCACCTTCTTCATCATCAGGACCCTTCCAGGACTGCTCCTCCCTTCTCTCTCAAGCACATTCACATCCGGGTGAACATTTGTTGAAAGCCGTAACTAACAGAGTGACAAGAGGAGGAAAGGGCGAGCAAGAGTTCCTCGTGGTGACAGAAGATATGAAAAACAAGCACTGATCACAGAAGAAAGGAGTCCAGGTCTCAGAGACAGACTAGGAAGAACTTAAAATGAATGGTCAGCATTACTTACCAGGGTCTTCATTCCTATTGCATGGGTTAAATGGCCCTGATCTATCAGAAAATAAAAAGTAAAAAAGAGTTTAAAAACTTTCCCTCTGAAAGGCATTCACCTAATTATGACCTCTTAAGCTGCAACTATAGCTTTAAAGTGTTTAGGGCACAGGATCTGACACTAGCAAGCACTTCTTTTGTTTTGTTCAGACTAAGTTTTCAAATATTTGGATTACACTTATTTATTGGGGGTAGGTACATGTGATGGTGGAAGGAGAGACTCAACCCTTAAAAATTGTCCTCTGTGATCTCCATGTGCATATTAGAACACACACATACAAAATACATGAAATTTTAAAAATAATAAATATCCATTATTAGTAGTAAAAACAGTACTTTGTTTTGTTTTTTGAGACAGGATCTCACTATATAGCTCTCTGGTTGTCCTGGAATTCATTATATAGACCAGGCTGGCCCCCACCTGCCTCTGCCTCCCAAGTGCTGGGATTAAGGTTGTACACCACCATGCCCAACACAAAAAGATATTTCTTAGTCACTAGGTTTTCCATCAGTTTTAATATTCTAATAATAGTAACCAGGAAACTTAAACAAATTACTGTTTCCTTCTGAATCAAAGATAAAGTTATATTATGATAAATAATGTAGTTTGAGAAGTGGGCTTTTATATCTTGATTCTCAAAAAAAAAAAGGGGTGGTAACCTATAAATGCAGTAAGTAGAAATACATCTCTTCATTTTTGTGTTAAGATTTACTTTCTTGCTGGGCAGTGGCGACATACGCCTTTAATCCCAGCACTCGGGAGGCAGAGGCAGGTGGATCTCTGTGAGTTCGAGGCCAGCCTGGTCTGCAAAGCGAGTTCCAGGACAGATTCCAGAGCTACTCTGAGAAACCCTGTCCCAAAACCCCCAAAAGATTTACTTTTATTATGTGTGTCTCTGTGTAAGTATGAGCACGTGTGTGTGTCTGCTGAAGCATCAGCACTGGATTCCTGTGGAGCTCGTATGATAGGCGGTCACGAGCGTTTGGTGTGGGTGCTGGGAATCCAGCTCAGGTCCTCTGTAATATGTGCTCTTAACTACTGAGCTATCTCTAACCCCTGGTTTTTGTTCTTTTTTGGGGAGGGGTGCTTATTTTGTGCTCCCAGTGGCCTCAAAACCATTATGTAACTGAGGATAATATCCTTGAACAACTAACCCTCCTGCCTTCTACTCATATGCGCTCGAATTACAGGTATAATCATCATGCCCACCTAGACTTTTTTCTTTTTTTTTTGTCTTTTTTTCCCCCCTGAGACAGGGTTTCTCTGTGTAGCCTTAGCTGACCTGGAATTCTCTCTGTAGACCAGGCTGGTATTGAACTCACCGAGATCTGCTTATCTGCTTGCTGAGTCTTCCCAAGTGCTGGGATTAAAGGCATGTGGCACAATGCACATATGACAGCCAATTATATTCACTTGTCTTTTAAGACTCATAAAACCAACAACTTTTTATGTGCATTGGTGTTTTGTCTTCATGTATGTCTGTGAGGGCGTAGAATCCCCTAGAACTGGAGACAGCTGTGAGCTGCCATGTGGGTGCTTGGAATTGAACCCAGGACCTTTGGAAGAGCAGCCAGTGCTCTAAGCTATTTAGCCATCTCTTCAGTCCCCAAACTAACATTTTTATTGAAACTCTCAACTCTGAGAAGTGACTATAATAGTTTCTTCCTTTTACCCGATATATCTGACTAACCCTAGGGAAAACCCGAAGTATTTTTTCCTTGCCATAACTCCTGTCTCATTTCTATTGTCAGTGCCTGGGATCAAACCCACATGCTTCAAGTTCTTCTATTACACTTAACTGCACTTTTATATATATCTTATATATCTCACTCTCTCCTGATTTGAACCTGCTTTCCAATACAGCAGCCATTAGCTATGTGTGCCTATTTAAATTAACTGAAACAAAATAAGATTAACTTTCAGTTCCTGATTCTCATTTCCATATTTCACGTACTAAAGAGCTACACACGTTATAGGAGCCTGCTTGTTCGTTCCCAGCTGCCCAGAACCAAAATAACCACACAGAAACTGTATTAATTAAATCACTGCTTGGCCCATTAGCTCTAGCTTCTTATTGGCTAACTCTTACATCTTAATTTAACCCATTTCTAGTAATCTGTGTATCGCTACATGGCTGTGGCTTACTGGGTAAAGTTCTGGCATCTGTCTCTGGCGGGGCTACATGTCTTCTCTTTGACTCTGCCTTCTTTCTCCCAGCATTCAGTTTAGTGCTCACCCCCCCAGCCGCCTAACTCTTTTGCCCTGTTCTACTACAGGCTCAAAGCATTTTCTTTATTAACCAAAGGTATTCACAGCATACAGAGGGGAATCCCACATCACACGACAGGAGATTGTCAATCAGACAACACAAATTCAGAATGTTCTGATCACTATAGAAATTTTACAGTGCTATGTCTAGTCTGTATGCACCCACTGCTGTACAAGAGAGGAGGTAGTCTGGCAGGAGCTACACTCAATCCATTTCTGGACGCCAGCATCATCCCACCCATAGTAGGTCTCCAGTAAATGCTTTTTAGGAATGACACAAAGTTTGTTCACATACAACCCAGGATTTATTTCCATAAACCAGTATCTTTCACAGGCTAGAATCGGGGTAATAATGAGCTACCATTCCAACTTTGGAGGGAAATGTTAGGAGCCACAATTAGAAGTAACCAGAAAACATGTACTCAGTTCTTCTCCCAAACCAAAGTTTGATTTGATTAAGAAGGTATCTTATTTCTTGTTTTAAGTTTTGCACATAATTAAATTATAACTAATTCTGAAAGAAATTTATCAAAATTTGAACAAAATCAAAGCTCATACTTATGATAGCTCATACTTGTAGTCCCAACATTTGGGAAGTGGAGGCAGGAGGATCTGGAGCTCAAAGACAGCCTCAGCTAAATGAGATCCTGTCTCAAAAAACAAATAAGAAGGTTAAGAAATGAGAAAAATAGGAAGTTGTCACAAATAGATACAATGTCATGATCTGGATAGTAAGTGGCAATTCATTTAAAGTGGCTGGAACACCATATAAGGAATGCTTAGAAAAGAAAAAAAGAAGGAAGGAAGGCAGGCAGGCAGGCAGGCAGGTAGGCAGGCCTGGGACCAGTGAGGCAGACAGAGCCTGATTTATACAAGAAATTTGCAAGGCAAACTAGGGGAGGTAAATTTTATCCTCCAAACACAAAATAATTCTCAGAAAAATTTGAAGCAGGGAAGAGGGCTGAAATGTGTATTTAACAAAGCTCAGAGAAAAACAATAAAGAAGATATACTTGGGAGAAGTGAGACAATAGGTAGGTAGATCAGTCAGGAAGTTGCTAGAAAAAAAAGTAATGGGACAAGACCTATCTGATGCAGTTTTAAGCACAACCTATTTTAAATGACTCTCTCTATTAGTCTACGTCTCTCAAAGCTATAATACCACCATTTAATTAGAAAAACAACTACAAAATCAACTGTTAAAGTCAACTCCATAAACCAAAAATTTAACTGCATTCCTTTGTTCAACAGCCATTTCAAACTCCTAACAGCTCCCTTTTCTTCTTCCATGGCACACAATTTTAGAAAAGCAATTCATCCAGATGAGCACATCTGTGCAGTATACAACAAGTGTAAACAATTTAACAGACATTTAATGAAACATTTCCTATTCTTTATTGGAGAAAATTCTACGATGGCAACATAAGGTTGCAAATTGATATTTTTAAATTAGGGTTCCGCTTTGTTTTTTAATATGAACATGCCAATTTTAAATTCCATCTGGCTACATGGTGCAGCTGCCATGAATGAATTTCCAATTATGCACATGGCTGCAGCATTCAGAACTGCCATGTGCCATCCACAGCAACAGTCTGAATCCAGAAGCCCTATACACCCCACACCCATGCTAATAGAAGAGGGTTTCTTAGTCTGTTCTAGAAAATAAATGAAAATAGATTTCATAGTTTTAAATACATGGATCTTCTCTGAAAGGCAGTAGATGGCCTATCTTATACAGTTTTTTTTTTTATAGCTTACCAAGTTTGCCTACATCTATCGTCCTTACACCAACAAAAACCTAAAACTGGCTTCCATCCAACACTGGGTGTTGTGGCACATGCCTGTAATCCCAGCACACAGGAGTTTGAAGCAGAAAATCCCAATAGCCAAGGCTACATAACAAGACCCTGTCTCAAAAACAGTAAATAAACAAGCAAGCAAACTAACAAACATGGTCTGCGCACATAGTTCAATGGTAAAACACTTGCCTAACATGCCAGGGGCCACAAGTTTAATTTCCAGTACAGTCAATCAAGGAAGTTCTAACTCAATCTTTCACAAATGTGTGTGCATTTGGGGAATTTCTTTATCTTTTTCAGGCTGTATTTCCTCAAGTGTAAAATGATAATACTTAGCTTTGCAGAACTTTGGTATGGACAAGAGAAAATGTACATAAAGTAGCTACAGAGGTGTATAGTCCTGCCAGGTGCTAGGTAAAAGGTAACTAACACTCCTTTGTATCCAAATATGACTTGTACTAAAAAATTATGTACCTAAAATTTAAAGGTTAAAATTTCAAGTCCAGTATATTGGCTCACCCTTTTAACACCAGCATTCAGGAGGCAGAAGCAGATGGATCTTTCCAAGTTCCAGGCCAGTTTGGTCTACATAGCAAATTCCAGGTCAGCCAGGGCTACATAGTGCACTCCTCTGAGGTTTCTGCTTTGTGTTTTGTGCTTGTGCACTGAATACTAAGCCAGTGTTCTACCACCATGCTATATTCCCAGCCTAATGTGGGTTTCATTTAACTTAGTATGGTTGCTACTTTTCTCTCTGAGCTCCCAGAGTGGAAAGAGGCAGTCTGAATGTAAGAGAAGCAAAAGTGACATCACTGCCTTAGCTAGATCAACCTCTATTTCTACCACATACTCCTAGTCTATGTAAAACTAGGTATGGTTCATGTGCTTAGGTATATATGCACCTAATTTTGTTAGTAATAAATTTAGGTAATAATAATTGTTATGTTAGAGAAAACAATTAACACATTAGCCTTAACAAAAAGTATCTTAATTTTTAAAGTAATTAAGTTAGAGATACTCATAATTTAAAAAGTTTCAGATTTTCTCAGTGTGTATGTATGTTCAGTGAGTATCATTTAATTGTTGAATGTGTAATACTTGCACAGTGTTTGACATACTATTGATACTTAGATGTTGTTTGAATTCTATTACTTTTTTTTTTTTTTTGCCAGTTTTCTGAGACAGGGTTTCCCTGTGTAACAGTCCTAGCAATCCTGTAGACCAGGCTGGCCTCAAACTCAGAGCTCCACCTGCCTCTGCCCCCAAGTGCTGGAATTACAGGCGTGCGTCACCACTGCCTGGCAAACTATATTATTTTTTTTTTAAAGAAAATCTTTTTATTTTTAAACCATTATAGATTCAGAGGAAGCTGCATCAACTAGTACAGGGAAAGGCTGGGGTACAGGTCAGTGGTGGAGTCCCTGATTAACTATACAAGGCCTTGGTTCAGTTCCCAGCATTTGAAAAAGCAGAGCCCTTTCTACTCTTTTCCTAGCTTCATAAATAGTAAAGTAATACTAAATCTAGATACATGGCACCAGTGGAGTACTGTTAAATGGACTACGAGCTTTATTCATTTCCTTTTACCATTTTCTATGCAATTGTGTGTGTGTGTGTGTGTGTGTGTGTGTGTAGCTCTGTATAGCTTTATCCTATCTATTGTAATCACTACCACAATTAAAGATACCGTGAGGAGCCGGGTACATAACCCGGGTACATGATACATGAGGAGCCAGATTTGGTGGCTCTCGCCTTTAATTTCAGCACTCGGGAAGCAGAAGCAGGCAGATCTTTGTGAGTTCCAGGACAGCCAGGTCTGTTACACAGAGAAACTGTCTTGAAAAAAACCAAAAACAAAAACAAGGTACTGACACGTGTTCTATTACCACAAGGAAACCCCCTTAACTACATGGTTATATTTACGGACATACCATTCTTCCTTCTCACCCCACTCTGTTCCTGTAGCATTCTGTCATTTTGAGAATGATACACAAATGCAATCATGTAGTTTATTATCTTTTGAGATTGACCTTACTAAGCATAATGTCCTTGAGACATTCATTTAGGTTAGTGTATATATCTTTGGTTTGTTCCTTTTTGGGGGTGGGTGTTGCTAGGCATCCAATCCAGAACCTTCTTCATTAATCAGATACTAGAATGATGCTGAACCAGCTGCCTCCCGCCGGTTTGGTTCCCTTTGTTACTGGTAGCATTCCATCATAAGGACATAGCCATTCACCTACTGAAGGCTATTTGAGCTGACTGTCCTAATTTTCTATTACAGATAAAGCTGTTATGAACATTTATGCACAGATTTTTGTGTTTCTATTTCTCTGTGACAAATGCCTAAGAATACAGTTTGTAATAAAAACAATACCACATTAAACACTGGTGAATTTTTTTAAAAGCTGGTATGCAATTAAGAGGATTCCAGTTTCATCATGCTCCTAGGGAATCCAGTTAAGTAGTAACATGAGCGAGGAGCTCTTGATTACGGAGGGAACCTCCACAAGCCAGTGGCAGGTGTGCTGGGCTCAAACTGAGATCAAAATCGTTGATGACAGCATTAATTCCTCCTTTTCCTTCCCGCCCGAGACACTTTGCTTTGAATGTTATTAGTTGAAATGTAAACCAGACCAAATGACAGTAGTGTTTCAACTTTTATCATCTTTTATCATGTTAACTTCCACCAGTTGAGTTTTAAAGGATTAACACCAAAACAGATGGTTTAAACCCACAGTAAGAGAGCTTCAGTGATCAGAAATTATAATGGCCAGACTAAATTTACGCTCACCACTGAGATATTATTAATTATGTTTCTCTAAATAAGCAGAAGTCTCTTTTTTTTTCATTTTTATGTACTTTGTAAATAACCTTGAAAATAAAACCATCTTTAAGGGAATGCCTTTTTTTTTTCTAATTTGCCTACCTTTCCCCCAAAAATTGAAGCAAAGTTTTTGTCTCTTAAAGTAATTGTGAAAATAAACCAAACACTCAACAAGTTCTTTATTTTCTTTCTTTTTTTTTTTTTTTTTTTTTTCGGTTTTTCGAGACAGGGTTTCTCTGTGGTTTTGGAGCCTGTCCTGGAACTAGCTCTTGTAGACCAGGCTGGCCTCGAACTCACAGAGATCCGCCTGCCTCTGCCTCCCGAGTGCTGGGATTAAAGGCGTGCGCCACCACCGCCCGGCTCAGTTCTTTATTTTCTAAATTATGGGCAAGTTATAGCAGTATTTGAGTAAAGAAACAAAATCAGAAAAATAATTTCCCCATATTTTGATCATCCTAAGGTCAAAATCAGACTTTTCAGAGAGACGAACCCTCATGGGTGTTAATGAAATATTCGTATTAAATATAAACACATGACAAGAGTTAGTGATGCCACAAAGTGCCGACTGGTTCAAAAAACCATCTTCAAACATCTTCCTGACTCCTAAAGAAAAACGTTCCTGAAAGATCAGATGCCCAAATTTGGTTTTGAGGAAAACTCTTGAGAAGTATGCACATACTTAACACAGAATGAGTCATCGTGATAAGAAACACCCAGGACTGGAATTCAAGTCCCAGTCTGTCCCATTCCCCTGAGTGCTGATGATAAAGAGGAACATATTAACAACAGAGTGCCACAAGTGTTACTAATGACAAGCATGAACACAGAAACATGAAGAGAAACAGCAAACCTTACCTGGAAAAAAGAGCAACAGCTCTACTGAGGAAGTAAGGCCACGTTGAGAGAGGAACAGGGGCCATTTGAACAAAAACAAAGGCATGAGTAAAGATTTGGCAATAGAAAAGCAAATGGTGAATACCAGGGACTGCAAGTGACTTGCCAGGCTTAGGCTGAGAAGGGGAGATCTTGTCAGCCAAGGAAAACAGAAGCTGCTGTCCAGAAAAGCAAGCCATGCTGAAGAGTGAGCAAAGCAGCAGCTGTGGGGATAGAGAAAGGCACAGATTTGAGAAATGTTAAGGTGATAATATTTGCCCAGCTTAGGGATGGAGGATAGGAAGATAATAAAACCCCAAACTTCTGCGTTGGGTGAGAACACTGGTGTCTTGTTGAGATAACATGAAGAAAAGGTTTAGAGAAGATACTGAGTTTAGATTTAAGATATCCTTGTGACTTTAAACAAGACATTTAATACTTCAAATCCAGTTTCTCAGTTAACAAAATGGCTATTACATCTACTTCAATGACTCTGGTGAGAATTAAATAAAATAATGAAAGGAAAAAGAGTTATAAAGTCATTGTCTGCTCGCAATGACTCGGGAAGACTGCTAATACTACCCATCTTTCCTCTCTATGTAGATATTCCCCCACCCTCACTGTCTGCCACAATTTAAATGGGCACAAGCAACTCTGCCAGAAACTACATTCTCCAGTAGTATTTACAACTACATATGTCACGGTTCTAAATATAAAGAATGAAATGCCAAAAAAACCCTGAAGACTATACCTTCTGGTTCTTTTACAGGTCCTAGAAACTGAACCCAGATCCTAGAGGATGTCAACCATGTTTTCTATCAACAAGCTACACTCTCAGTTCTCCACTCCCTTTTCTTACAACCCAAAGCTGCAGGATCTCCACAGCACAGGCAACAATAGGGTACCCAAGAATCCAAGCGAGGGCCTAGCATCAATAGTAGGAACCAGAGGCCTTCAACCAGACTCTTTGCAATGAACACTTGCAAATAAAGACATATGGATAAAGGGGTTTATTGCGTGACTCGCTGTGTCACAGTGAACTTCCATGATGAGATTTTTAATTTCTTTCCTTTTTAAAAAATACTTTTTTAGTTTTTTTTCTTTCTTCCCTTTTTTTTTCACTTAAATTTTGTTTTATTTTGAGGGAGTGAATGGGCAAGAGGACAGGTGCAAAGGGTTGGGGAAAAGAATGGGATCAAGATACATAACATAAGGGGCTAGAGAGATGGTTCAGCGGTTAACAGCACTGACTGCTCTTCCCAAGGACCCAGGTTCAATTCCCAGCACCCACATGGCAGCTCACAACTGTCTGAAAATCCAGTTCCAGGATCTCTGACACCTTCACACCAATGCACATAAAATAAAGTTAAATAAGCCATAAAAAAATTAAAAAGATACATGATATAAAAGACATAAAAAGTAAAAAAATTAACATAAATTTAAAATGTTTTCTATTATTTTAACACTAATTTAAAACAAGTTTGGAGGCCACAGAAAGTCTCAGCAGTTTAGAGCTCTTTCAGAAAGCCGAAGTTTGGTTCCCACTACACAGGTCAGGAAGCTCACAACTGTCTGTAACTCAAGCTCCAGGGGCAGTCAGATTTCCTCCTCGGCTTCTGTGGAAATGTACTCCCATGCACATAATCCACATACGTATACAGCATAATTATAAGTAACAATTTTTTTTTTTTTTTAAGAAGAGAGAGTAAGCAAGAGTTCAAGTGGTATGTAGTGGCTCATGTCTATAATCCAAGCACTTCTGGTAGCCAGAGGAAGGAGAACTGCTTTCTTTAAATTAAGAGACTACCGTGGGTTATATCAAGTACCAGGCTAGCCAGGGCTATACAGTGTGACCCTGTCTTATAAGTGTGTGTGTGTGTGTGTGTGTGTGTGGTGGGGACACAGCTAACTTACAGAATATATTATCACTTAAGTTTTTCATTTAAAATGAAGTTAAAAATATTAGAAAACAATTTGCCACTGTCTTACTGAAAGCAAATCTGACAAGGCAATCAAAAGGAGTCTAGAACAATTAAATTCACTCAGACATCAGAAAATAATAAAAGTTTCCTCAAGCATTTCTTCAAATGCTTAAATATAAACCCTCTCATATGAAGACCACAGACAGCCATCTTAAACTAGCTCAGATATTGCGTCACTATGATTAGGGTTATTAATACGGACAGACAGTGACCAAGACTGTCTCAGGAGAAAGGAAACGGGCAGTTTTGGCATTCTCTAATAATACTAGACTTAGCATCAACTCTTTCCCTCACCCATTCTTCCTAACTTTTACAGAACAGGAAAACAGATCTTTTCTCTCCTTTCAAAGCCCCAGCATTGTCTTCTTTAACCCTTAAATAGCTCTTACGATTACTCTACCAGGAAACTTTTGCCTTGAACTTGAAAAAGAAAGGCACATAGGAGTTACCAGATGGTCATGGATGCTGGGAATTGAACCCAGGTACTCTGATAGAGCAAGCAGCAAGTGTCCTTAACTGCTGAGCCATCTCTTTAGCCTGGCCCAGAGTTTTTAAAGGCTCATTCTTATCTTCAGTTAGCCTAAATGAAAGAACTGATTTTCCATATAAACAAGTATTATGATGTATTTCTAAGAAAATAGAAAGTGAGGCCAAGCGGAGGTGGCACACGCCTTTAGTCCCAGCAGTTGGGAGGCAGAGATAAGTGGATCTCAGTGAGTTCGAGACCAGCCTGGTCTATAATTCAAGTTCCAGGACAGCCAGGACGGGGGGGGGGGGGGGGCCTCTAGCCAACAGCTGAAAAGTATGGTAGGACAAAAAAAATTATAGGCTTTGGAGTCAGAAGTCCTGGAATTTAGGGTCCAGATTCTACACTCAGGTTTTGTATAATTACCTCATTTTACTTTTTCTTACCTACAAAATGGATAAAAAACAATAGGTAGAAAATACATTTCAAGAGCCAGCAAAATGGCTCAGCAAGGCAAGGTGTCTACCATCTACCCAATGACCTGAGTTCAATCTCTGCAATTTGCATGATGGAAAGAGAACAGACTCTTGCAAGTTGTTCTGACATTTAAATAAATTCTGTGACACATGAATTCACACAAGCACACACACACAAAATAAATAATAATAAAAAAGTTAAATACAAAATTAGTAAGCATGGTGGCACAGGTCTGTAAGCTCAACACTTGTAAGACAGAGGATTATAAATTGAAGACCAGCTTTAACTACACAGCAAGCACCTATCTCAGAAAATGGAGATTGGGGTATTGAAGGGAGGAAATATATCTTCTTATATATCTTGTAATTGCTTCTTCCTCTCTCCTTCCCTCCCTCCTTCCCTCCCTCCCTTTTTTTCTTGATAAGGTCTTGCTATGTAACCCTGGCTAGCTGGTACTCACTATGTAACATAAGCTAGTCTCTAATCCAGGCCAGTACGCCTGTCTCAGCATCCCAAATGCTGAGATTACAAGTTTATGCTGTCACACCTGTAATGGTCTGTCCTGTCCCTTTAAGAGACAAGCCATGCCCACCCCGTCCCCTGTCTGCTGAGGCAAGCTGATCTTCAGCTTACAGCCTGAGTCCCTTCATTCTCTCTCTCTGCTCTTCTCCCCTTTCCCCATAACCCACTAAATAAATATCCAACTTCACTCTGCACGGTGTGCCCATCCTTCTATCTCCCCTTGTGGGACTGGCTGCCTCTTTGAAGTCTCTCACCTACCACACGGCTCCCTGCCTGGGACTCACTGCCCCTCGTGGTCCGCTGCAGCCACTCAGGGAACTGCGCCATCCCTGCCTGGGACTGGCTGTTCTTGGGACCTGCTGCCCGCTGCCTGTGGCCACTTTGGGAACCTGCAGCACGGTCTCGGGACCCGCTGCCTGCTGCAGCCACTTGGGGACCTGCAGCATTTTATTTAAACTATAACAACACCCATATTCATATAAATTGCTTCTTAGAAAAATATAACTATAGGGGTTAAGTATTTAGGCTCTAAAGTCAGATTGTTGCATATACCTTCATTAACTGTAAGACTGAGCAAACTACTTTTTCTAAAACACAGGTTTCTAAAAAATGTGCATAATAAGAATTAAGACAAATATTTTATTTGGCACAATTCCTGGCAGACAGCACAGTGTTAGTCAGCATCCTTGACTTGTTGCTGAATACAATAAATACAAAGATGAGCAAGAAAAAAATTGACTCTGTTTGAAGAAACAAGTTAGTAAAATGGAAAATCTTCACTTTGGGGGAATGGTGGTTTTTGCTGTTGTTGTTGAGACGGGTCTTATCTTACTCCATAGCCCAGGTTTTCCCAGAGTTCAAATATATGGTCCACAATGCCTTCAGAGTCACAGTGACCCTTTAGTCACAACACCGAAATGCTGAAATCATAGGCATAAAGAAAAAATTCTTACAAAAGGAAGACTTATGCCGAGTGATGGTGGCACGTTCCTTTAGCCCCAGTATCCGGGAGACAGAGGCAGGCAGATTCTGTGAGTGTGAGGCTGGCCTGGTCTACACAGTGAGTTCCTGGACAGCTAGGGCTGTTACACAGAGAAATCCTGTCTCAAAGAGCAAACAAAAAAGAGAGCAAAAGATACCAGTGTTGACTTCTGACCTCTGTACACATATGTAGAAGTACATACACACACCCCTTATATATACACAAATTAAAACATTAAAAACAAAGCAAACAAACAGAAAACAGCATTCTTGCTAGGTGTAGTGATCCCAACAGTCTAGCACTGAGAAAGCAAGATAGAGGCAGGAGGATAGGCAATTTAAGGCTACCCTACGCTCTACAGTAAAACTTTGTCTTAATAATAATAAAACAATAATGATGATGATGATGGGGTGATGAGATGGCTCAGCAAATAAAAAGCCTTTGTCTAGTCGCAGTGGAGGGGAAGAGCCAACTACCGAAAGTTGTCCTCTGACCTGCACACAGTACTTTATCAAGTACATGGCTGGACTCATACACACATCATATAATAATAATACACTTTAGATCTTAAAAATAAAAAAGAGCTCTGGGCTGTGGTGGCACACACCTTTTATCCCAATACTTGGGAGGCAAAAGCAGGTGGATTTCTGTGAGCTCATGGCCAGCCTGCTTTACAAAGTGAGTTCCAGGACAGCCAGAGCTGTTACACAGAGAAACTGTAATGGTCTGTCGCGTCCTTTAAGAGACAAGCCCCACCCACTCCTCCCCTCTTCTGGCGAGGCAAGGATTTCCAGCTCTCTTTTTCCTCTCTCTCCCTAAGAGGTAGCTTCTCCTCTCCTCTCCCCCCCCCTTCCTTCTCCCTCTGCCTCTCTCTCTGCTTTTCCCCTTCTCCCCTTCCCCCCTTTCCCTTCCCCTTCCATAACCCACAAAATAAATGCCCACTTTCTCTGCATCGCGTGCCTATCCGGCTCTGTCTCTCACCTGCCAGGGACCCACTGAGGCCTCGGGTGGTGGCACCAACTGGTTTCCCACCGACCACTGCCCTAAACCACCCTCAGTGGCCCGCTGCCGCCGTCGGGAAACTGTGCTATTTTAACATTACAGAAACCCTATACCGGAAAACCAAAATATTATCAAAATGAAATAATAAAAAAGAATAGGTGCATAATTCTGGTGATAGGTGTTAGGAATATTTCCTAATGCGAGCTCCCTGCCAACACAAAATTCCCAATCAAGCCAAATCAAAACAAGCCAAATTAAGAAATATCCAGGTTTAATGGGAGTTCTGTGCTCTTGGGTGGCCATGGAACACGACCACCGCGAGGAAGGAAAAGGGAGACCACGTGTTTATCTTTTGGGGGCTCATTTAAATACCCTGGGGTGTGGTCAGGACCTGGCCTGCTGGGATTTGGAGTCCAGACCAGGCTTGGGGGCGGGGATAGATGCGAAGGGCTGGGGCCTATACTCCCAACTTGACAATAGGTTCATGTACATTACTGATCCAACCGCTGTATTATCTAAGAGTTGATTGGAAACTTGAATGTATTTTCTTGAATGTGTGTCTTATACTTTAACTGAAAATCTAGCATGAACGTTCAAATTGGTAAATAGCCTGTCACTAATTAGCTGGAATATTTTAATTTAGTTACTTCTTTGAATTAAATTCCTCTTCTCTTTTTCAAGGTTTTTACATAGGTAAACTGGAAACAATACCTACTGCCCCTCTCAGGGTTCTCATTAAAATGTAGAGATGACATGTAAACCACCTAGGACAATGTCTAGCACATGGTAGCTCTAATCATCTCTTGCCCTCTGTGGATTTTTCTCAGTCAAAATACACAGCCAAAAATTTAAAGCACAAACATATGATACTCTGAATACAACAGACTGTTTGGTATTATGGAAAATAGATATTTAGGTGATTTAAATTTTTAGTACCTGTCAGATATTCTGGCTTGGGGAGAGGTGGTAATTCGCATAATCAAAATCAACCTGCCTGAATCCCTGAGCAAAACCTCATCCCTCTTCAGGAGATCCCAGCTACCTAGTAACCACCTGCCAGTCCCAAACTAAAGAAAATTGGCTCTGATTTGGGCTAATTACTCAAGCAGACTGAACAATCTGGAATAAAGGGAACTGTCAGCTAGAATGTTGGTGAGATTATCCACAACAGGAGACCAGAGAATCCAAATACCATCAGGCAGTTATTTCTATGAGAATAAAATCACAATTTATGAGCCCTGCAAATTGTACCATTATTAAAACAAACACCCATTGAGGCTGCAGCTATCGGACAAATGGCTTTGCTGCCCTATTGTTTCACTGCCACAAAGAGGTGCAAGCCGATGCGCTGTTACCACAGCGGTCATTTCTAGGAAATTACAGTGCAGACCCCCATCTTAAAGCTGCTTTGTGCTGGGGTGTACACACTCTAGAGGGAAAGGGGAAATGAAGAATCAATTGCTCCTCATCTGCCACCAAACTCAAAAATCCAAGACTTGATATGCAAAACTCACCAGTTTTCCCCTGCTTTGTTTTCTCTCTCAACAAGCAGTTCCTGGGCTTGCCCAGAAAGAAGAATCCGATTGAGTAAATCATTCTCTTCACTAGGAAACCTTTACAATCCTCCAGCCCAAATAAACACAGAAGAGACAAGAAAATGGCCCTGGTTTCCTTGGCTCCCGACAATACAAAGTACCTCAAGCTAGAGCAGTGAGAACTAATGAGAAAACACAAAAGCATGGCAGAGGCCTTCCCATTAGTAATAAAGACAAACCCTTTTATCGTGTTAACATCACATACCTCAAACTGTATCTTCAGACTTAAATAAAGGACCTGAGATATACTACAGAACAATTATTCTGTGCTTTTTACATCATGGGAAAGGCAAGGCAAATGTAATTCACTGAATACACAAATATACCAACTTTGAAAATGCCAACCACTGCACACAGCATCCCTAGTTCTCACAACCCTGAGATAGAACGTATACATCTTACTGGCAGGTTAAGAATTTAAAACTCAAGAGAAATAAAGTCATTTGCCCAAAGTCACAGAGCTTCTAAAACTAAGATCTGAGTTAAAGGTTCTCTGATTTTAAAATTATAAACATTCTTCTGAGTTTTTGCTTTCTTTATCCTATCTCTTAGTGGTACCTAATAAAGTACTTTTTAAAACATAATTCTGAGCTACCAAACCTAAATTCTACCTGAATCTTTCATGAAGTCCTAGCACTATAAAGCAGCCATGAGAGACGTAGTACGTAAAGTTTACTTTCTAAAACAAATTTCTAGAGCGAGTGACGGTCATAGACTCTATCCTTCACTCAGGGCAGAATGGAAACCAAACAGAACTCCTGGACCACAAGCTCACTGCCTATGCGACTTCACCATGATGCCAAATTCACATCTAAGCACAAAGACTTAAATATCTGATTGGAGTTCCTTGCTTATTTATGAAGAACATCTGTTCTGAACTAACAGCATGCAGAACACTGGGCATGGAGGGGGCACCAGAATATCCCACAGGGTCTCAAGCTATCTAAATCTAAACTTTCCTGTTTCAAGAGCACTAGAAGTTGGTTCAAAGGACAGAATGAGCTTGAGACAGAGTGCTAAAATCCTCAGCCCACCAAATGAAAAATACTGGATCCTGGGGCTGGAGAGTCTCCTAGATGTTGAGCACCATGCTAGTTCTCAGTGTACACGCTCCCCAATATTTCTCATGGTCTTTTAAGCAGGTGGTAGCACCCTCATTTTACAAGTAAACTAAGGCTGAATGCTCGCTGATATGACCTCAAAACCACTGTTAAATCTGTGGTATTAGAAAACGAAAACACATCAGCATATGCCATATCTTGTTGCTACCCAGAGGAGACCTGCCCTTTTCCACAGAAACAGAGGAGTGCATTGTGGGGTGGGAACAGAAGGGAGGGTGAAGGAAGAGAAACTTCGGCCAGGATGTAAAATTAATGAAAAGAAAAGAAAAGGAACGGAAAGGAAGGAAGGAAGGAAGGAAGGAAGGAAGGAAGGAAGGAAGGAAGGAAGGAAGGAAGGAAGAAAACACATCAGCAGCTGCTTGAGTTGGGGGCAGAACAAAGCAGAATGACTTTAAAGAGCCATCAGAAAACTTATAGACGAGACAAGAATGTTCACCATCAGAATTGTAGTGATGGTTTAATAGCTATGACCAAGTAGCAAAACTTGGCAAACTACATAAAATTTTTATCATTTCTTTTTTTTAAAAAAAAAAGATTTATTTATTTATTTATTTATTTATTTATTTATTTATTTATTATGTATACAGTGTTCAGCCTCCATGTATGCCTGCAGGCCAGAAGAGGGCACCAGATCTCATTACAGATGGTTGTGAGCCACCATGTGGTTGCTGGGAATTGAACTCAGGACTTCCGGAAGAGCAGTCAGTGCTCTTAACCTCTGAGCCATCTCTCCAGCCCTTTGTCATTTCTTGTATACCAGTTTTACCTCAGTGAAGCTGTTTAAAGGAAAATGGACTCTCACACACACCATGAGTACACACATGATGGAGGAGGGTCATCTGTCTATGTGTTACTTTCACTGGTTAATAAAGAACCTGCCTTAGCCCTTTGATAGGACAGAAAGTTAGGTAGGCGGAGTAAACAGAACAGAATGCTGGGAAGAAGGGAAGTGAGGCAGACGCTATAGCTCTCCTCCCCAAGATGGACGCAGGTTAAGATCCTTCCTGGTAAAACACCACCTCATGGTGCTACACAGATTATTAGAAATGGGTTAATCAAGATGTGAGAATTAGCCAATAAGAGACTAGAGCTAATGGGCCAAGCAATGTTTAAAAGAATACAGTTTCCGTGTAGTTATTTTGGGTAAAGCTAGCCGGTGGCCGGGAGCCCTCTCGGGCGGGAAGTGGCCCGCTGCTCCATCTACACACACACACAATCACACCACATTTGTTTTTTTACTAACCACTGACCATCATAGTATCAACATTTAAATTTCTCTGATCACACATATGCCAAACAAAAGAACTATTTCCTTGACCATTTTAGTTTCTAGCTTATATTAATAAGACATCACTGGGCGCTGGAGAGATGGCTCAGAGGTTAAGAGCATTGCCTGCTCTTCCAAAGGTTCTGAGTTCAATTCCCAGCAACCACATGGCAGCTCACAACCATCTGTAATGAGGTCTGGTGCCCTCTTCTGGCATGCAGGCATACACACAGACAGAATATTGTATACATAATAAATAAATAAATAAATAAATAAATATTTTAAAAAAAAGACATCACTGAAAGGGTTTTTTTGTTTGTTTGTTTGTTTTTTAATTCAAGAGAGGGTTTCTCTGTAGCTTTGGAGGCTGTCCCGGAACTAGCTCTTGTAGACCAGGCTTGAACTCAGAGATCTGCCTGCCTCTGCCTCCCGAGTGCTGGAATTAAAGGTGTGCGCCACCACTGATGGGCTGAAAGTTTTAAATGCTTATGGACAACAAATATTTTTGGAAACAATAGCATTTTGGAATACAATTTCATATAAACGTAATTTTAATTATAAAATGTGACTTGGTAAAAGAATAAAGTGAAGGTTTTTTTTATATCACATAACTTGAAAATGAATTCTACACTTAATTCCTACTAGAAGGGTTAGTAAGGTTTCTAAAAGTATCCAGTTCCTCAAAGTCAAAGTGAGCAAGATGAATGTCTATAATCCTAACTCTCAAAAGACAGGAACAGCAGATCTCTATGGGTTTGAGGCCAGCTTAGTCTATAAAGCTTTAACCTTTAAAAAAAAAAAATCAAAGTGAGAGTGATAATAAACAGGCTATCAGTTTTAGTTCTGGCTGCGTATGTAACTGGTACTATTAACATTTATTTCTTACAAGTTTGGAAGCTGGAAAGTCCAAAAACAAGGTGCCAGGAGATGCGATGTCTGGTGAGGACTTGCTTCCTGTCTTCCAGATGGCACTCATCCCTTTGCATCCGCACACAGTAGAGAACAGAGAGAGCGGCATGCTCCGAGTATGTCATCTTATAAAGACACTAACCCCATCATGAGTATTCTACAATCAAGATCTAATCATGTACCAAATTCCATCACATTGGGGATTAGAGCTTCGGTATGTGAGTTGAAGGAAACACTAACAGTTAATGGAACTATGATTTACAGAAAATCATGTCCTGTACGAAGCACTACTTCATTTCATTTAATCTTCACAATAGCTACAGATCACTATATCCTCATCTAATAAACAGAAAAAGTTATAAAAAGATTAAATCATTTTGAATATCACACATCAAGAAAATCCAACAAAAGGAATTTAAACTCATTTGCAAAATTATTCTGATGAATGAACTTAAATGACATAAAAATACTATCAGTGTCAGTATCAAATAAACGACCATTTCATCCCCCTGACCCGCCCCATCTGAGAAGCACACACAGGTCCTAGTGCTCTATCCCGAGACACCACAATGCACATGCGATAGGGCATCACTCTGCTGCCCTGACTAGCTCAAACTCATCGTCAATCTTCTTGTCTCAGCTTTCGAAGTACTGGGATTATAGACATGAAGCACCATTCCTAGTAACCTCAATTATTTAAACAAAGTTTCTCTAAAGAAATCTATTGTAACAAAAGAAAAAGTTGCTATTCAATAAATTAATTTTTTAAATTTTTATTTAGTTACAGACAGTTGTGAGCTGCCATGTGGGTGCTGGGAATTGGACCCGGGTCCTCTGGAAGAGCACTCAGTGCTCTTAACTGTTGAGCCATCTCTCCAGCCCTCAATAAATTAAATTTTTAACTGGTTAAGATTAATAGTATAGGTTAACTATTAAGGTATAACTTAACTATTAAGATTAATAGTTAAGAATAAGGTAAATCTGTACCTTATTCACCCCTAGTTCCTAGAGCTATTATGAAATTCAGGGATGTAAAATGTTCAGTGGTGGTAGGAACAAAAGCTGTATCACTTATATGCAGACAGAACTCAGAACCCCACTTCTGATGTCTAATGAACTGAAGACTAATGGCTGCACAGGAATTCTACAGGCCTTCTCTAGATGGGATCTTTATTGAGAAGCTGCTGGTTCTCAGCCTCTTCAGTGTGAGAACAGTCACTGCTGCACTGCCCAGAGCAGACCATGTAACCCAATGTATTCAACTGTTCTGTTCCTCCGCCTTCCTAACGCTGCAACCCTTGAATACAGTTTCTCATGTAGTGGTGACCCCAACCATAAAATTATTTGTGTTGTTACTGCATAACTGTAATTTTTCTACTATTATGAATCATTCTGAAATATAGAATATCTAATACACAACCCCCAAAGGTAAAGAACTGCTACTCTCTAGAATCTTAATATACTGCATAAGAAAGAAGCCTGGGCGGGGCGGTGGTGGCGCACACCTTTAATCCTAGCACTTGAGGGGCAGAGGCAGGTGGATCTCAGTGAGTTTGAGGCCAGCTTGGTCTACAAAAAGAGTTCTAGGACAGCTAGGACTGTTACACAGAGAAACCCTGTCTTGAAACCCATCTCCCCTCCAAAAAAAGAAGAAAGAAATAAGCCTGGAAATACACTAAATAAAAGCAAGTCAGCCTAGACTGAGGAAACGAGAACAGCTGGGAAAACACACACAAGACGAAACAACACGACTATTAGTTTCACTGCTCTGTTTCAATTATTTTGTTTCTGATGAAGCCACAAAAATTAATTTGCTAAATCTCAAATGTCAATCCTTAACTACATATCTTTTTTCATTCGGTGTGATAAGACACAAATATAAAATGTTTCTGCTATGCAACAAAGTACGAGAACTGACTCAAAAGCTCTAAAACATCCTTGCAACGAGGTTGTAAGTTGAACTACTTTTTTTTCGTAAAACTCCATTTTCAATTGAACAAACAACTGGCAGGATGTAGCACAAAGTCTAATTGGTCTTAATAATAAAAACCCAGAGCCAGGCATCAGTGCAAATGCTGAAATATCAGAGAGACAAAGGAGCAAGCCACAGCCAAACTCCTCAGCCAAAAAAGGGCTGAGCTCCTATCTCCTCCCACCTTATATTCTGCCCAGCCATATTATTTCCCGTCTGTCTGTACAGACCTCCGGACCTCTATGGTTAACTAGAGGCTAGCTCCACCCTCTCATCGTCAGGCAAGCTTTATTAGAGCAAAAACAAAATAACACCACAGCAGGCAAACCATAATCATTCAGACTTAGATGTTTTGCAGACACTTTTCCAAAAATGAACAATGTAAGACTGTTACTCAAGAAAACAGCAGTTAGTATTTGTTGTCCATAATAAATTTGTAACTTTCTAAAGAAAATAAGACAAGATGTGTTGCTGGTGACGGCAGCACACGCTTTTACTCCTAGGACTTGGGGAAACAGAGGCAGGCAGGTCTCTGTGAATTTGAGGCCAGCCTGGTCTTCAGGACTACGGAGAAATCCTGTCTTGCAAAACCAAAACCAAACAAACAAAAAGAAGAAAAAAAAAAAAAAAGAAAAGAAAGAATGGAAAAAAGATTTGTCTGAGGAACCCAAAAAGATGAACATGGGATGTACTCACTCATAATTGGTTTCTAGCCATAAATAAAGGACATTGAGCCTATAATTTGTGATCCTAAAGAAGCTAAATAAGAAGGTGAACCCAAAGAAAAACATACAGCTATCCTCCTGGATATGGGAAGTAGACAAGATTGCCGGGCAAAAACTTGGGATCTTGGGGGTGGGGTGGGATGGGGTAAAGGGAGATGGGGAGAGAAAAGTGAGAAGGGGGGATGGGGGGAACTTGGGGAATTGGGATGGTAGGGATAAAGGAAGGATGGATATGGGAGCAGGGAAGCATATATCCTAATTAAGGGAGCCATCTTAGGGTTGGCAAGAGACTTGAACCTAGAGGGGTTCCCAGGTGCCCAGGGGGATGTCCCCAGTTAGTTCCTTGGGCAGATGAGGATAGGGAACCTGAAATGGCCCTATTCCAAAGCCATACTGATGAATATCTTGCATATCACCATAGAACCTTCATCTGGTGATGGATGGAGATAGAGACAGAGACCCACATTGGAGCACCGGACTGAGCTCCCAAGGTCCAAATGAGGAGCAGAAGGAGGGAGAACATGAACAAGGAAGTCAGGACTGCGAGGGGTGCACCCACCCACTGAGACAGAGGGACTGATCTATTGGGAGCTCACCAAGGCCAGTTGGACTGGAACTGAAAAAGCATGGGATAAAACCGGACTCTCTGAACATGGCGGACAATGAGGGCTGATGAGAAGCCAAGGACAAAGGCACTGGGTTTTGATCCTACTTCATGTTCTGGTTTTGTGGGAGCCTAGCCAGTTTGGATGCTCACCTTCCTAGACCTGGATGGAGGGGGGAGGACCTTGGACTTCCCACAGGGCAGGGAACCCGGACTGCTCTTCATACTGGAGAGGGAGGGGGAAAGGAGTGGGGGGAGGGGGAGGAGGGGGAGGAGGGGAAGGGAAATGGGAGGCTGGGAGGAGGCGGAAAATTTTTTTTTCAATAAAAAATAAAAAAAAAGATTTGTCTGAGGGAATCAGTAGTATTATTACTAATGCGATTTTTTTACATTATATAGGAGAAAACACTGACCTTTTTAGACGATCACTCAGAGTCACAGACTGAGTTGTATAACTCCCTCTTTAATAGATGCTGAAGCCCAATAAGATGGCAGTTAGATTGGAAATTGGAGCCGTTGGGGGCATTAGGTTGATTATTTTTTATTTATTTATTTAACATTTATTTTTTATGTGCATTGGTGTGAAGGTGTCAGATCCCCTGGAATTGGATTTTTTAGACAGTTGTGAGCTGCCATGTGGGTACTGGGAATGGAACCCGGGTCCTCTGGAAGGTTCTCTTAACCACTGAGCCATCTCTCCAGCCCCCGTTTAGATTATTTATAATGAGATTCGGATGACATTTAGTCTACACTAATGATGAAATCAGCACTCTTGTTAAGAAGAGACAGCAGAGGAAAGGTCACGCCTATAATCCCAGGACCCGAGAGGCAGAGGCAGGAGGAGCAGCAAGTTTGAAGACAAACTAGATCTCATGAATCCCTGCTTCAATCAATCAATCAATAAAAAATAAATAAATGTGCAAATAAAAAAGAGACGTACAAGATGGATTAGGAGGTAAAGGTGCTTGCTGCCAAGCCTGACAACCTGAGTTTGACTCTGGAGAAAAACACCTCACCAAAATTCTACTCTGACCTTCACAATGAGTTCAGTACACACACACACACACACACACACACACACACACACACACACACACACAAGAAAAAGGACAGACTGGATAGATAATGATGGTTCATGCCTTAATCCTAGCAATCAAGAAACAGAGGCAGATGGATCTCTGTGAGTTCTAAGCCAGGCAAGCTGGAACAAAATCAAGTACTGTCTTAAAAAAAAAAAAGAAAGAAAAGAAAGAAAGAAGAAAAAGATACAAGAAAACTTTACTATGTTCTCAGGAAAGCAATCACACTACCTCATCATATGTGGCGACACAGCCAGAAGCAGTCATCTATCAGCTAAGAAAACCCTCATAAATACTAACACAAGCCAGGTGGAGGTGGCGCACACCTTCAGTCCCAGTACTCAGGAGGCAGAGACAAGTGGATCTCTGTAATTTGAGGTCAGACTGGTCTACTACACAGAGAAACCCTGTCTTGAAAAACCAAAACATAAAAAATTAAAAAAGGAAGGAAGGAAAAGAAGGAAAGAAAAAGAGAGAAACTACAGTTTCTGTACAGTATCAAAATATTTACAACTACTTAATAAATATATTAAAAAGTATTTCTGGGGCTGTTTGCTCACTTGCTTGCCTGTTTTCGATACAGGGTCTTCTGTGTAGTTCAAACTAAACCTTTCAAGTACTGGGGTTACAGCACTCCTTCCTTTCCTAATGCACATAACTATGGGGGGCTGAATTTTCTTTATATACTCCACAAAGAGTAAGCCAAGGCAACTGAGTGAATTCAGAAGCACACAAGAATCCAGGCAAATATCTAAAAGATTAGAAAAAAAAATGTGCTTTTTTACTTTTTAAACAGGCTCCAACTTGCTATGAAACCAAGGACAAACTTGAACTCATCTTTCTGCCTCTACTTCCCAAATCCTGGAATTACAGTTGTGTGCCTGATATCAAGCACAACCTCTTTTCAATTTATGATTTTATATAAATACGCACTCACTGTTATAGTTTAAGTATTTGTGTCCTTCAAAATTCCTGATGACTAACCCCTGTTTTATGTCTGTTAAGAGGCAGGGGTTCTGGGAGGGTGATGAAGCCATGAGGCTCCACTCGCATAAAAGGAACCTCCTACACCTAAATCTTTCGGCTCTTCAACCCAAGGAAGACACAGCTTTGGTCCCTTCCAGAGGACACAACAACAAAGAATCATCTTAAAAACAAAGAAAAGAGTCCTTTCCAGATGCCAAATCTGCTGGCAACATGATCTTAGACTTCCTACCCTCAAGAATTCTGAGAATTAGCCTAGTGGTGGTGGTGCACATCTTTAATCCCAGCACTTGGGAGGCAGAGGCAGGCGGATCTCTGTGAGTTCGAGACCAGCCTGGTCTACAAAGCGAGTTCCAGGACAGGCTCCAAAGCTACAAAGAAACCCTGTCTCAAAAAGCAAAACGAAACAAAACAAAAAAAGAATTAAATTTCTTAAAGTCAGGACATGCACTAGATGTTCCCTGGGTACAAAGTAGGGCACTTTGTTGTTATGACAACCTTAACTATTATCAAAGATTTCTTAAGGAATATCATTTAATCCAAAATGATGAGCAAAAGGAGAAATGTCATAAGCTGTTATACAGAGAAACCCTTTCTTGAAAAACCAAATAATGATGATGATGATGATGATGATAATGATGATGCTGACGTCCCCCTGCTAAACAGAAAACCTAAAAGATCAAACAATAAATTTTCGGGGGGGGGGAGGAACAGGAGTTCAAGACAGGGTTTCTCTGGCGCTTGCTTTATAGACCAAGATGGCCTTGAACTCACAGAGATCTGTCTGTCTCTGTCTCCTGAATGCTGGGATTAAAGGTATGCACCACCACTTCTCAGCATAATAAGACAAAATTTTTAAAAAGATCAACAGTAGGGCTGGAGAGATGGCTCAGAGGTTAAGAGCACTGCGTGCTCTTCCAGAGGTTCTGAGTTCAATTCCCAGCAACCACATGGTGGCTCACAATCATCTGTAATGAGATCTGGTTACCTCTTCTGGCCTGAAGGGATACATGCAGGAAGAACCCTGTATACATAATTAATAAATAAGTTTTAAAATTAAAAAAAAAATCAACATAAAAGTTTGGTCTGGATATAAAGCTCATCAGAGTGCTTGCCCTGCATATATGAGACACCCTGGGTTCAGCAATAACAACAACAACAAATTAACTTTTTGAGCTGGATATGGAGATACATGTATACAATCTCAACAGTTAAGAGATAGAAAATACTAAGTAACAAAAGGGCAGTCTCAAGAAACAATTCAAAAGTAAAATAAAAACATCAGTAAGGGTCTGGAGAGATGGCTCAGCCGTTAAGAGCACTTGACTTGTTCTTCCAAAGGTCCTGAGTTCAATTCCCAGCAACCACATAGTGGCTCATAACCATTCATAATGAAATCTGGTGCCCCCTTCTGGCCTGCAAGTATACATGCAGACAGAAGACTGTACATTATAAATGAATAAATCTTAAAATAAAATCAGTAACAATAATAGCTACTATATTAAATGGAAACTATATGTCTATGTACCTTGTCCTTATTTAATTCATGTATCAACCCAACAATGAGTATTAATACCCTCTTCAATGTGTACAAATAGTCCTCACTCTATTACTTTCTGTACTAGAAACAAAGAGAAGTAGCTATATTTGTCTGAATAATGGCAAACAAACAACATATATCTCCCACTTCAAAAAACTCCTTAATTCTTTCATTTTTAGCTATCAATAACACTTAATGTGGCATTGGGTCCCAAAATTTCACCAGGAAGAAATCCCGTGGTCCTTTTTCTTTCTTTTGGTTTTTCAAGACAGGGTTTCTCTGTGTAACAGTCTTGACTATCCTGGAACTCTCTTTGTAGACCAGGCTCTCCTCGAACTCACTGAGATCTGCCTGCCTCTGCCTTCCAAGTGCTGGGATTAAAGGTGTGTGTCACCATGCCTGGCTCAACTTAATATTCTAAATGTGGATTTGTGTTAAATACACCTTTATGTATTACATATGAGCCAGTTCATAATTTAAAAACATATGGCCAGGTTGGTGAATCAGAATTCTAGAAAATAACTCATTCTCTTTCACTTATTGCCCTTAAACAAAGCATTTTATTACTTTTAACAGCGTAGCTGCTGTTTGCTAGATCATGAAACTAACCGCTTTTTTTTATATTTTATGAACTGCTTAAAGTAACTAAACTATAAACACACAACCTGTAGATAAATTATGATTTCAAAATAATATAACTCATTTATAACTAATAATAACTTCTTCATAAACAAAGAATGTCATAACACTAAGAAGTAAGTCAGCGGCAGGTGAACCATTCACTGTTCTAGCTTCTGCCCATCTCTCCAAGATAATGAAAACTAATATTGTTTTAACACGCACTACATAGCACATTGTGTTAAATGCTTTAACTTATTCTATTTAACCCACAAAACAAACTTAATGAGGTTAATTTTATTTCCTCACTTTACAGATAATCTCGTTGTGCCCAAGGTCACATCCACAGCAGTGAGCTTCAGAATCCACGCGTCAGCCACCACATCCATCTAAAGTGAAAACAGTCTGTCCTTCCCACGACACCGAAAGCTCTTAGCTCATCTCCATCTCCCCTCGCACTGAGCAGGACATACATTTTCTATATACACAAGGTATTTAAGACATGACTCGTCTGTCTCCTTTGACAGCCTTTGTGAAGTATGAATCTTTTGTTTTGCCATTTTACCACAGTTAAACACACAATTCAAGATTTTCAATGTGTTCACAGTATTGTGCAATAATTACCACTAAGTATAAAAAGGGTTTTATGATTTTACTGAAATCAGTCCCCTTTCAAAGACTGAAATCAAAACTGGGATTTGAAGTGAAAACCCTTGACTCCTAAATTCATGGGCTCGTCATCTTCCCCAGACTCTTGTCTACCAATCCCTCCACCTGTTCTCTACTTTCCCCGTTGTCTGCCTCACTACTGCAGAGTAACCATGACTATAGGAAAAATATATCCACCAACACAATTCTCCCAGGTGACTACTTTTCATTTTGAGCTTTCAAAAACTAGGGCTTTAACATGAATAGCCAGTCCGTCAGCAAATTCACAAAAGCAACGTCTGGACCCCAGAATAAAATTGTGAGGAGAAATGCCCTCACTGGTTAGATCACATTCTTACTGCTTAAGCTTGGTTTTTTGTTTTTGTTTTGTTGTTGTTGTTATTAGGATACAGAAAGCATCCAAAAAACAAAAACAAGAATAAACAACAAAAAACCCCACAATTCCAAGGATGTCTACCCTTCCATCACTCCACCCATGAGGGAGGCAAATTTTGACTCTATATGGGCATTTTATGTGTTCAATTATGAAACCCAAGGAAAACGGTTTGTTTTGTAGCGAAAAATTTTTTAACAACAAAAAAATTCGTATTGGTATCAATTTTATCTTCTTTTCATTTCTCCTCATTTTTTCTCTAATCAACAACCACTTCAAGTTTAACATATCATAGCTAATGCACATAAATCCAGAAAGCTGTTTCCCTAAAGATGTCCCCTCTCTCTATACTCGCCCACCTCCTATCATCAGCATTCTACCACAAGAATAAACTTGTCTCAAGCTTTAAATCAAATTTCTGATTAAATAGATGGAGTTATTGTTTTTGTAGTTACTGCAACATGCCTACATCAACATCATCCCCTTAAAAATAAAATATGGCTGTATATACTTCATTTATCCACACCTGATAGAATTCTGATTAGCTGAATTCCTTTAGAAGAAAATTCAATCTACAGAAACAATCCAATTATTTTAAATCTTATCAAGTAACGTCAAAAGAGAATCAAATGAACAACCCCATCAGTACCAAATGAATATTTATTACATTTCTCTATTTCCTGTCTTCTCTGTGTTTACATAAAGTGGTAATGCCAAGACTCATCTCAGGATTATTAGTCTGCAATACAATGATGGGCCTAATTGCCTTGCAAACAAGGACACCAATAAATGGAGTCATCAAGCAATCAATTTTATTGGGGGGAAGAGGGGCTTGCTAACTTCTTTCTACATACGTGCACCTTGTCTGCCTAGAAAATAAATTCAGTTTTCCTATTTTTCAATATCATTAATCAGTTCTCAAGCAAGAATGCACCCTCAACAGCCTCAAGTTCATCAAAGTCCATCTAAATGACAAATCCCAGAACCAGCTCTCAGTGTACCTGGGGAGGGGAGTAGAGGAGAGGGCAGGCACAGTTTCACCTTCTCCACCTTTACTCTGAGAGTGGGTTCCCCCAACCCCCAAGTTTCTCTTTATGACATAGGAATGGCAAGACAATCCCCCTCCATTAATTCTACCTTAAACGAAGGTTCTCTCAAAACTTTACCCTTGGGCTGTTATTTCCAGACAATACCAACATAGACCAAACAAAAAGGTCAAACTGACAGCATAAGATCCCCCAGGAGACTCTTTAACGCGCCTTCTCTGTCCCTTTTGGAAGACCTTCTAATGACCTTAGTATTATTGTCTCTCACCAAAGCAACCGCGCTCTTTACCACGTTAAGTGTTCTACCTCCTACACCTCCGGTTGTCTTAGAGGACATCCTTTCCTGCTCACCAGCCCTCTGCATCCTCCCTGTCCCCACGGTTCCCACAACACTGGTTCTCCCTCTGCCACCACACGGCAGGTAACCAGCTATCAGTCTGGAAATCCTGCAGAACTGGCAGTGACATTCTCTTTAAGACACCATCCCCTGCGCTTCCAGTCTTCTTTCAGGGAGTCCACCTGAGTAGGTAGTCTTACATACCCTCTGCCTCCAACTCATGCCCAGGGGAGCCACCTTGCTTCCTCCAGTGACTCTAAACTCACCCTAAATCCTTTTCCACTGTGCGCTCATCCCCAATTTCAATCCCTGCCTTCCTGTTTGGGGCCCAAGGTACAATTTACTCCCTCCTGTCAGTTTACCACCCGTCTCCCGGAGTTGGAAGTCTCGCCCCTCCCAGCCCATATTCCAACCTTCAGCAGCCGACCCCCAGAAAACCCCAAATTCTACCGCTTCTCTTCTCTCCAAACTCAAGCTATTTCCTTAAGTGTCCACAAATTCTACCATCCCCAGAAGCCCACTTCAAGCTTAAGTCTCAACCCATGGCAAACCCCTCATCCCCAGCTCCTACCATCTCCATCAGCCTTCCCCAGGTCTACCCTAAATCCCACCTTCCAAAATTAGCACTCCGCGGGGTCCTAGCCAACATTTATATCCCACTCCGCATTGAAAAGATCTCCTTAGCCCCCACCCCAGCTCTGACCCCGAGCTGTCAACTGCTTCAGGCCAACCCCAAATCATCACCTTCATTCAGTCCCCTCCCCCATTAAGAGACACCCCTCCCCTCCAGCTCACCTTCCACCTCGCCCCAAAGACAATCCCAAATTCCACCTCGATACCCCACACACACCATGCTCCCGTCCCAGGTCTGGTAACCCCTTCTCCATGTAAAGTCGCCCCCTCCCCCGCTACCCTCCCTTGACCTGCTGGGGTCCCACCCTCACCCAACCCCCAGCCCGCGCTCGGACAAGTCTCCCCCACCAGCCCGCCGTTCCATCGCCACTTCAGTCCCCTCCCCCCAAGGCCGGCGTGGGAGCCCCACGGCCCCCACCCTCATTCTCGCCGGCGCCACCAGCCCAAGCTCCACAGGAGCGGGCCAGGGGTCCGGGGGTCTCCTCACCGGCGAGCGCTACAAGCGAAAGCCGCGGCGGCGGCGGCGGCAGCTGAGGCGGCGGTGCCCTTGTCTTCTCCGGAGGCTACCCCGGCGACGCTCTCGTTCCCTCGTCCGTGTCCAGTAGGGTGGTGGATGGCGCGCAGGGACGGGAGCCTCCTCCTCCCTCTCCTCAGCTACTCGGCTCTGAATCCGCTGCAGTAGCCGCGGAGAAACCCGACGGTGGGGGAAGGGGACGCTCGGCTGCAGGCGAGAGAGGAGGAGGGGGCGGGGGACCGCTGAGAAGGGCGGGGGAGGAGGAGCCCGCACGCCGTCCCGACACGTCCCACGGCCTCAGAGCTGCTGGACTACAACTCCCGGCATGCTCTGCCGCGGCCCTGCGCGGCCTGCATCTTCCAACCGCGCGGCGGCCCTGGGGCCGCACCCTCTTGGGTCACAGACAATGGAATGAAGCCGACGGTCCACGGGAGACTTTTGTAAACTCAAAGAACGCTTGAGAGGGAAGTCGGATATTTCTGCAGCCTCATCTCCATGAAGCAAAACTCTCTGTGTCTCCAACCTACACAAGCACTCCTTTCCGCCCGAGGGACTACACCTCCCAGCATGCCTCACACCGCTGCCCTGCCCCTCCTTCCGAACCCCTCTCAGACCCGGTACTGTAGTCCTTGCGAAATGCTGGGACGTGTAGTTCTCAGTCCTTCCTCCATGTTAAGAAAAAGAAGTGAAAGAGAGGAAAGGGGGAAGGACTTCCAGCCTGGGCCTAGATGGCCTACATCATCTATATTCTGTACTCTCCTCACCATCCCCGTTGTCACTGTCTCTCCAGAGCTAACGCAGCAGCCGCCTCACTGGCTTCCCTGCAAATTAGAGGACAATTCTGCAACTTAAATTCCCATGTAAAAAGGACATTTGCTTACATTTACATTACTTATAGATATTTAATTTGCAAAAATGACCGAAAATGTTAGAAAAGAATGACCAAGGTTATGGAGAAGGTTGTTGAATAGGAGGTGGGAAAGATGTAGTCTGGGCTGACTCAATAAACGGTGATGTATACATGCAACGCAGTGCGAAGCAGCCGTTTAGAATCGGATAGATATCTTTAGACACTGAAGGCTCTTCACAGTTTGCTCTCAGAAGGGCAAATTGGTTACAAAAACAGCATGATTAGACAGGTTCAATTTATTTGAAGTTTGAGGATGTAAAATCATAACGGTTTCCGGAAAGAGATTCTCCAAAAGGATATCAGAGGTTATCTTTGAAAAAGGTTTGTTAGCTTTCAAGTTACTCCTATTTTATATTGCCTGAATTGTTTAAGGGAGTACACATCATTTTTTTTTTAAGCTGAAAGTCTATTTAAAAAAAAAATACTATCTCCAAATACAATGACCTCTCTCTCCCACTTAGAAACTTTCCTTGGCTCCCCGTTTCCTGAACAGTACTTTAAGACGCCACATCTCTCTTTAAACTCCGTAGATCCGGTACTTAAAAATGGTGGTTTTCCACAGTATTAGTTACTTGTTGCTGAGACAAAACACCAGACAATAGCAATGGAAGGAAGGAAGGGAGGGAGGGAGGGAGGGAGGGAGGGAGGGAGGGAGGGAGGGAGGGAGGGAGGGAGAAGGAAGGAAGGAAGGGATTTTTGTTTTGTTTGTTTCTGGATTTGCTTTTTATTTTTATTTTTGCGTGGGTAGGAGTAGTTTTATGTTAGGATTTCTCTGTGTAGCCTTGGCTCTCCTGGAACTCACTCTGTAGACTATGCTGGTTTTGAATTCACATAGATCCACCAGCCTCTGTGTACTCCACCACAGCATGGATGGAAGGGTTTGACTTAGTTTCATCTCAGGAAAGATAAGTGTCAGGTCCAAATGAACTCCATTCAGATGGCTATCTGTGGTGCCTATTAGCATGCTAAAATACATTCTGGCCTCCATGCTTGCCACACATCAGAAGAACCTGTTACAAACTTTATGCTGGCACCCTGACTCTTCTCACCCTACCCTTTACCCTTGGGCTTCTCTCCCGCCAGTTTCTCATTTTCTTACAACCCTGCTATTTTGGTTAGTTACCTGCTCTCTTGACCCTCTCTCTCTTCCTCTCCCCATCTCTGCCTCCTCTCATGGCCAAGTTCATTCTGGTCATGTCCAGCCCTTTACTTTGTCTCTCTGCTCTGGATTCTTCCAGATGCCTGTGACTCGACAATGAAACCTTCCTTGGAGCTGTCATGATGGAGGTGGGTCTTGTATCTATCTGTTGCTTTCATTGGTTAATTAATAAAGAAACTACTTGGCCTTTAATAGGACAGAAAATTAGGTAGGCGCAGAAGACAGACAGAATGCTGGGAGAAAGAAGCCGAGTCAGTCGGTCGCCATGATTCTCCTCTCCGAGGCAGACGCAGGTTAAGAATCTCCCTGGTAAGCTACCAGCTCGTGGTGCTATACAGATAATTAGAAATGGTGCGGCGAACTCCCTGACCAGCAGGAAAGGACGACCACCAGACGAGGATTCTTCCCAAATCACGCTTTATTGGAGCCTCTTGGTTGAAGGGAGAGTGGAAGTGAGGGGCCCCGGGCGCCAAACAGCAGCTGCTTATATAGGGGGTAAGGGAACGAGTCATGCCTGGATTGGCCGATGCGCGCCTGCCGATGCTCCTGGCCACGGGATTGGCCCTAAGCACATCATCGTCATAGCACATGTGAGAGGCATGGTTCCACTGCATTGCCTAATATGGAGCTGTCCACCAAGCGAGGCCGGGGCCAAGCGCCATCTTGTAATGGCGGCCACTCGAATTGGCTCCCAGCAAAATGGGTTAATCAAGATGTTATAATTAGCCAATAAGAGGCTAGGACTAATGGGCCAAGCAGTGTTTAAAAGAATACAATTTCCGTGTAATTATTTCAGGTAAAGCTAGCCAGGTGGCGGGAAGTGGCCCACCGTTCCTCACACTACAGAGTGGCGCCCAACGTGGGGATAAATCCACTTAAAAACCTGAGAGGGCTTTAAAAAAAAGGGAGCGAGAGTTTAACACAGCTTTGGCTGTTTGTGGGTGGCTTGCCGCAAAGAAATTTCCCTGACTCAGCAGCCACAAAAAAGCTGCAGTTTTAAGATGCTGGCTTTCTGGGCTGTGCCGCCATTGCGATCTCTGTCTGGTTCCTGCGGGAGACAGAGTCTTTGAATGGAGCATTTGGATTAAAGTGGTACGGCTTGCTTGATGGCAACTAGATGCTGTGTGCCTAAAAGGAAGTCATTGCATGCTATGGCTCAGAGGCACAAGCAGCTCCACCACACTACTGGTGCAATGGGCAAAGATCAGAGGCATGAGTGGCTCCGCCATGTTGGACTGGGCAGGGCAAGCAGGCAGTGCCTGTTTTTGACCTAGGAATGTCACAGCTTAGATTCTTCAGTGCTTAGCGATTTAAAAGTGCAAAACAAAGTGCTCCTGGATAGTAAAGAAATTACAGATTCACAATAGAACAGATTTCAGACATAGAAGAACTATAAATTGATCACAGTGTTGGATGAATGTACGTAGGCTTGAGAGAGAGAAGGAAAAGAATATAGAGAATAAAGTTAATGGTTTAAAAAAAAGGGTAAAGTCTTTAAAGAGACAGAGTACAGATAGTTATAGATTAAAAGAAATAAAGAAAAATAAGCCACATAAAAGTGGAAAATTCACAGAGAGTCTGGATTATGTACATTGTGTTTTCTTTAAAATTTTTTACTGTAAAGGAGCTAAGTACAGAGAGACATTTCATAATATGGGCTGCCAAGCAGAACCAGAATGGATTTCATAAGGGTATTAGGACTTCAGAATTTGGGTCTAAGGATATGATGCTTTGTTTTTACAGAGGATGAGACCCTGTGGATTGCTTCTATCCCAATATGGTATGATAGACCACGCCCTCCTGAAAGATTGCTGTGAACACCCTCAAAAAATTACTTTGCTCAACTGTTGACTGAGATGAATCTGGAACACAGGTTACACCATGAAAGATCTGATTAACAGCACCCCCATTCAGCAGGAAGCAGTTTGGAGAGAAAAAGCTGTGCCCATGTTCCCAAATATTGTTTATAAATGTTCTTTTACATTTAAAGGGGGATATGATATAGATATGAATAATTTGCATTGGTATGGATTTTAAGGTCAATTTTGTTATATGTATATGTATTTCTGATATTGATTAAGGTATTGTGATTGTGTAGTTCATTTAAGAATGTAATATATAATTAGGAAATATAGTGGATAATCATCAATAATAGTCAAGCTTGTAGTCATGTTAGATTTTCTAGATATGTAGAGATATATTTCAGTTAAATAGGCATTCTTCATATCTTTCAAAGACTACAGCATATGGCATTTTAAATGTTTTAATAACTTAAGGTTTTCATGACAATCTGGCGGCACCAATCTACTTCAAGAGGAAGATGGGCATCGAAGAGGCTCCTTATGGAGTTTGATAGCCATTTGGGCAAGAAACTGCTCTTGCCTGGACTGTTGCACAAACTGGACACAGAGAACCCTCAGAGAGAGGACTGCTGAACTTGCCTAAAGGTGAGATGATCCTTCAGGGCTCCTGCTCCATAAAAGAATTCAAGAGACATTCTGCAGGACACAGCAGATAGTGACTGAACTGTCTTTGGAATTTCCTGCTTCATGGAAAAGTCTGCTGGATATTATGGGCCTGTAGGCTGAAGATGGATGCCCCAACGGTACAGAAGAACTTTGGGTGACTGTACAGGCAACGAGATGTCTCTGTCATTTCTAGAGTTTGGACTTCTCATTTACTTAGGTAATATTATATCCTTCTGGAGTCTTTGATGGAGTTGAAGAATAGATAGATAGTTATAGTTATAGTTTTCCATTGTTATGATAAAAGATAAAATAGATGTAAATATTGTAACTGTAATTCTTACTTGATAACTGTTTTGTTATATGTAATCTTACTATGTTAAAGTGAAAGCCTTTCTTTCTTGTTTAAACAGAAAAAGGGGAAATGATGGAGGTGGGTCTTGTATCTATCTGTTGCTTTCATTGGTTAATTAATAAAGAAACTGCTTGGCCTTTAATAGGACAGAAAATTAGGTAGGCGCAGAAGACAGACAGAATGCTGGGAGAAAGAAGCCGAGTCAGTCAGTCGCCATGATTCTCCTCTCCGAGGCAGACGCAGGTTAAGAATCTCCCTGGTAAGCCACCAGCTCGTGGTGCTACACAGATTATTAGAAATGGGTTAATCAAGATATAAGAATTAGCCAATAAGAGGCTAGAACTAATGGACCAAGCAGTGTTTAAAAGAATACAGTTTCCATGTAATTATTTCAGGTAAAGCTAGCCAGGTGGCGGGAAGTGGCCCACCCTTCCTGACACTACACTGTCATGGTGTCATGGATGCAGATTGGCAGCAGGAACAGGTCATGTGAGAGGGAGATGCTTGTGCCCAGGAAGCACCTTCTCCTTTTTACTCCATGGTACCACCCACATTTAGGGTTAGTGTTCCTACTTCAGTTAACCTACGCTAAATAATCCCCAGACAGGCCTAGGGATTTGTTTTCCATAGGCATTCTAAATCCCCTCAAATTGGCAAAATTAACCATCACAATTATAGTTTATTTAAAAAATTTAAAGTGAGTGAGGAACTCTCAGTTTCTTTCCTCGAATTCCCTCATTTTCATTTTAGGTTTCCCCTCATACTTCACAGTCTCATATAGCCCCTGTAATTATTCAACCACAGATAAGGCTGCACTTCCAGGTTCTAAAGGCAGGCATGTGCAGATGGGCCCTTGGGTTACATACACGTATGACTCCACTAAAACCCTTGTGCACATGTGTGAGTGGTCCATATGCATCATCAGTGTATAACGTAGTCACGCCAACCCCTGTGCACACGTGCTGGGCAGCTTTTCAAAGCTGGACGCGCCATTTCTGCCCCCTTGCACACCGATCTCCAGGCCTGCATGCACCCCCTCTAATAAACTCCTAAACAGGCTTGCTTGTGTCTCGTGTTCCCTTCTCACTCACGCCAGGTAATTTCATTGGTGCTAAGACTCGAGAGGCTCCCCCACCCTGAGCCCCTCTCCCGTGGTCGTGATCTGGAACCAGGAAATTCTTCTCCACAACAACCACATGTTCCATATGCCTGAGCGTGACTTCTCTGAACAACATGGGCATCAATTGGTGAGTTTCCCTATTCTGGTCAGCTTAACCGTGTCTCCGAACCTGAGGAATTGAGCGTTGAGCTCTGGCAACCCTTTGGTGTTCCTAGAAGTGGGGGGAGACTACCCCCAACCATGGTCTTCAAGGATAAGGTTGTGCCCTTTCGCTGACATTCATCTGTGGATTGCTTCCCTTAGTTAAAATCATGACCGCACTGACCCGGGGTCAGTCCTCCCACGCGAGCACTGCACACTTTGTGCAGTGCATTCGACTGGGGGCCCAGGGTCCCTCAGATTCTTCTTTCTCTTTTTTTTTTCTATTTCTTTTCTTTTCTTTTTTCCCTTGCCATAAAAGGTCGCTCAGAGTGGCCTCTGGCCTGTCTGGGTTCTGAGTCGCTGACTGAATCCAGCCGGGCCTCACCTTCTCACTCATGGCCCACGGGTCTTGAGAAGGTTGCATTGATTCATACCCCGCCCACAGTCAAGAGACGCCCCGCCCACAGTCAAGAGACGCCTTTCTGTGGGCCTTGTGGTGTCGCTGTTTCAGGTTTTCACAGTTCCAACAGTGGGAAGCAATCCATCCAAACCCATCAATCCAGCCTCCCCCTGGGATGCCTTTTAGAGGCCCTGAAACCCAGGCCTTAATGCCCTACCTACAGATCCTCACACTTGTCTGCCTTTGTTAAAAAAAAAATGGCCTCGTTACAATTTAGATGGCAATCTAAAGTGGCCGCCCAATGGTACCTTTGATCCTGATATTTTACAGCAGCTCTCTAACTATTGTTAGTGCACAGGCAAATGGAAGGAATTTCCTTACATCCAAGACTTTTGCTATTCAGGCTCTAAGCCCTCTGTCCTTGTAAACTGCTCACGTGTCCCTGGCTATGCCATCTGTACCGGTAGAACCCTCCACTTTGGTTCTGGACCCAACTAACAAGCCCCCGCCTTTTCATCCTCAGCAGGAAGCTACCCTACCCCACCAGTTTCTGCTCCTGTCCCTTCAGCCCCTGCCCTTCCTCCTTCTGCCCCTTCACCTCCCGCTGCCTCACCACCTCCCTCCACTTGCTCTTCAGCTCTCTCTTCCCCCACTACCTGCTCCAGCAGCCCCACAGAATCACTCTTCCTCTCCATCGCCTGGTGGCAGCAGCTCCCTGCTCTGGCATCCACCTTTACCCCCCTCTCACACACTCGGGTGCTGCTATGGAACCTAACCTTAACCAAGCCAAGGCTGCTACAGTTCTCCCGTTGTGAGACGTGGCGGGCATAGATGGATCGATTAGGGTGCGTGTTTCTTTTTCACTCTCAGAACTCTCCCATATAGAACAAAAACTAGGGTCCTATACATCGAATATTACCACTTTCATAAAACAAATTCCAGTATCTTACCCAGTCTTATAATCTCAGCTTTCATGACATCTATATCATTTTATCTAATAACCTACTTCCTGAAGAGTGCAGGTGAGTTTGGGAGCAGGCCCGACTACATGCAGGTGAGATTCACCAAACTCTTGCCTCCCACCCTCCCAGAGCAGAGGCGGTCCCAGAGCAGCAGCCACACTGGGATTATAACACTCCAGGTGGGATTTTAGCTAGGGACCGGTTTTCGACTCGCCTCCTGGAAGGTCTTCATAAGGTTGCCCTCAAGCCAGTAAATACAAAGGAAAATCCTTCCGCATTTTTAGAACACCTCACAAAAGCTCTGGTACAGTATACTAACTTAGATTCAGAAACTGCGGGAGGCAGACAGTTACTACTCATGACTCATTTTTAAAATCTGACATTAGGACTAAATTAGGCATTTGGAGAAAGGTCCCTTGCCCCCACAGGCAGAAGTCTTAGGGTTGGCTTTTAAGGTGTACCATGCAAGGAATGACAAAGCTCGCAATCACTGTCATGTGCTAGCCATGGCCTCCTGACCGGCCGAGGTGACAGACCACCCAATCTGTGCTGTCTGTGCTGCTCCCTTGCTCCCAGGGGCTCTAGAAATACCAAGCCCGTGTTTCAGATGTGGTAGAACTGGTCACTGGGCCCAAGCATGTCCTAATCCTCATCTTGATCCTGTGAGACCTTGTCCGAGATGCCATAGGGGAGGACATTGGGCAGTCGATTGTCCTTGTGCACATCGTGACATGGAGGCATCAAACCCAGAAAATTCCCAAGTTGACCTTCTAGGTCTGGCCATGGACGAGTGAGGCTGCCCGGGCTCCTTTGACCTGACCACAACTGTCATCTGTAACTGGGAGCCATGGATAAACATCATGGTACTATGACGGCTCATATCCTTTCTCTTGGACACCAGAGCCACATACTCGGTATGTTGGACCCTGGAGTCCAATCACTGAGGAGGAGTCACCCCAGGAGACCACCCTCACACCAAGTTGATGTAAAAGCATGAGGATTTAATTAATTCTGTCGTGACAGGGTCTTTCAGCATTCGAGAAGCCAGAAAGACCCCGAATAGCTGGTACAGGCTACTTTTAAAGCAAAAAGCCACAGAAACGGGGGGGGGTAGTCTGGGGGCTGTTCTTTAACTATTATGATTGGCTTGTTCAAAGGGCTATTACCAAAGAACACATAATCCAATTAAAAAATGGAGTACAGACCTAAACAGAGAACTCTCAACAGAGGAATCTAAAATGGCTGAAAGACACTTAAGGAAATGTTTAACATCCTTAGTCATCAGAGAAATGCAAATCAAAACAACTCTGAGATACCATCTTACACCTGAAAGAATGGCCAAGATCAAAAACACTGATGACAACTTATGTTGTGCTTTGTAATTGTTAAGTTGGGAGCGTAACCCCAGCTCCTGGCATTCATCCCAGCTCCCCCTGGCCTGGGAGTTGCATTGGTCTGGACTCCAAATCCCAGCATGTCAGGTCCTGCCCCCCACCTGCCAGGGCACTTAAATGGACTCCTGGAGGAGAAACACATGGTTTTTGGGTCTGCATGGGCTCCTTGCTGTCCTGTCTCCCCACCATGCTTGGCCACCTGAGAGCATCTTACTTAAGAAAATGATGGGCATTTTGATTTGACCTAATTGGATTTCTCGTGCTGGTGGAGCTGCCCTTTTCTTATTAATTTTTACTTAACTGTAATGAGTTTGTCCTAGTAATGTAACGGGCTTTTTACACCCATCTCTCAAAATGTCTCTGGAAGCTTTGGTACAAATGTGAGATTTGTTTCTAAAGCTGCTCTGGGCACTGTGCAGATTGTAGTTCAGTGGAAGGGTCTACGTGGCATGCTCAAGGACCAGAGTTTGAAAAAAAATGTCTCTGGGGCCAAGCATGCTGGCACCACACATGTGGGTGGTGGAATCCCTGAGACTAGGGCTCAAAGACCAAAATCAGCCTGAGCTGCATGAGACCCTGTAATAGTAGTAGTAATAATAGTAACAATAATAATTTAGTGTGGAAACCTAAGAAAATGGACATTAAGCTTTGTACAGTGCAGAATCATAGTCAGTGAGGTTTATCTGAGGCATTAAAGATTAGAAAAACTGATCTTTATTAATGAGCCAGTGGCTATTTTAGTGTCTATAGCTATTATTTTATGAAATCCTTCAGTATGTGCTTCCTCAGATACGTCTTTTAAAAAAATAAGTTGTGTGTATGAGAGAGAGAGAGGGGGGGAGAGAGAGAGAGAGAGAGAGAGAGAGAGAGAGAGAGAGAGAGAGAGAGAGAGAGAGAGAGGTACACATGAAGTGAAGGGTAAATACCCACAGACCCCATGGAGCTGGAGTTCCAGGCCATGTGAGCCACCTCTCTTGGATACTCTGGTCTTCTGAAAGAGCAGCAGATACTCTTAACCACTGAGGAGTCTCTCTAGTTCCTCATATACACACTTATTGTTCTGATATTTTGTTTGTGTTTTAACAAATAAAGCTTGCCTGGAGATCAGAGTGAAGTCTCTAGAGGTCAGGCAGTGGTGGTACACACCTTTAATTCCAGTACTCTGGAGTCCCACGCCTTTAATCCCAGCACTAGGGAAATGGAGACAGGAAAGGTACAGCTGGGCAGAAAGAGAAATATAAGGCAGGAGACAAGAACTCGGTGCAGTTTGGAGATGCAGTCTGAGGATTTGATAGGTAAAAGGTCTCTCTAGCGGCTGGCTGCATCGTTTCTCTGATCTCTCAACTTTTACCTCCTAATATTTGACTCCAGGTTTTTATCAAGAACAATTAAAATTTGTTCTTCATCTACAGAAGAGAAAATTAAAACCCAAAGCAAGAAAGAAATTGACTGAGCTTCAATCGAAACCATGGCAGTTTTTTTAATCCGCAGCTAGTGCAATTTGGCTGATTGTAACTTTCAAAGTTACCTCTGTAAAGGGGAGCTGCAGGCCGCTTCCTGCTGCCCAGCTCCCGCACGGCTAGCTTTACCTGAAATAACACACAAATTGTATTCTTTTAAACACTGCTTGGCCCATTAGCTCTAGCCTCTTACTGGCTAACTCTCACATCTTGACTAACCCATTTCTATTAATGACTGTAGCACCACGAGGTGGTGGCTTACCAGGAAGGATCTCCATCTTGGAGAGGAGAGCTATGGCGCCTGCCTCACTGCCTTCTTCCTCCCAGCATTCTGTTCTGTCTTTCCCACCTACCTATGTTCTGACCTATCAGGCCAAGCAGTTTCTTTATTAATTAACCAATGAAAGCAACAGATAGACAGATGACCCTCCTCCATCATACCTCATTTCATTTATAAAATTTGGCAATAATCTTTTGGGAGAGATAAACATAATGTTTTAGTTTGTTTCTTTATATAACTTTGACTGTCCTGAAACTCAGTCTATAGACCAGAATGGCCCCGAGCTCACAGAGAGCCACCTGCCTTTGCCTCCTGAGTCCTGGGATTAAAGGCGCGTGCCCCCACCATCTGGCTAAGTTTTTAGGTTTTAAGGAGACTCACCAAGAGAAAACACAAGGATATAAAGAAAATGCTCTGAAAGAGCTTCTTGTGGCAAAACAGAGACAGAAGCATGAAAATATTTTGTAAGTGACCCCATAATGGACAAATGGAAAACTTCTGTTTATGCTGAGAGTGGTTGCATGAGCTTGCTGTGCCGGTTTGTCGGAGCACTGGAAGTACATAGCACACCACTGACTTTCAGTATCCGAGCAACAAATACCCATTCCAGTGTTTCATCCCAACAGTCAATGGTAAGCAAATAAAGAGGAATCTTATTCGTCCTTCAGGACCTGAACCAGACATCAGGAACCCCCCTGTCCTCCTTGGTTAGGGTCTGCTCTGGGCTCCCACACTGCCTCACACTCTTCACTATCTACCCTCTTTCCTCCATGACAGAGCCCAAGGGGGTCTCATCATCCATGTGACCTGGAACTCAAACTAGCTCAGGGCGCCTTGCAAGTTAGTTCAATAAATTGTGGTTGAATTAATGAATGAATGAATCAATCAATTAACACACAAGTACACAGACTATATAGATAATCAATTCAAGTGCAAAAATACACATTAAATTAAGTGAAAGGCAAAAGGTAAATGGGCCTTTAGGAAGCTATCACAGCAAGAGATGCACCTGCCACAGTGACAGCGGGCGAGGGCAGAGGTCTTGCTTCTGCCACTCCCAAACCACGTGACCTCTGTCAAGTTTCTTCCCACCCGCACCTGTTTCCTAATCCATCAAAATGGTCAACCCAGAAGGCTCCCCTTCCACAGAATAGACGAAAGGTGGCGGATGCTGCACATGGTGTGAAGAGCTGGCAGAATGCTGACTGTCACTGACAAGAACCAGACTTGGAAGAAGTGGGTGGAGTTGAAGCCTAGCAGAATCCTTCGTATAAAGGTGCTCAAATACAAAACTTTAAAAAGTAGGGGTCTGGAGAGATGGCTCAGAGGTTAAGAGCACTGACTGCTCTTCCAGAGATCTTGAGTTTAATTCCCAGCAACCACATGGTGGCTCACAACCATTTTAAAGTAATACCAGGGCTGGAGAGATGTTTCAATACTTAAGAGCAGAAGACCCAGGTTTGGTTCCCAGCAGTCACATGGCAGCTTACAAGTGTCCCTAACTCCAGAGTGAACATTCATACATGCAGGCAAAACACTCATACAAAATAGAAAGAAGGAAGGAAGGAAAGAAAGAAAGAAAGAAAGAAAGAAAGAAAGAAAGAAAGAAAAAGTCTGGCTGGCAAGATGGTTTAGTGGATAAAGGCTCCTGCTACAAAGCCTAACAGTCTGAGTTCAAGCCCCAGGAATAATTTACATGTTGGAGGGAGAGAACTGACTCCAGAAACTTGTCCTCTAACCGACACACACACACACAGAATGTATTCAAGTGGACACTTGCACATACAAAATAAATAAAATGTAATGATAACTATGTATACCAATCGAAAAGGTTTGAATTGTGACCCCCCTCTAAACAACAACAAAATACCCATGTTCACATCGTAACCCATATACTTGTGAATGTAACCTTATTTGTTTGTTTGTTTGTTCTGAGACAAGGTTTTTCTGTGTAGCCCTGGCTGTCCTGGAACTAGCTCTTGTAGCCCAGGCTGGCCTCAAACTCACAGAGATCAGCCTACCTCTGCCTCCCAAGTGCTGGGATTAAAGGCGTGCACCACCACCATCTGGCATGAGTGTAACCTTATTTGGAAAAAGGGTCTAGGCAGATCTGATTATATAGGATTTTGAAATGAGATCATCCTGGATTTAGGTGTTCCCTAAATCTAATAACATCATAAGAGAAAGTTATGATTTTTATTTTTTTCAATATTGGGGCTTGAATCTAGGGCCCTTTACTTGTTAGCCAAATGTTCTACCTTTGACCTCAGTGCAAGCTCTGTGTCCTTGAGACATAGAGGGGATGACTTGGTAGTGTACCACTGTAACCTTAGCTAAATAGGAAAGGTTGAAAGGTCAAGGTCACCCAGGGCCATCATCAAAGCAGAAAAGAGAAGCTGCACTTGATGACTCACACCTTCAATCAGGAGGCAAAGGCCGACAGATCTTAGTGAGTTCAAGGCCAGCCTGGTCTACAAAGTGAGTTCCAGGACGACGAAGGGTACTCAGAGAAACCCTGTTTCCCAAATCTGGTCTCCACAGGTACCAGTGAACACTGGCTTGCACTATCCAAAACATTAACAAGATGCACACTGAAAGACAGACGAGAACTGACCACAGAAGTTGTACTCTAACATCCACGTGCACACCTGTGCACACACACCACAAATAATAATAATAATTAATTTTTAAAAAGTGAATGAAGTAGGTGTGGTAACATGCTGCTTACTGTCTTCACTCAGAACAATTCCCTCGAGAGGCACCCACTGCTCACGTGTATCAGTCACTGTAGAATACAGAGTATTACACTATATTAATGGACTTCAGTCAGTGGAGGGACACCAGCTGTTTGCATTATGAAAGATAAAGCTGCTATGCACAGTCATGTGTAGTTTGGGGGGTTGTTTTTATTGTGTGTGTGTGTGTATGTGTACCTAAATTTTTGTTTGAATACTTCACACATATTCACCTCTTAGAAAATTATTCTCCAATGCATCAAAATGGGGCACTGGGTCAGAAGACAAGTACATGTTTTGTGGGGTTCTCTTTGTTTGCTTACTTTTGAGTCAGGATCTCTCTGTGTAGCCCTGGATGTCCTGGAACTCAATTTGTTGACCAGGTTGATCTTGAACTCTGCTTCTCTAGTACTGAGATTAAAGTGTGTGTTACCCTGCCCAGCTACACGTTTTTTTGTTTGTTTGTTTTTTGGCTTGGGGGTTTGGTTTTTGTTTTTTTTGTTTTTTTGTTTTTTTTTTTTTTTTGAGACAGGGTACCTCTGTGTAACCTTGACTGTATTTGAACTCATTCTGTGTAGACCAGGCTGGCCTTGAACTCAGATATCCACCTGCCTCTGCCTCCTGAGCGCTGGGATTAAAGGTGTGCACCACTACAACCAGCAAACCTGGGTCCTTTAGAAGAGCAACCAGGCTGGGTGGTGATGGTGGTGCATGGTTTTAATTTCAGTACTTGGGAGGCAGAGGTAGGTGAATCTCTGTGTAGCCAGCCTGATCTACAGAGTGAGTTCTAGGACAGGCTCTAAAGTTACACATAAAAACTCTGTCTCAAAAAACAAAAACAAAATCAAAAACAAAAAAACCAAAAACCCCAAAGAAAGAGTATCTGCTGCCAGTGCTCTTAACCACCAAGCCACCTTTCCAGCACCTTAACTGCACTAGGGAGGCAGAGGCAGGTGGATCTTTATGAGTTTGAGGCCAGTCTGGTCTGCAAAGGGAATTCCAGGGCAGTCAGAGCTGCACATAGAGAAACACTGTCTTGAAAATTAAAAAAAAAAAAAAAAGTAAAAGAAGATGGGAGGAAGAAAGAAAGGGAGAGAAAGGAGGAGGAAGAAAGAAAGGGAGAGAGAAGGAGGAAGAAAGAAAGAGAGAGAAGGAGGAAGAAAGGGAGAGAGAGAGAAGGAGGAAGAAAGAAAGAGAGAAGGAGGAAGAAAGAAAGAGAGAGAAGGAGGAAGAAAGAAAGGGAAAGAGAAAGGAGGAGGAAGAAAGAAAGAGAGAGAGAGAGAAGGAGGAAGAAAGAAAGAGAGAGAGAGAAGGAGGAAGAAAGAAAGGGAGAGAGAGAGGAGGAAGAAAGGGAGAGAGAAGGAGGAAGAAAGAAAGGGAGAGAGAGAGAGAAGGAGGAAGAAAGAAAGGGAGAGAGAGAGGAGGGAGGAAGAAAGGGAGGGGGAAAGCTATGTTCTTCAACCAAATTCTTCCAACTGTGAGGTTTTATCCTAAACTTGAAATATATCTGTCCTAAACTGAATGAATTAAGAAAAATGAAATATGTCTGTCTTTTACCCAAGTTAGTTTGGGACACAGTCTTCGGTATGCCAGGGAACAACATCCCAGCAGACAAAAAGCTAATGTTTTGAGAATAGTGATCGAAGAGCCTTCTTGAACTAGGCAGGGCAGAGATTTGTGTGTGTGTGTGTGTGTGTGGCTTAAAGTCTAAACATGAAGCGGGCCAACAATACCTTAGAGAAGAATACACTGCTTCACTGAAGAAGGATGTTCTTCTCTTCATACGACCCCCGGATGCTCTGAATAACCCTGGGCTATAAGGAACCCAAATAACAACCAGGCCGTAAGATTCGGGGCTGGGCTTCATCTGACTTAAGAGAAATAAAGTGAAGATAGGCATGGTGGGACACGTGTAATCCCAGAACTTGGGAAGTGAAGGATCAGAAGTTCAAGACCATCCTGAGCTACATGAGACCTGTGTTAAAACAACAGCAAAAGGAATACAGTATCATGTCATTTCCTGTTCTCCTAAGGTGTGACACACGACTGGTGCTCAGAAGATAATCACCAGGGATGATGGGAAGATAAACCACTTTTACCAAGATGTACATCTGTTAACCTTGTCCTGAGAGAAAATTTCAACAAAAGATAAGAAGTTGCAAATGTCATTATTATTAAATTTGTGCTATGGATTTTTATATTTTACTGGTGGTTGGCTTAACAGCTGTCCCCACTATCTCATGCTTCCCAGAGCAAAGTGGACCAATGTTCTTTTATTAATTTTTATTTATTATTTTTTGCATCATCTCCCCTGGATTGCTTATTTATTTATTGTTTGTTTGTTTGTTTGTTTGTTTGTTCGAGACAGGGTTTCTCTGTGTAGCTCTGGCTGTCCTGGAACTCGATCCCCCTGCCTCTGCCTCCCGAGTGCTGGAATTAAAGGTGGTTTCACCACAGCTCAGCTAAGCCTATTTACCAAATCTTCTTTTATTGATATTTATTGAGCTCTACATTTTTCTCTGCTCTCCTCCCTGCCTCTCCCCTCACCCCTTCAACCCTCCCCCAAGGTCCCCATGCTCCCAATTTACCCAGGAGGTCTTGTCTTTTTCTACTTTCTACTTCCCATGTAGATTAGATCTATGTGAGTCTCTCTTAGTGATTCTTTTATTATTTGGTGGGCCCCTCTTTTGACCCTGTGGATCTTTTTATTTTCATTATATTTATATCATCATTATATTTACATCAAAAATTATTTTTCAGGTGAAGATTGCTGGGGTTCAATGTAAGTGAAAATGGGTAAGTTGGAAAGAGACTTAATGAAGTTGTTGACCTGACCTAACAATGTTTGTTCTGGTAAGTTAACTACTCAAGGTAAAAAATGATTGATATAACACAACTTCATGTAGAAGTCTGTGTTGATAAACACAAGACAAAGGGGACCACAAAATGATAAAAGTACAAAGAAGAAGGGACCACACACACTGATGCTCTGGGAAGCATGAGACAGTGGGGACAGATGCTAAGCTGGGAATGACAGTGCACACCTGCAATCCAGCACTTGGAAGGCTGAGGCAGGGGGACCATGAGTCTGAGGCCAACCTGGGTTCCATCCTTACATCAGAAAGAAGAAAGGGTCAGGGGTGCATCTCAGTCAGTAGATACAGTATGTGCTTGTATAGCACACACAAAGCCCTGGGTTCAATATCTCATAAACGAAATAAGCTACAAACGTGTAGCCCCAGCATTCTCAGGGTGACGACAGGAGGAAGTAAGCTATCCTCAGTTACATATTAGTTTAAGGCTAGCCTGGGTTTGTATGAGACCCTGGAGGGAGAGAGAAAGGGAGAGAGGAAAACAGAGAGAGAGAGAGAGAGAGGGAGGGAGAGAGCATCATATTATTATTTGGTCATTCAATAATTTTTCATCAATATATAATTTCACTGTGTGTCTATTTGTGATCGTCTTGATTATGGCTTAGCAAATATTCACTACACCTCCCTCTACTAAGAAAGGACTGGAGTGAAGCCCACTAAAGCTGGGCTGCGCTATGTGGCTTATTTTGGCCTGTGGAATGTTCCTAGTCTTAGCAAGAGCAGTGGCCTTAAGTGGGCTGCGCTGTTTGACTTGGCTTTCGCACCTCAGGAGCTGCCATGGGAGGAATATGCCCTAGGGAGACTTGATCCAAGTTGAATGAGAACATGTGGAACAGATGTGCATCCAGTCCCGGTGTGAAGTTAACTCAGCCAGCCCACACAGGAGGCAGAGCTGCAGAGCAGCCCCGGCTCAGACCTGCTGCACAGCAGGCAGCCTGCAGGAAATACTGAGTTCGGAAGCAACGCCAAAAACTGAAACAAGCGGCGGCAGCAGCTACGATGGAGATGGCTATGACAAGGACGCGCACAGGGTTCAAAGCACTGCTTTCCAGACTGAGTGCTGAGCTCACGTGTGTTCATCATATTCTTTACATATACAAGCAAGCAAGCAATAAAAGAGAAGATATGTAAGAGAGAGCCATCAGCGGTGTGGTGGCTGCACACTCCTTTAATCCCAGCACTTGGGAGGCAGAGGCAGGAGGATCTCTCAAGCCAATCTGGTCTACAGAACAAGTTCCAGGACAGCCAGGACTATGCAGAGAAACCCTGTCTCAAAACAAACAAACAAACAAACAAACAAACAAACAAACAAGTTAAAGGCAGACTTCAAAGACTGGAGCAACCTAGAGAAAGTTGGGGTCAGTAGAATACAAAGATGGATAAAACAGGTACAAGGCTGATGAGACAATGATCGGATCTTAAGTAGTAAAATAAGAAATATGAAATTTCATTTTCCTCCTTTTTTTATTTTTTGAGATAAGGGTTGTGTATAGTTCAAGCTGGCTTTGAGCTTTCTATGTAGTGTGACCTGAAGTTCAGACCATCAGACAGCCTCCTCTGAGTGGTAGAGTCACCAGTGTGCACCACCCAGCCTGCCTCTATTCAGTGTCAGCGAACTTCCTCCCCAGGCTCTCTCTCATTTTATGGATTTCCCAAATACCCCATAATGAACATGTGTCAGGGAGAAGATGAAAGAATACCGTGCCAGATAGCCTATCACTTCTCAGTAGGCATTCTCTTTTTTCTCTGTAGACAGCAATGAATCACAGTCGGCTCAAGCCTGACCTGACCTGGTATAGGTCTCCCCCTGGATTTCATTTAATGTATGCCCCCTTGTGGTGATTTGAATGAGAACGCCCTGCTTCGGTGTCTGTATTTGAATGTTTGGTTCCCAGTTGGTGCAGCTGTTTGGAAAGGATTAGGAGGTGTGGCCGGTTGGAAGAGGTGTGTCTCAGGGATGGACTCTGAGGTTCCAAAAGCTAAGCCATTCTCAGGTAGCTCTCTCTGCCTTGTGCCTGTGGATCTAGTTGTAAGCTTCAGCTACTGCTCCAGCATTGTGCTTACCCTGCTCCCCCGACTCCGTGATGGCCATGGACTCTAAGATTCTGAAACTGTGAGCACCAAATTAAATGTTTTCATCAGAAGAAGGTGGTGCACACCTTTAATCCCAAATCTTGGAAGGCAGAGGCAGGTGGATCTCTGTGAGTTCCAGAACAGGCTCTAAAGCTATACAGAGAAACCCTGTCTTGAAAAAACAAAAAGAAACAAATTAAACACTTTCTTCTATAAATTGCCTTGGTCATAATGTTTTACCACAATAATAGCAAAGTGACTAAGACACGGTCTGACCATAAAGATAAAGGATCACATGTGCTGGGTGTCAGGTGGAGGGAGGGAGGAGGCAGAATTTTAAGAAAGACATCCCTACCTAACAAAAGTTGGACTAAAGAGACAAGAAAGGAAATTTCCTAGATACTGTCTTCCAGGTTTCAGAACATCACAATGTCTTATGATGACAAGGTCTGTGGCAGCTGCCTTGCAACCTCTGGGTGGTTATGGCTCAGGAGAGAGCTAAGAAGGCCCTGAGTGGCAAGTTGTGCCTGAGTCAATTCGAGGACTCTTCTGGTAGGTGAGATATGATATTTCTGTGGAAGTCAGTTACCCTCATACACTGTCACAACTAACACAAGATTTCCCTCCCCCACCCCAGCATTAAAAGGACTGATGTGGAATTCCCCCTGTATGCTGTGATTACCATTGATTAATAAAGAAATTGCTTTGGGCCTATAGCAGGGCAGAACAGAGCTAGGCAGGGAAAACAAAACTAAATGCTGGGAGAAAGAAGGTGGAGTCAGGAGCCACCATGGAGCTGCCAGAGGGGAAAGACGCAAATTGCCTGCTGGAACCTTGCCGGTAGGCTTCAAGCCTCATGGTGAAATATAAAATAATAGAAATGGGTTAATTTAAGAGATAAGAGTGAGTTAGAAATATGCATGAGGTAATAGGCCAAGCAGTGCTGTGATTAATATAGTTTCTGTGTGGTTATTTCGGGGCTGAGCAGCCAGGAACGACCCAACAGTGCGGCCTGGAAGATCTGTGTCATGTCTACAGACTGACAGCCCACACCTTTGAACCAACCCTGGGAGGAAGAGGCTGACACTTTCCACACTGTAGAAGTTCCGAGGTGACCTTCACAGAATCGCCCCCCCCCCCCAATGCCTCCCCCATATTTAAAAGTTCCTTTCTCTGGCCTTCATGTCAGCAAAATACCTTCCTTCCCCGTCTTAGCATTACTGAAATGGGCGATATTCTCCCTGGTTGCAGTGCACCAGCGTGGCAGGATTTCTGGAATTGCGCCCACACTACTTCCCGGCTTGGGCATTTCTCCCTATTACAGTCTATTTTATATCAGCACCTCTGTGACAGGGCTCATGGTAGATGAGACCTTAAGACACAGACGCCAGAACAGATGTGAACCAGCCTTAACCATGTCAGGATCTCCAGGGCACCCAACTTTGAAGCAGGCCTCCAGGCGGGAGCCTTACCAGCGCCACCTGCTGACTAAACCCTACTAATAAATAACATCCTTTATCTCAAGAAATGGGCAGGTAGATCCTCCGCCGCCCAGGACAACTTGATTCATTGTCCCCTTATTTGGTAATCTGGGAATTGAAAGCAGGGTTTGGCACATGCTAAGAAAATGTTCTTACGTTGAGCTATACTCTCAGTCCCACAGTGAGTTTTTCAAAAAATAAATCACAGGACATGAAACTTCAGGACTACAGAGGTAGGGAGGGGTATGTCCACAATCCCTTCTCAGGAGGCAAAGGCAGGGGGATCTCAAGTTCCAGCTTGCATGAGTTACATAGAGAGAAACAGAACCCACAAATAACAACAAAACATCTGTCCAAGGCTTCCCACTGTGATTGTCCACAATGATGGGTCTCATCTGTGTTATCCAGGATGCCAGGGGCCGTTCCTCCTGCCTTCACACAATCTCGACGATATCAACCACGCGAGAATCATCAAGGTCTTCTGAGATGCCGTGATCTGAGGATGCCAAAGCAACATCTAGGAACTTCACAAGACCCTTCAGTCCCCTCCCCGTATTTAACCTCTTTATAAGAACAGGTTGATGGTCAGAACTACCCACCAGCCCCAGAGGGGATTCATGGTAGACATCCGGGCTTGTGACTCCAGTAATCTGCCCCGGAGGAGCAATTATAAAATGTCACCGAATGAAGCTGCTATCCAGGTCTTTAACACGGCGGAAGCACTGGAAAGTCCTATTCTGACTGGAAGCAGTAAGCAAATATGTCCACACGGGCGCAGTAGTGCGTCTCGCCAGTACTTCAAAGGACTTTATCGTGTGAGAGCAGAAGGCAGATAACTCGATAACTTGATGTGCTTTCAAATTACATTCTTGGGCTGGGAATGCAATTTAGTTGGTGAAGTGCTTGCCGAGTGTGGTGGTTTGAGCAGGAATGGCGGGGCTGGAGAGATGGCTCAGTGATCACAAGTTCTGACTGTTCTTCCGGAGGACTCCGGTTCAATTCCCAGCACCCACATGGAAGCTGACAGCTGTCTGTAACTCCAGGATCTTACACTCCCACATAGAGATGGGACTCAGCCCTTGGGCGCAGCTACCCCAGGCACAGCTTCTCCTGTGAGCCGCGCCCGGCGTGGTCCATCCGGCCGGAGACTCTGCCGCACAGATGTCTCCGTCGCCGAAGGCTGGCGCTGCGAATCGTGGCGGTCCAGCTCGATGAGGGTTACCACCCATCCTAAATGCCCTGGAAGTGCAGGGCAGGGAGACCAGACTGGTTTTAGAGGTGGCCCAGCACTTGGGCCAGAGCACGGTCAGAATCATTGCTATGGATGGTACTGAAGGCTTGGTTAGAGGCCAGAAAGTCCTGGATTCAGGTGCACCAATCAAAATTCCCGTTGGTCCTGAGACCTTGGGCCGAATCATAAACGTCATTGGAGAACCTACTGATGAGCGAGGTCCAATCAAAACCAAACAATTTGCTCCCATTCATGCTGAAGCTCCTGAGTTCATAGAGATGAGTGTTGAACAGGAAATCCTGGTGACTGGTATAAAGGTTGTGGATCTGCTGGCCCCGTATGCCAAGGCGGACAAGATCAGACTCTTCGGTGGGTGGGCTAGCGTTGGAAAGACAGTACTGATCAGGGAGTTAATCAACAGTGTCGCTACAGCCCATGGTGGTTACTCTGTGTTTGCTGGTGTTGGTGAGAGGACCCGTGAGGGCAACGATTTATACCATGAAATGATTGAATCTGGTGTTATCAACCTAAACGATGCCACCTCCAAGGTGGCTTTGGTATATGGTCAGTTGAATGAACCACCTGGTGCTCGTGCCCGGGTAGCTCTGACAAGTCTTACTGCTGCTGAATGCTTCAGAGACCAAGAAGGTCAAGATGTCTTGTTGTTTATTGACGCCATCTTCCCCTTCACCCAGGCTGGCTCAGAGGTGTCTGCCTTATTGGGCAGAATCCCTTCTGCTGTAGGCTACCAGCCCACCCTAGCCACTGACATGGTTACAATGCAGGAAAGAATGGACACCACCAAGAAGGGGTCTACCACCCCTGTGCAGACTATGTGCCTGCTGATGACTTGACTGATCCTACCCCTGCAACTACCTCTGCCCATCTGGATGCCACTACTGTGCTGTCTCGTGCTATTGCTGAGCTGGGCATCTTATCCAGCTGTGGATCCTCTGGACTCCACCTCTCGAATTATGGATCCAAATATTGTTGGCAGTGAGCATTATGATGTTGCGCGAGGGGTGCAGAAGATCCTGCAGGACTACAAATATCTCCAGGACTTCATTGCCATCTTGGGTATGGATGAACTTTCTGAGGAAGATAAGTTGACTGTGTCCCGGGCAAGAAAAATACAGCGCTTCTTGTCTCAGCCCTTCCAGGTTGCTGAGGTCTTCACAGGACATATGGGAAAGCTGGTGCCCTCGAAGGAGACTATTAAAGATTCCAGCAGATTTTGGCAGGTGACTATATGGTGGGACCCATTGAGGAGGCCGTGGCCAAGGCTGATAAACTGGCAGGAGAGTATGCATCTTGAGGGGTCTTTTCTCTGCAAACTCACTCTGTACTGTATTCTCCGAGCTGACAGCTCAGTTTCTGTGTAGGCCACACAAGAACCTGGTTGAAGATGTGATGTCCCATCTGAAGAGTATTTAAAGTTTTCAATAAAGTGTACACCCCTAAAAAAATTCAGAGAGAGAAATTCAGGGTTCAACTTGAAGATCCAAAAAGTGAAAGCCAGCCACTGGCTCTTACCTCAACCTCAGACTGAAATGGCAATCCTGCCTCCTGGAATCTCAGAAAGAGACTGTGTCTGAGAGATGAGACCCTGCCCCCCAGTCTTATATTTCTCTCTAGGGCTGGAATTAAAGAAGTGCACCCCTGGGATTAAAAGCATGCACCACTGATGTGATTCAAGGCGTGCACCACCGATTTCTATGGCAACTACTGAGGTTACTGGGATTAAAGGTGCACTGTTTTACTCTTCAGGCGGTCTTTATTTATTAGAATACAGTTGAAATGCCACAACAATCCCCCCTTTTGTCTAAAAAAACAAAGAAGGCTATCTAATATAAGAAAACTATATACAGTACTGAAAACAGCCTGGTATTGGCATAAGAACAGACAGGAGGACCAATGGAACCGAATAGAAGACCCGGATATCAATCCACACATTTTCAAACACCTGATTTTTGACAAGGAAGCAAAAAATATCAAATGGAAAAAAGAAAGCATATTTAACAAGTGGTGCTGGCATAACTGGATATCAACATATAGAAGAATGAAAATAGACCCATATCTATCACCATGCACAAAACTCAAGTCCAAATGGATCAAAGACCTCAACATAAAGCCAGCTACACTGAACCTTATAGAAGAGAAAGTGGGAAGTACACTTGAACACACTGGCACAGGAAACCATTTCCTAAATATGACCCCAGCAGCACAGACACTGAGAGAAACAATTAATAAATGGGACCTCCTGAAACTGAAAAGCTTCTGTAAAGCAAAGGACACAGTCAACAAGACAAAACAACAGCCTACAGAATGGGAAAAGATCTTCACTAACCCCGCATCAGACAGAGGTCTGATCCCCAAAATACACAAAGAACTCAAGAAATTGGACACCAAAAGATCACTTAGTACAAGAAAAAATGGAGTACAGACCTAAACAGAGAACTCTCAACAGAGGAATCTAAAATGGCTGAAAGACACTTAAGGAAATGTTCACCATCCTTAGTCATCAGATAAGTGCAAATCAAAACAACTCTGAGATTCCATCTTACACCTGTAAGAATGGCCAAGATCAAAAACACTGATGACAACTTATGCTGGAGAGGTTGTGGGGAAAAGGGAACACTTCTGCATTGCTGGTGGGAATGCAAGCTGGTACAACCCCTATGGATGTCAGTGTGGTGATTTCTCAGAAAATTAGAAAACAACCTTCCCCAAGACCCAACAATACCACTTTTGGGTATAAACCAAAGGATGCTCAATTGGGCCACAAGGACATATGCTCAACTATGTTCGTAGCAGCTTTGTTTGTGATAGCCGGAACCTGGAAACAACCTAAATGCCCCTCGACTGAAGAATGGATAAGGAAAATGTGGTACATTTACACAATGGAGTACTACACAGCAGAAAAAAATAATGACATCTTGAATTTTGCAGGAAAATGGATGGAACTAGAAAACATTATTTTGAGTGAGGTAACCCAGACACAGAAAGACAAGTATCATATGTACTTACCCATAGGTGGTTTTTAAACATAAAGCAAAGAAATTCGGCCTACAAACCACAATCCCAGAGAATTTAGACAACAATGAGGACACTAAGAGAGACTTACATAGATCTAATCTACATGGGAAGTAGAAAGTAGAAAAAGACAAGATCTCCTGAGTAAATTGGGAGCATGGGGACCTTAAGGGAAGGTTGAAGGGGGAAGGGGAGAGGCAGGGAGGGGAGCAAAGAAAATGTAGAGCTCAATAAATATCAATAAAAAAAAGAAAACAAAAAAGAAAACTATATACGATAAGTGCAATTACTGCCGGGCAGTGGTGGCACACGCCTTTAATCCCAGCACTCAGGAGGCAGAGGCAGGTGGATCTCTGGGTGTTCGAGGCCAGCCTAGTCTACAGAGCTAGTTCCAGGATAGGCTCCAAAGCTACAGAGAAACCCTGTCTCGACAAACCAAAATAAATAATAAATAAATAAATTCAGTTCTTATTAAAAAACAAGTACAATGACTACACACTGAAGGACTCTGGGGCATCTCAGCATTACTGGTCCTCCTCCCCTGGGACCAGGAACCTGACCATCACCCATGCCTGCACTGGAGCTTTGGGTACGTTCCCGGTTTTATCTCAGTGAAGTCCATTTCCCAGTGAGTACCAGGTCGGTCTCCCCTAGTTCTTATGCCCTCTGGGGTAATCAGGCATCCTGCATTTACCTTGGTGCAGGGGACACACATTGATGTTACCTGCTGGATGAGGAAGTTAAGACCTGGAATGTAAAAATCAGTCTTTTTCATAAGAGATCTATTTTTTTTTTGTGTGTGTGTGTGTATGTCCTAAATGAGTCCATGGATGCATTTGGGTGACCAGCTCAAAAGCATCTTTCTTGGGCAATACGATTTTGCCCTTGATACCTCCAAGCTCTCTGTTGTTCATCAAAGTTTGCATTGAGTTTCTGGATAGTCTCTAGATCCTGGGGGGAATATTGAAATTAATCCTCTGAGGAGGGTGGTGCCAGGGGTAATATTTCTGAGCTCAGTGCAGCCTGTTTAGCTGTATCGTCGGCCATTTGGTTTCCCTTGGCAATGGGATCATTACCTCTTTTAGGAATAATGGTTGGCTCTGGGGACTGAGTCTCAGACAGAAAAAAAAGCGTCCTTTAAATCAAGTACTGTTTACCAAACATGGGTTAGAGGCAGAGTGCTCAAGAGATGATAAGGGTTTGGCACCATCGGATGGATGTCCAGGGTGCAGCAATTAACTTCCCTTAAATCTTGGACTGGTCTGTAGTCCCCTGTGCCCAATGTTAAAAGTCTCTGAATGTGGGGCCTGATTCTCTCTCGGGCTTCACAGCTACAACCCTGGGGAAGGCGGTTCAAATAGTCTGTGTTCATCTTCTAATCTCAAGGTTAGAATTTGGAGAGCCTGGCCAGTGCAGCTGGCAACCGAGGCTCCATTTTCCAGAAGTGGGTAGGGGCATTCCAGCACCACGAGGAAAGAGTGGGTCACTTGACCTGTGCCCAAATTAACTTAACTGGCTTTCTCTTGGGTTCGGCTGGACGTTTTGGGCAGTCCTTGACCCAATGTCCTCTTTCTTTGCAATGGGCACACTGGTCTCGGTCTATCCGTGGCTGCCTTTTGTCTCCCCTGTCCTTATTCTGATGCTTTTTTGGTTGCTCTATATTATGTACTATTGTGGCCAAGATCTTGCTTAATTTATGGCTATGTTTTTTTATCTCGCTTGTCCTCCCTGTCATCTTTCTGATCTCTCATCAGACCTTTGAACTATTGCTCTTAGCCAGATTGGTGGGGCGTCTACCAGTCTCTTTGAGACCCGCCAATAAAATCCGGTGATGGAGGCAGAAATGTCCCCTATGGGCTGGAGTTCCCAGGTGGGCCGAGTCAAGGGGAGGCGTCAGCTCCTGGGACATTTTTTTGGGGAGTTTTAAGGAAAACATGCTGTTTTTTTTCTCTGTGGTTAGGAACACCTGTAAAAGCTTTTGGTAGTCATCTCAAGTAGGCTGGTGGATAATCTATAAGTGCAGTCAGGGCCTGAGGGTCCTGAGAGAAGGAAGGGAAAGGTCAGAGGCTGAAAAAGGCCAGTCTTGTATTTGGCCTGCTACTGAGCGGAGGGGTAAAGTCTGGGAGGTTCATCTTTCCCTTGCGGATGTCCCGACAGCTGTGGGCTAGGCCTTCCCTTTATTTATATTTAACATTGTCTAACATTAGCAGGGGAACAGTGGAAACATGCTCAGTAACGAAAGGACATCAGACACAGCAAGCACAGAGCCTGTCTCCTGTGGTATGACAGCTCAGCAGCCAGCATCAAGCCCTCATGGAGAACCAAAATGAAGTCTCTAAGTTTAAGCTGAAATTTTTTTAAAGGCAGTGGTACCTGTTTATAGGAACTTAAGGTCCATGCTTCCCCAGTGAGAGGGAGCATGCTAGCCATGGCTTTTAAATAAGACCAGGGCCAAGGAAATGGAAACACCAGTGTGTCCCCTGCTCATTCATTCATAGACAAGCTGGAAGAGGGACACTGAGACCATTCTGCCCTCTCCTGAGAGTGACAGACTAGAAGACACAGGCTTGTGTGTTCTCTCAGAGATGATCCACCAGAGCAGAGAGGTCATAGGTTCTCAAGAGACACAGGAGGAGCCCAGGCTGCCGAGCGGCTCTGGAGAGGCAGAGAGAGCGTCCTAGGAGGCTCCAGCAGTGCAGTCCCGGCTGGAAGGCCGGCCCCAGTGCAGTGAGAGGCTGTGATGGGCAAGACACAGGGCAGGGGACAGATGAGGGCCACAAGTAGTCTATGATTTTCAAAAATCCCTAGACTGCAGGGAAAATGGGTTAAGAGGTAACTTTAATAAAAATATATAAAGGATAAACATTGTCGTGGGTAATGGTCCTTTTATGTATGTGAACTCTTCTTACTGGGCCGTTGCTCTCCTCTGCAGTGTGACCTAAAGATCTACGGAGGTCATAGGGATGCAGAAAAGTAGCCTTTTATTTTCCTTTTTCTGTTACTATCCGGCGAGTCTCCATAGACAGCCTTCTGAGCGTGGAGGATGGTCCTTCCCTTTTCTAGGGAATGAAGGGCCTGGTGCAAGCACCCTGTAGGCCAGGGCCTGGTGGCTCATGGTTCGGTGGTGGTGGGCTGGTAGGGGCTGCTGGCCGTGAGTCTGTTCCAAGCTCCTGCAGTGGAGGCATCCGCCCGCTCGGGGCCTCTCCTGCCCAGTCTGCTCATGCCTGGAGCCCTGCTCTCTGGGAACTGATCACCCCACTCCGGGAGGACCCGGTTAGGGCCGCCGGGGTTCCCGGTATCAGACCTTCCCAGGGGCCGGGGAGTGACGAGCACTCAGCATGTGGCCCGGCTTCCTCTGCTGGTTCCCATAGAGCCAGGAGCGGTTGGGCTCAGCACAGCCACCATCGCATCACTGTAGCCTGAACACCCCGCTGCCTGCTGTGTCTGGTAAACTATATCTATATCTATCTAATCTTCAACTCCCTCAGAGACCCAAGAAGGAAATGATTGAGTAAGCAGGAAGTACAAACTGGCAACTTCTAAAACATGTGAGTAATGACAGAAACAGCTGGCTGCCTGGACAGTCACCCAAGGTTCGTCTGCAATGTCGGGGCGTCCATCTTCAGCCTACAGGCCTAGCATATCCAGCAGACTTTTCTGTGAAGCAGTGTACTTTGTGTCCTGCTTACCTAATCAGAACAGCCTACGGTCAGCAGTTTCTTGCCTAGCGACTTACTTTTACCACAGAGAAAGTAAACTCACTGTGGAGTTTCCTCAATGCCCATTGTCTTCTCTGAAGTAGATTGGTGCTGCCAGGAGAAGACATGTCTCATTGTCATAAAAAAGAAGAACTAGGTTATTAAAACATCTTAAATGCCATATTCTGTAGGTAGGTCTCTGAATTGTTTGAAGATGCCCTATCTGTCTAAGTTGTATCTTTTTTTTAAAAGTATTTATTTATTAAGTATACAATATTCTGTCTGCATATAATGCCTGCAGGCCAGAAGAGGGCACCGGATCTCATTACAGATGGTTGTGAGCCACCACGTGGTTGCTGGGAATTGAACTCAGGACCTTCGGAAGAGCAGGCAATGCTCTTAACCGCTGAGCCATCTCGCCAGCCCTAAGTTGTATCTTTTTTGACCTTGAAAACATACCTAGTGTGGTTGCAAGTTTGATTATACTAAGTGATTAATACTAACCTGTATTTCTTTATTATCCTTAACAATTGATAATAATAATTTTCAAGGACTAGAAATTTGCAGTTCATTGTTAAATGAGCTCTATAGCTAGAATACCTTGAACAAGATTTAAAATGTATATACAGTATGTTTTAACAAAATTAATCTCAAATTTGTAATAATATGCAAAGTTTGCATACAATATACAAAAGTAATGCCAATGTAAAGCATTTAAAACTAACAGTTGCTTTTAAAAAGTAGATTCGATAACCTACCTTTATATCTTATCATATTTATATTCCCTTTTTTTCTTTTCAAAGGAGACCCCTGAGCCTATAAAATTTACACCCCAAACCCCAACTCTATACCAGTTATAATCAATCCTTAATTGATGTCCCTAACCCTGAGGACAAACTAAGTTGGGAAAGGGGACGTCATCTTCTAGAATTACTTCCAGCTGTCATGGGGTGATGTTCTTTCTATGGGATCCTGTAAAACTAAAATGGCGGTTAAGTTTGAAGATACTGTCTGGTATAACTGCAAATAGTCTCTGAGTAGTTGTTGGTTTTTTTTTTTGAAGTTCTGGCCAGAATGTTGTATGACAGTGCACCATTTTCAGCTAGCCAAGTTAAAACCATCTTGAGCAGCTGGTACCCAAAACTGTTCTTAAAGTAATGCTATCGACATCATGATGTCATATCTTCCAGGTGGAATCATTGTCGTGGGGCTCCATCTTCTTCCTGGAACCTTCAAAGATTACTGCAGAAATATTTATTGTTCATTATTTGTATAGACATACACTCAATGAAAGGTATAATAGAGACAAAAATATTTATGGGGAAAAATAAAATTTTTCCTAAATTCTTTCTTCTTTCTGTCCCATACCAGATGGCTCCTGATATGAGACAGAAACTCTGAATTTTGCCAGGTGGTGATGGTTCACGCCTTTAATCCCAGCACTCAGGAGGAAGAGGCAGGTGGATCTTTGTGAGTTTGAGGCCAGCCTGGTCTAGAAGAGCTAGTTCTAGGATGAGCTCCAAAGCTACAGAGAAACCCTGTCTCAAAAAAAAAAAAAAAAAAGAAAGGAAAAAATGAAACTCTTGAATTTTTTATTTAATAATATGCTTGGATTTAGAGAAGGGTAGCCATTGTTCTACTCCAAAGCCAGCTTTGATTTTTAAGTGATTTATGCCTTTATTATACTGAGAAATGTATTTCAGGTAATGAAATTTTACCCTGTAGAGGATATGGTACCGTAAGTCATATTTCTCTTTGCTTGGTGATTCTTTCTGGATAGTTATCTTTTCTTCTTTAGGCATCTAAATGATGTAGGAGGGTCTTTATCTATCTGCTGTTTCATTGGTTGATTAATGAAGAAAACTGCTTGGCCTGATAGTTCAGAACATAGGTAGGTGGGGAAGACAGAACAGAATGCTGGGAGGAAGAAGGCAGTGGGGCAGACGTGATGAAGCTCCAGCCCAAGATGGACGTCGGCTCGAATCTTCCCTGTAAGCCACCACCTCGTGGTGCTACACAGATTATTAGAAATGGGTTAGTCAAGATGTGAGAGTTAGCCAGTAAGAGGCTGGAACTAATGGGCCAGGCAGTGTTTAAAAGAATACAATTTTTGTGTTGCTATTTCGGGTGTAAAGCTAGCCGTGTGAGAGTTGGGCGGGACGAAAAGCAGCCCTCTCGCCTCCTCACTACATCTAAATGTCGAAGGTCTCTTGACTTTTTGAAAATGAGTATTTCCCTGCAAAGACAAGAACAGAACCCTGCCCAACCCCTATGAGGTTTCCTTGTCATCTGTATGGTTGTCACCTCTGTGGACAAGCTGTCATTTTTTGTTCTCAAGAGGTTTCTCTTTTTCAAACCAAATATTTATTAATTTTGATGGTATCCATAGCTTTTCTTCTCCTGTGAAAACAAGAGTGAAATCCCTTCCTTAACATAGCACATCTTTTGGTTTTCATTGTGAGGTCAACACATTCTTAAAATATACAAACTGACTTAATTTAGGAGATTTTCCTATTATCTAAGGTCTCTCTGCTGCCATTGTTCCTTTTTCATTAGCATTAAGAAAATTCAAGCCGGGTAGTGGTGGCGCACGCCTTTAATCCCAGCACTCTGGAGGCAGAGGCAGGCGGATCTCTGTGAGTTCGAGACCAGCCTGGTCTAAAAGAGCTAGTTCCAGGACAGGCTCCAAAACCACAGAGAAACCCTGTCTCGAAAAACCAAAAAAAAAAAAAAAAAAATTCAAGGTTAATAAAGCATCATGCAATCTATTTCTGGGGGCATTTTCTATCCCTTTCTGTTTGTTTAACATATCCTTTTTAGTTCAATTTGATATTTCTATCTGACCTGTAGAATTTTTGGTATACCTGTAATATTTTTTATATTATAATAAGCAAAAAACTGTTTCATTTTATTAGAGACATATTCTGGACCATTATCTGTCTTTATTTGTGCAGGTATACCCATGATGGCCATAACTTCTAATAAATGCATGATTACTGAATTTCTGAGATCAAAGCAGTTGCCCATTGAAAACCTGAATAAGCGTCAATGGTGTGATGTACATATTTTAATTTTCCAAAACCTATAAAGTGGAACACATCCATCTGACAGATCTCATTCCTTTGAGTACCCTTTGGGTTAATCCCTGCAGATAGTAGTGTTTGGTTATAGAAAGAACAAGTAGTCTTGAAGCCCATGTGGGCCCAACACAGATTCCCTGACTGGACTGGAACGGAGTCACGAGGAATAATCAGACACAGCTTACACCGTCATCCTTCAAGGGCAAGATCTCTCCGTTTATTCTTCAAGCAGTTTATATATCCTCACATAAATTGATCAGGAAAACACATTAGGCTGTCTCCTAGGCAACCAGGTGAGTGGGCTCTAGTCATGTCTGCATCTACCTGTATGCTAGCAGTCACATAGGCCAAGAATTAGCATCTCTATAAGACATCCTCCAAATTACAAAGGGAGGAAGCACCAAACCTCCTAACTTTTAAGTCAGCTTCAGCCAACATCTCTTCTCGGGTGATCTACATTTATAACAAAAGAAATTAGGAGCAGCACATCCTGGCTATTGTTAAACAGAGACACCTCTTTATAATCTTCTTAGCTCATTGCTAAGTAATAGAAAACTCTTTCTTTAAACCTTTGCTATTGACATGTTTGTTATGAAGTTCTGAGGCCTTCAGCACATTTCCAATCAATAATCAATCAATTTCAGTATTACCTTGTGCTAGAAGACCTGACAGATCCATGTGGGATTGGATGTGTGTTACATATATGGGACAAAGCCTATTCCTGATTACATTTTAAACTTGAATGAATAGTGAAGTCAATTCTGTATCATCTGGTATAAATTCAGCAGTTTCAGTATATGAAACAACTCTTTCTGCATATTGTAAATCAGTAACTATATTGAGGGGTTCTTTAAAGTCCTTTAATACCATAAGAATAGCATATAATTCTGCTTTTTGGACAGAGTTATAAGGGCTTTGTTCCACTTTGCTTAATCTTCTGATTTATAACCTGCCTTTCCTGATTTATTTGCATCAGTATGGAATTATGGGCTCTAGTTATTGGCGTGTCACGTAAGATGTTGGGGAAGGAGCCAAGTAGTTCTCTTTATGAGGTTGATTCTGTTTGGTTGAAAACATCTCCCCAGTTCCCTAACACCCCTTTATACAAAAAGTCTGGATTGTTTGCCTGGGGACTCATCCCAGGCCCTGGCATCCATCTTTGGAACACTGGGCAGGAAACTCCGTTTCAAGTCCCCTCCCACAGACTACTTAAACTGCCCCCAGAGAATGAGCATGTGGTCTTCAGATTTCACATAGTCTCCCCTTTCCTTTCTTCCCCTCTCCATGCTTTCCCCAGCACCCCCGGGAGCACTGCATTAAACATGGACATCTTTTAATGTGGCTTAATTTGGTCTGATTGGAATTATTTGTGTTGGCAGAGAGGCTCGTCTTAAGAAATACCTAACAAATTCTATCACTTTTGGGATAATTGCTATTAATCTCTCCTAAAAATTAGCACAACTCTTTGCCAACATTGTCTTCCCACAAGTTTTGTTTGTTTTATTTTGCTTTTTCAAAACAGGCTTTCTCTGTGTTGCCCTGGCTATCCTGGCACTCACTCTGTAGACCAGGCTAGCCTCGAACTAGAGATCCATTTGCTTCTGCCTCCCTAGTGTTGGGATCAAAGGTGTGTACCATCACTGCCCAGCTAGACACTTCTTATATATCCTTCCAGGAATATAATGTTTTACATATTTAGACACACACATACACCTGGTTCCACATCAAGACAGAAACCCAAGAGTCCCTAATAGGAGCTTAATAAATATTCATGAACCCAATTCAGAAGATTTAAGAGCACATACAGAGACCGTATTCTGTGGCTAGTACAGGAAGGCCCTTGACTTTGGGACACTGGAGTGAATTCAGAGTTCAATCTATGGCTTTAGGGAGGACTCTCTTAGGGAGGCAACTCCTAAACTGTGTTCAGAAAGATACATCTGAGCATCTGGGTCATGGGCAGTTAGGATGCCCAACAACTCAGATCATTTTTTGTTTGTTTGTTTGTTTGTTTTTGGTACTTGTTCTTTAGAGCAGGTTGACCTCATACTCACAGAGATCTGCCTGCCTCTGCCTCCCAAGTCCTGGGATTAAAGGTGTGTGCCACCACCTGGCTAGCCCAGGGTCATTTTAACAAGTGGAACGGAGGCCACGGTCCTTAGTCGCACTAACACTAGAAAAGGATATTCTGACCTGGGACCCACAAACCCGTGTCATTTATGAGGTCTGTGAGGTTGGACATGGTAGTGAACACCTGTAATGCCAACACTTGGGAGACTGAAGGAGAAGGCTCACAAGTTTGAAACCAGGCTTGGAAACACATTAAGATTCTATCTCACAAATAAAACAAGGCTATAAAGATGGTTCAGCAGTTAAGAGCACTTGCTGTTCTTCCAGAGGACCTAAGATCAGTTCCCAGTACCTGTTAGGAATTTTTCCTAATATTTCCTAACGTGAGCTCTCTGCCAACGCAAAAATTCCAATCAAGCCAAATCACAACAAGCCAAATTAAAAAACATCCAGGTTTAATGGGATTCCTGCTCTCTCTGGTGGCCCTGAGGGGAACTGGGAGGCCGCTGAAGTGACCACCGGGGGGAAGAAAAGAGACCCCGAGGAAATGTCCAGGGAAGCACTTTACATGGACTGAGGGTGTGGTCACGATCTTGGTGGGCTTGTGTTGACCTCTGGGGAGGGGTCAAGATGTGGTGGGCAGGGAGGCCAGAGACTGTTTGTACAAGGGGTGACAGGAAGCTGAGGTGATATTTTGACTAACATTTAGGCTCTCTTAGGAAAAAGGGGCGTTGACTCAAGTCTGGCTACTTCTTGCAGGCATGGGAGGATGTGGGGAAGGGGAGAGCTAGGTATTGGTGGGCCCACGCTCAGCGAGAGGTGTGGCTGGAAAGGCGTCCTGTGTACTGTCATCCCAGAGTTGTCAGGCTCTGTTCCTTGGGGGAGGTGAGAAGGCAGGTGTCTAGGAAAAAATATTGTTATCATCAAAGATGAGTGTGCCAGGATGAGGAGCAGGTAGGCCCTTCATTGTGGCATCCTGGAAAACTGGAGGGTGGAAGGTCCTGTCTGCTGGACAGACCAAGCAAGTGCTTGAGCCTGGAGAGATGGTACCAGCATGGGTGTCCCAGGAGCTTGGCAGCTGAGGGTGTGGTGAGGATTACTATGTGAGGTCCTGTCCATCAAGTTTCAAGAGACCTAGGAGTTAACTGTTTGAGGAGTACTCTGTACCCTGGGAAGAGCAGAGCAGGTTTAGGGACATTAGGTTTCACTGGTGTGGTGGCAGGGAGGCAACTGTCAGCGTGTGAATGGAGAAGGGACCTTAAAAGGGAGAGGTAGGGTAGGTACCCCACCAGTGGAGGAGTTTGGATTGGAAGGTGATGGTTAAGGAGAAAGGGCCTGCCATAAAGCAGCTCAAAAGGGCTCAGGCCCATAGGAGAACGTGGGGTTGCCCTGAGGTGAGTAAGGGCAATGGGGAGAAGGGAGGGCCAAGATAACCTGAGTTCAATGGAGAGCTACTTCTGCAGGGAACTGGAGGGCCTCCAAAAGGTGGGCTGTAAGGGGTCCGTTAACTATGGGAGTGCCCTTGGTAGTAAGTGGTAGTAAGTAAGGAAGCCCCTTTCCTTCCAGAGCGCAGAATGAGCGTGGGCTATCAAGAAGGCATGTTTAGAGTCAGTGTAGATATTAGCCCGTTGGCCCTTAGCTATTTGGAGTGCCCTAGTCAAGGCAATTGATTGGCCCTTTTGTGAGGAGGTTCCCATTGGCAGGCGGGTCGCTTCAGCTGTGTTAGTGGAAGTGACCACTGCATACGCTGCCTGTCGGTTTCCTGATTTATCTATGAGGGAACTTCCATCAACAAACAGGGTGAGTTGGGGATCTGTAGGTGGCTGGTTCAGAAGACCTGGCCGGGGTGAGGTTAAAGCATCTACAGCCTCTGGGCAAGAGTGAGAGGAGGTACCAGAGGGGCGGGGACAGGGAGGAGCATTGCAGGGTTTAGGACAGGACTGGAGGCCAAAGTAATTTGGGGGTTTTCTAGAAACAGTAAGTGAAAAGTCTGGACTCATAAAGGCCCAAGGAGGGAGAGAGAGGAGTGTGTCAGAAGGTCTGAGAGGTGATGGGTGGAATAAACCGTGATTGGCCCAGACAAGGCAATCTTGAGAGCCTCCCGAGTGAGGTCAGCTGCTGCTGCCGGGGCTCTCAGGCATGGCTGCCATCCACAGATGCTGACATCCAGCTGTTTGGATAAAAAGGTGACAGCCCAATTTGAAGGCCCAGCCTGTTGGGATAGAACTCCTGTGGCCACTCCTGACCTCTCATCTGTGTAGAGATGGTAAGGCTTTCTGGGGTCTGGAAGAGCAAGGGCAAGGGCTGTTAGAAGGGCATCCTGCAGTAGAGAGAAGTGGCAATGGACGATGGTCTGGTGGGTGAGAGATCCCGTGGGCATCTCTCTGGCTGCCTGGTACAGAGGCTTGGTTGTAATGGAAAAGTTAGGGATCCAATGCTGGAAGAACCCCAACAAACCCAAAAATGAGAGGATCTGAGCCCCTGTGGTTGGAGACTGTAAATCACGCAGGGCCTGGACCCTGTCAGAGGTGAGGTCTTAGACCCCAGACTGAGTGAACACCCACATATACCACAGTAGGAGAGCACATCTGAGCCTTAGCTGGTGATACTCGATATCCCAGGATTTGAGGAAGTTCAGGAGCACAGAGGTGGCCTGCTAGGACAGAGACAATGTAGAACTGCAGAGAGGCAGGTTGTCCATGTACTGGAGGAGCGTGTGGAACCTGCATCAAAGTTTGAGAGATCTTGAGCCAGAGCTTGGCCAAAGAAATGGGGACTGTTTTGAAAACCTTGAGGGAGAACAGTCCACATGAGCTGTCTGGAGGACCAGGAGTCAGGGTCCTCCCAGGTAAAGGCAAAGAGGAAGTATGAGTCAGGGTGTAAAGGGACAGTGAAGAAGGCATCTTTTAGGTCTAGAACTGTAAAGTAAGGGGTGGTAGGAGGGACCTTAGACAGGAGATTGTAAGGGTTGTTAACAAGAGGGTGAACTGCATGACTGCCTCATTTATGAGGCGGAGGTCTTGAACTAGGTGGTAAATGCCAGAGGACTTCTATACAGGAAGAATTGGAGTGTTGCAAGGTGAGTTGATAGGAATTAAAAGTCCTTGAGATAGGAGATGGGTGATCATAGGCTTAAGGCCTTGGCGGTGGGTTTCAGAAACAGAAAACTGGGGTCTAGAAGGGAAAGATGAAGGGTCTTTAAGGCAAACTAGCACTGGCTGGTGGTGAGTAGCAATCACAGGAGTAGAAGTGTCCCAGACTCGGGGATCTGCTGGGTGAGGGAGTGTAGGGACAGAACAGTCTGGGGTAGAAACCTGTGAGGCTGAAGAAAGTGTGACTCAGGAGAGTGAGTCGGGGCTAAAGTGAGTGTGGCCCTGAATCAGCTAAGGATATCTTGAGCCAGTAAAGGTGCTGGGCAAGCAGGTATCACTAAGAAAGAATGAGAGAAAAAAATGTCCTGCAAGAATGCAGGGCAGTGACAACGTTTTAAGTGGGGAGGAATGGGTCCCGTCTCCCCCCATAACTGAAATTGGTGAGGGGAATGTAAGGCCCGAGTGAGATGTTAGAACAGAATAGGTAGCTCCCGTGTCCAAAACAAAAGTAATGGACTTACCCACTACCTGCAGCTTTACCCTAGGCACCAAGTCTGGGCAGCGTCAATCCTCTACAAGGCTGAGAAGTTCGAAGGCTGGCACAGTTTCACTTGCCAATGTTGGTGAGGCCAGACCTCCATGGCGTGGCATAGAGGACAAGCCCACATGGGGCCATTGTGATTTCCAGGGTCCAGGCTGCTGGCAGATAGGGACCTTGCTGCCTTGGAGGAGGCATAGTGCAATATCGTGCAACGTGACCATTTAGGCCACACTTGAAACAGCTTGCCTGTGAGGTTGACTTAGGCTGGGTTCTATCAGGGTAGAGCCTTGTGGAGGGCTTCCCTTGTCCCCTTCCTGCGCCCTTAGGGCAGCTGCTAAAGCCACCTGGGCTGTAGGTTAGCTGCCTGTCGTAGCCGAGTCTGTCAGGAAGACTCAACTGTTCCTTCTCGGACATTAAAATCTTTAAAGGCCATTTTCACCAATTCCCGTATAGGGGTTTGGGGATCCTCCTCAGCCTTTCTTAACTTTTTTCTAATATCTGGTGCTGACTGAGAAATAAAGTGCGTAGCCAAGACTGTGGCTCCCGCTGGGGAGGCTGGATCTAGCCTGGTATATTGGGCCATGGTCTTTTGTAACTGATTTAAAAATCAGTTGGATTTTCATCTGCTAGCTGTGTAATCTCTCAGAGTTTGTCAAAATTAACTACTTTTTCTGAGACCATTTCCATACCCTGAAGGAGACAATGGACCACGATGTCCCACCTCTGTTGGCTTCCTTGGCCAGGTTGGTAGTTCCAGTGTGGTTCTGTGGCCGGCACAGCCACTTCCCCCCCAGGGACTGTACTGTCTACCAAATGAGAAAAAGTGGTTAATTTTGACAATATACGAACACCTAAGGGTTATCTTGCCCCTATTCAATAACTGAGTTCTATTTGGAGAACATTCACTAGGACTCAGGGAGATGATGGAATGTTCCCAACATTTCAGTACGTGTGTGGGCAATTGTTAGGTCTGGTTCCCAGGGGAGGAGATCATTACTGCCGAGAGGCCTCAGAGTTGCCAAAAATGGCTTCAGAGTTCTACACTACATGGGGGTTCTCCAGCAATCCCGAAAATCCTGAAAATGGCAGTTGCATTTGTAGCTTTTAATGAAAAAATCAGAAACCATATTACTTCCCTTCCAGAGATAAGATGAGAGGATTCAAGGAGAGATATTGTAAAACTTTAAGACAATTCTGAAGCCATTTCTGAGAATTCTGAACCCTCTCAGCCTCCATGCCTTAGTGGTTCCCCTCCTCCCCTGGGAACCAAGGACCTAACAGCTACACATGCACTTACGTTCTCCAGAAATTGGGACAAGATAACCTTTAGGATGTTGACTCAGTTCCTGAACAATTACCCACACATGTATGTTTTGACTCAGTCCCTGACCTCTTACCTCATCTGATCTGGCAACCGCTCTCCAGCCAATTATTGGTAATAGCCCTTTCGAATAAGCCAATCATAATAGTCAAAGGACAACCCCCAGACACCCCCTTTGCTTCTGTAGCTTTTTCCTTTAAAAGTAGCCTGTACGAGCTATTCGAGGTCTCTTGGCTTCCCGAATGTTGAGGGACCCTGTCATGACAGAATTAATAAAATCCTCATGCTTTTGCATCAGCTGTGGTGTGAGGGGGTCTCTGGGGGCGACTCCTCCTCGGTGTTTGGACTCTAGGGTTTAACAATATGTTTCAGGACATCACGGCTGCTCTTCCACAGGACCGGGGTTCAGTTCCTAGCACCTACATAGTGGCTCACAACCTTTTCTCATTCCAGTTCCAGGGGATCTGATGCCCTCTTCTGGCCTCCTCAGGCACCAAGTGTACATACTGCATAGATATAGGAAAACACCTCTACACATAAAATAAAAATAAATAAAATCATTTTTGTTACAGTTGTTGGGTCTTATTTTGTTTATTTTTCCTTTTTTGAGATTATGTAGCCCTGATTGTCCTGGAACTCACTCTGTTGGTCAGGCTGCCTCTGTCTCCTGAGTTGGGGGAATTCAAGCCATGTGCTACCATGCTCAGTTTAAATAAAATCTCAAAAAAAGCACACCATACTAGGAGTGGGGGACACTGCATATAAAAATAAAATAAAAATAAGAAAACCCGGGACTGGAGAGTTGACTCAGTGATTAAGTCGTTGGCTGTTCTTCCAGAGGTTCAGGGTTCGATTCCTGGCATTCAGTGGCAGTTCACATATGTCCGTAGCTCCAGTTTCAGGGGCTCTGATGTCCTCTTCTGACCTCTGCAGAAACCCGACACTGGTGATGTACAGAGATGCATGCAGGGAAAACACCCATACACATAAAAATAAAACCTTTAAAAACAAAAAGGTAAATAAAAACCTATTAACTATTTTTTTGAGACCAGGTTTCTCTGTAACTTTGGAGCCTGTCCTGTAATTATCTCTGTAGAGCAGGCTGACCCCAGACTCACAGAGATCCACCTGCCTCTGCCTCCCGAGTGCTGGGATTAAAGGTGTGCACCACCACCAGCTTTTGTTTGTTTGTTCATTTGTTTGTTTTCTCAAGAGACCCATTGACTATGGTAGTTTGTTGCTGAGGGCAGTACCAAGAACCTCTTATATCGTAAGCAGGCCCACACAGTTTCTTCTTGAATAAAAGTCTGCTCCCTGAAGCTTTGCTGTCGCCTCAAATGTGCAGAGAATTATTTTGTATCACCTTCAGTATGTGCTCTCCTCCCCACAAAACAGAACCTGTCACTGGTCAGAAAACAAGCACATGGCTGGGCAGCGGTGGTGCATGCCTTTAATTCCAGCACTGGGGAGGCAGAGACAGGAGGATCTCTATGACTTCGACACCAGCCTGGTCTACAAGACCTAGTTCCAGGACAGCCTCCAAACACCAAAAGCTACAGAGAAACCGTCTTGAAAAAAAAATACATATCGTTGAACCCTAGAGTCCAATTACGGAGGAGGAGTCACCCCAAGAATACACTCCCACACCGCAAGAGTAATAGCAAGAGAATTTTAATTCTGCTGCGGCAGGGTCACTCAGCATTCAATGCCAAGGACCCTGAATGCCTGTTACAAGCCATTTTTAAAACAAAAAGCCATAGAAACAAGGGGGGGGGCTTGGGGGCAGTTTTCCATTAGGATTGGCTTAATCAGGGGGCTTCTAATAACAAGTGGTCTGAGCCAGGGCTGGAGAGCGATTGCCAGATCAGACGAGGTAACAGGGAACATCTGGGGGTCATTCTGACCCCTTTCCAGGGACAGAGTCAAAACATCTGTGGGCTATCTTGTCCCAATCCTAGGAACGGAGCTCTATTTGGAGCACACCGGCTGTCTGCATAGATGTCTATTCTTTGTCCTTTTGCTAGCTCTAGGGCCTTGGTAAGGGCTGGTAGCTCTGCCTTTCGAGCCGAAGTCTAGTGGCAGTGCTTGTGCCCATATGGTAGTCTGTCCATCTACCACCACCACCCCACCTGCTTTGAGGGCTGCCATCTGTGAACCAGGTATGCGGAGCATCAGGAAGCCGGCAATCAGTCAAATCTCCCCTGGTCCCGTGGTTTTCAACCAATATTTGATGGCAGTCATGGGGTACCCAAACAGTGGGTTCCAGATTGGGGAGCAGGGTGGCGGGGTTCATCGATGTTGCATTCCTGAAGGTGATACATTCGGGGTTGAGCAATAGTGACTTATAGTAGATTATGCGGGCATTCGAGAGCCATCTATCAGGGGGTTGGTGAATGACTGTCTCTATGGCATGGGGTGCTATTATAGTCAGGGGTTGGCCCAGGGTCAATTTATCTGCATCTTTGACCAGGGTGGCTACTGTGGCTACCATAGGGAGGCAAGGGGGCCATCCTGTTGCCGCATTGTCCATCTTTTTGGAGATATAGGTCACTGGCTTCTTCCAGGGCCTCAGTCTCTGAGTTAGCACCCCTTTTGCTAGCCCCTTGCTCTCATCCACGTATAAGGTGGAATGGTTTGGTGACATCAGGGAGACTCAAAGTGGGGGCCAAAAGGAGGACCCTCTTTATTTTGTCAAAAGTCTGGTGCTGGTCCCCTCCCCAAAAGAAAGGGACGATGGCCTTGATAAACAGATACAGTGGGGCTCAGTGGAACTCGGTATCCGTAGCCTACAGACACCGGCAGTCCCCTGGAACTCTCAGACTTCTCGGCCCCCGTGGGTGGGGGAATTTGTGCCATGCCTGTTTCTGACTATCTGTTAACCATCTCTGTCTGCCTTCCAAGAGGTACCCCAGACTGGCTACTTGCGTCTTACAGATTTGTGCCTTTTTGGCAGATGCCCTGTAGCCTAGTTCACCTAATCGGGTAAGCAAGGCCTGAGTACCCTTGAGACATCCCTGCTCAGTCTCTGCGGCCAGCAGGTCTGCATATTGGAGTAGGATTACCTCTGGATTGGTGGTGTGAAAACCGGCCAGGTCCTGGAACAGGGCCTCGTCCAATAGGGCTGGCGAATTCTTGAATCCCTGGGGGTAGTCTCATCCAGGTGAGCTGACCAGAAACTCCTGAATCGGGATCCTTCCATTCAAAGGCAAACAATGGCTGGCTCTGAGGGCTAAGTCTCAGACAGAAAAAAGTGTCTTTTAAATCAAGTACTGAGTACCAAACATGGGTTGGAGGCAGGGTGCTGAAGAGATTATAAGGATTGGGCACTAGGGGCTGGAGAGATGGCTCAGAGGTTAAGAGCATTGCCTGCTCTTCCAAAGGTTCTGAGTTCAATTCCCAGCAACCACATGGTGGCTCACAACCATCTGTAATGAGGTCTGGTGCCCTCTTCTGGCCTGCAGGCATACACACAGACAGAATACTGTATACATAATAAATAAATAAATGTATTTAAAAAAAAAAAAAAAAAAAAAAAGGATTGGGCACTGTCGGATGGATGTCCTTGGTGCGGCGACTAACTTCCCTTAAATCTTGCAGTGGTCTGTTGTCCCCTGTGCCAGGCTTCTTTACTGGGAGAAGGGGTATATTCCAAGGGGAGTGGCAGGCTTTTAGAATGCCCAATGATAAAAGTCTCTGAATGTGGGGCCTATCCCCTCTCGGGCCTCGCGGCTCATGGGGTACTGTCTTATGGAAACTGGAGTTCCCAATGGTTTTAGATCTATTACCAGGGGAGGTTGATTGTTTGCCAGCCCCATACCCGCGGTTTCTGCCCAGGCCTGAGGGAAGTCACGGAGCCATTTGTCCTCTATACGTAGCCCGGGGTGATGGAGGAAGGTCATTGGTTAATTAATAAACTGCTTGGCCTCATAGGTTAGAACATAGGTGGGTGGAGTAAACAGAACAGAACACTGGGAGGAAGAGGAAGTGAGCTCAGATGCAGAGCAGCTCCTCTCAGAGCCAGACGCGATGCAGCCAGCCGCTAGGTCAGACATGCTGAATCTTTCCCGGTAAGTGCACCTAGTGGTGCTACGCAGATTATTAGAAATGGGCTAAATTAATAAGTGAGAATTAGCCTAGAAGAGGCAGTGTTTAAAAGAATACAGTTTGTGTGTTGTTATTTCGGGGCATGAGCTAGCCAGGCGGCCAAGAGCTGGGTGGCAGGAATGCAACCGGCAGATCCCGACTACACGTCTATGTTTGTCTTCTAATCTTATGGTTAGCATTTGAAGAGCCTGGCCAGTGTTGTCAGTGACTGAGGCTCCGCTGTCTGAGAAGTGAATTTGTGCCTCTTTGGACAGGAGGTCTCTGCCCAGCAGTGGGTAGGGGCATTGCAGCACCACAAAGTGTGGGTCACCTGCCCTGTGCCCAGGCTGACTCTTCTCTCACTGGTCCATCAGTATAGCGTTCCCCCATGGTCTCCTGAACCCAAGAGGTTTTTGAACTCAAAGTTCCGTTTGCTTGGGTGAGAACTGAATGCTGGGCCCCAGTGTCTACCAAAAAGGTGGTAGGTTTCCCTCCACTAGGAGAGTTACCCGAGGCTCAGGGGGAGGCTCTGAGCCCTGATGGTCATAATCACTGTTTTCCAGGGACAGGACAGGAACCGGCTTCTTCTTGGGTCCAGCTGGTCATTTTGGGCAGTCCTTGACCCAATGTCCTTTTTCTTTGCAATAGGCACATTGGTCTCAGTCCACCCACTGCGGCCTTTTGTCTCCCCTGTCCTTATTCTGACACTTTCTCAGTCCCTCTCCACTATATACTACAGTGGCCAAAATCTTACTTAATTCACGGCTACGTTTTTAAATCTCTCTTGTCCTCTCTGTCTTCCTGTTCCCTACACCATCTTTCTTCCTTTTCTTCTAGTGTCTCTCTTTTGTTAAAAATCCTTTCTGCCTCCTTCACTAAATCCTGGAGGAAGCATCCCTGAAGTCCCTCCATCCTCTGCAGCTTGCTATGAATATCAGGTGCTGACTGACCTATAAAAGACATCACTACATCAGCCTGGAGATCTGCTGCCGTGGGATCAAAAGGGTGTACATCCTATACCCCTCCAATAGCCTTTCTAAAATCCTGCAGGTGTCTCATCAGACCTTTGTACTATTTCTCTTACCTTAGCCAAATTATTGGGGCGCTTGCCGGCCCCTTTCAGACCCACCAATAGAATCTGACAGTAAAGATGAAGCTGCTCCCTACCAACTGGAATACTGAAGTCCCAGTTGGGCTGAGTTAAAGAGAGGACATCTTCTATCTTGTTCAGTAATTGTGTTGGCCGGCCGTCAGCTCCTAGGACATTCTTTTGTGCTTCAAGGAAAACATGCTGTTTTTCCTCTGTGGTGAGGAGCATCTGTATGAGCTGCTGACAATCATCCCAAGTGGGCTGATGGGTAACCAGAATAGATTCTATAAGCCTGATCACAACCTGAGGGTTCCAAGAGAAGGAAGGGTTGTGTGTCTTCCAATTATAAAGATCAGAAGCAGAAAAAGGCCAGTTTTGTAGTTGGTCTGATACCGAGCAAAGGGGAAACACTTGGGAGGTCCCCCTCCCCCATGAGTACCCCCCCCCCCCCCGTCTTGGCAGAGGTGCCAACCTGCCCGAGAGTGGAGGGCTGCAGTCTTCAGGAGTGGTCTCTGTTGTATCAGGGCTGGGGGCCTGTGCGGGTTCCCCGGGGACAGGAGCAGGGAGTGCTTCTTCCGGAGGAGGAGGAGGAGGAAGATGGGGATAAGGGGGAGGTGGAGGAGGCAGAAGGGAGTCCAGGAGGAGAAGGTCATCCTGAGTATCAGAAAGAACCAGAGGTGCCCGAGTTCTGGGCTTCATTCGCTCCTGCACAGGAAGAGGGTAGACGTAGGGCTCGGAGGAGGAGGAGGAGCAGATAGGACTGGAGTCGGTACCAGGCTCTGAGTTCCTGCAGGTGGGACAAATGGCTTGATCCATGGTGGGGGGGTCTCTGGACAAGCTCTCCCAGGTAACAATGTAGGGAACCTGGTCTGGGTGGCCATGAGGGCCGGTTTGGAAGACTTTTTCCTTGACCTATAAGATAGTATCCAAGTTAAATGTCCCATCCCACGGCCAGCCCACCTCAAAAGTGGGCCATTCTGAGGAACAGAATGTCTGCCTGTGTTTCTTTTGGATTTCCACAGACTGATATGAGCTTGATCTTCAACCCCTTCCAATGATCTAAAATCAGGGTCAAAGGGGTAATTAATTGTTGTCCCATTTTATCAGAGACAAACTGATACACAAGAACAAAAATACAAAAAGACAGACACAGACTCAAAGCCAAAAGCCGTGCGGCAACAGAACGGTGCAATACTGAAAATACAAATCGAGATGGAGGCAGTTCACATCCCAAGGACAAGGTTGACCCGGTCACCCCCTCCCCAAAATGCCCTTGGAGAGTCTTCCAGGGCCAGGGGTATCAGGGCACGTCTGCTCCCCCCACCAGTCCTGTTCCAACACTAGCCCTGTGTAGGTACAATTTTCAAATTACTGACTTGACTCACAATTATACAGAAACAGACAGACAGACGAAAAGGCGAGCTCGTACCTCCACCTGGGTCCGGAGTGGGTCTGGGGGCGATTCATGTTTCCCGGACAACGCACCAAATGTTGGACCCTAGAGTCCAATTACGGTGGAGGAGTCACCCCAAGAATATACTCTCACACTGCAGTTGATGTAATAGCAAGAGGATTTAATTTTGCCACAGCAGGGTCACTCAGCATTCAATGCCAAGGACCCTGAATGCCTGTTAAAAGCCATTTTTAAAGCAAAAAGCCATAGAAACAAGGGGGGGGGAATTTGGGGGCAGTTTTCCAATTATTAGGATTGGCTTAATCAGGGGGCTTCTAATAACAAGTGGTCTGAGCCAGGGCTGGAGAGCGATTGCCAGATCAGACGAGGTAACAGGGAACATCTGGGGGTCATTCTGACCCCTTTCCAGGGACAGAGTCAAAACATCTGTGGGCTATCTTGTCCCAATCCTAGGAACAGAGCTCTATTTGGAGAACATCCACAAGGTCATAGGGAGATGGAAAGTTCCCAACATTTCAGTACATGCATGTGTAGTTGTTAGATTCCCAGGGGGGCGGGAGGAAGCACTAAGGGTGAGAGGGCTCAGTAATGGCCTCAGAATTGTCTTAAAGTTCTAATATATATGTAATATATATAATAGTAAATATTAAATATATAATATTAAAACGAGCACAGGTCAGAAGCTGGGCCAGTCCCCAGCCTTCCCTGGGACTTTTCCTACTACGGTAGGTAGGCAGGAGTAAAGCAGATGCTGAGGCTCAGGAAGAGAGAGGAACACATTTCTTTTAAACTAGATTAGCTTTCTGCACACAGAACACAAAGCCCTGCTTGATGTTGGCTGTTTCTGAAGTTCCTCAGGATTAGGTGTACTTAGGCCTGATAGGATTTATGCCATTTTATGCCTGGAGGGTAAGTATGTTAGGGATTCACTTTTTAAATTATTCATAGCACTACTGTAAACACATAAACTGAAGCGTGATCTCAAAAGATGCTCAGAGTTGTTACTAGCACTTGAATGTGGCATGGGTTGCTTCATGGATGTGAGTCTTCTGAACTGTATGAAAGGGCCAGGGCAGAGTTGATGAGAAGTCACTGTCTTGGGCAGTCTTGGGATGGTTTCTCTGAGAACACCGCGATCATGACTCCTTTCCTCTCCTCACCTTGCAACCAGAATCTTAGAGCTGGTCTTGAACACTGCTGCTTTACATTGTAAGGACATGGAAAACTTTAAGAAGCTTTACTTGATTAGGATCTGGGTAAGACACAAGCCCTTTGCACCATCATAGGAGTCAGCAGGGGAAAAATCAACTGTCCCAACAGCTAGCCCCCTGTCAACACCCAGCTCTGTGGTCTAGACAGGAGCAGAAAATAACTGCTGGGGGGGCAGGGGGGCAGGCACAGAATCAGAAGTAGCCGCTTAAAGCAGGAAGAGGGTATGCAGAAGGAGTCCATACCCTGTTCTCAGCAAAACTAAGCCCCTTGACCCTGAGTAAACCTGACTTGTGGTTTTTGCCTGTATTATGTCAACCCCAAATGATGAGGGGGTCTCCTCCCTACTGCACTGCTTCAAGTCGTGGTCGAGCCCCAGCCTGGCTGGAGAGCGCGCTGAATGAACCTTGCTTTTGTATTGTGGACTTGACTGGATCCTGGTGGTGGTTCTTCTGGGGGTCTCAACTTGGGCACAATGATATAGGACATGAAAAGGTGAACTAAGCCAGGCGGTGGTGGCGCACGCCTTTAATCCCAGCACTTGGGAGGCAGAGGCAGGCAGATCTCTGTGAGTTCGAGACCAGCCTGGTCTACAAGAGCTAGTTCCAGGACAGGCTCCAAAACCACAGAGAAACCCTGTCTCGAAAAACCAAATAAATAAATAAATAAATCTTTCAGCTATATTTTAAGATTATTCATCAAATAATTCTTTAATATTTATTTATTTATTTTATTATTATTATATGTATATGAATGTTTTGCTGATTTGATGTGGCATTCCCCTCAGTATGCTGTGAGTACCACTGGTTAATAAAGAATCTGTTTTGGCCAATGGCTTAGTAGAACAGAGGTAGACAGGAAAAACTAAACTGAATGCTGGGAGAAAGAAGGCGGAGTCAGGAGCCACGTAGCTCCACTGCAGATGGAACTTTACTGGGTAAGCCACAGCCACGTGGAGATACACAGATTAATAGAGATGGGTTAGTTTAGGATATGAGTTAGCCAGAAATATGCTTAAGCTATTAAGTACTACAAATAATAATTTTGGGAGTCTGGGTTGCCAGGAAATGAACAAGCTGTCTTGCACTACACCGAAATGTATGTATCTTTACTGTGTATGTGCCTGGTGCCCAAAGTCTTTCAGAAGAGGGCAACAGATCACTGGGGCTAGAGTTACAGAAGATTGTGAGCAGCCATTTGGGTGCTGGGAACTGAACCTGGGTCTTCTGCAGAGCTATCTCTCCAGCACAGACTCTGATTTCTTGCTGGTCATTCCTGGGGTTTATCAGGGGATTTCTTAGGCATGTGGAGGAGCAGGCCTGAGTGGGAAAGCAGCAGCCTTGGCTCCTCCATTACCCCAGGTTCACAGGTCTCCTGCTAAGGCTGCCACTCAGCAGTCACCTCTCAGACCTGGTTCAGTGCCAAAGCCACGGCTCTTTCAACTTTGCAAACTCAAAATCACAAGCCTCTCGGTCATCCAGATTATAGGTTACTCTCAGAGTTCCCCCCTCTGCAAGGCAAACAGCAGAAAAGCCAGCCCCAACTTGATTTTCTGTCTGCAAGATCAGACACTAGAACCACTTAGAATTTTCTTATGTTTCTGAACCCCATTACTACATCTCGTAGTTACAGCCTCAGCGGTCAGCGGTCAGCGGTCAGCCTCCCAGGGCTGGAACCACAGCTGCTGGTCGCCGCAGCCTCAGGTGGTACCTCCATAAATGTGGGCTCACTCTGTACTTCAGTTTAGTTAGGAAAGCATGCAGAAAGTGATACTCACCAGTGTAGGCCTGCACCTTAAGGATGGCTAGCAATGTCTGATTTTTGTATTCTCAGGATCTAGCTATACATGAAGAAACTCATGTCTGGACAATGTGGTCAGGGAGGACACAGTCATTTGGTTGAGGCGCCACATGTATTAGCAGAGTCATCCTGGACACTTAGCCGTAGGCACCATTTTAGAGCAAGCAGACCTAGGGTGCTAAGCCCCCAGATGAGAAGTGAGGGAACGGGTTAGTAAAAGGGAGGAAGCAGTCTGCAGCTGATTTTCATGCAATGGTCCCTGCTCCCCCACTGTGCCCGCCCCACCCCGTCAACTAAAGTCTGAAAATGCCAAATGGGAAACTCCAGAAACAAATTATTCATGATGTGCTAAAAAAAAAAAAAAAAAAAATGAGGCTGTGATTATAGTTCACCGACAGACTGCTTCCCTAGCGTTGCCACACTCTGGGTTCTGTCCCTAGCCCCTTGGAGTGTGATGCAGAAGTGTGATGCATCCCACAGTCTGAGCGCTTGGAAGCAGAGGCAGGGAAGACTGAAAGTGTAAGGCCATCTTCAGTTACACAGCATGTTTGGAACCAGCCTGAAACCCTGTTTCAAACAAATATTTACACGCACACACACCAAATAGAAATTAAAAATTCGTACTTTAAATACTTTCTAAACAATATGGTGATAATTATTCTTTTTTTATTAGTCATTGTTCCCAATGTCTTACTGTGTCTAATTTAAACTTGTCACAGGTATGCATAGAGAACAATTAGGGTTGGGAGTTCTTGGAACATAACTCCCCCACAGAAAACAGGGGTGCTGATGCAAAATACAGATCTCACTCTGAAGGGAAATGAGAGAGCCAAATATGAATAACCAGGGTCCAAGAAACACAGATTCGGGTTGCCTTGAATGACATGTTCTGCATGGAAATAGTTCTGTGAATGTTTATAGTCACATAAAATGGCTGTCATAATCAACTCATTTATCAAATTTATTTTGGGAGGAAGCAAAGCAGAGAAAGCTCTGCCATAGTGTTTGAGGCAGTCTCACGAGACCTGGGCTTCCCAAGCGCTGGGATGGCTGCGCACCAGCAAGCACGCTCTGCTATGGGTTTTACGTGCTATCTGACGACACCCTTCACTGCTGGGCTGGCGGAAGGCAGCAGTCTGATAAACTAATATGTTCCGATGGTTTTACCTAACGATCAAAGGGGATGTCAGATCAGAGGTAGAGATGGACAGGAAATGGCCATTAACAGGACCAGATAGTCAAGATCATTTGGATCTCAATCTGCAACATTTCCACTGTGTCCAAGCAGGGAGCGCTGCACCTTCAGTAATCTTGACATCTTCAACATGTGTGTGGCCTTTCCAGGAACCTCCATGCTGTGGGAGAACCCCTCTGTATGCTGGGAATGTGTTTTATTCCCGGTGGCTAATAAAGAAGCTGCTTTGGCCTATCGTGAGGCAGAACAATGCTAGGCAAGAAAGCCAGACTGAGAACACAGGGAAGAGGAAGGGTGGGGTGTGGAGATGCCAGTCAGCCGCCAAACAAGCAGGACACAGAGAAAACGAGGTGACAAGTCACAAGTCTCATGGTAAAATAAAGATTAATCGAAATGGGTTAATTTAAAAGTAAGAGCTAGTTAATAATAAGCTTGAGGAATAGGCTAAAAAGTAATTAATACTAAGCTTTTATGAGATTATTTGTCATCGTGCGGCCGGGAAACCCATAGCTTCCCCTCTGGTTGCCTCTCCAATCAAATGGGCTGCTGCACCTCAACATAAAATTTCTTAAAGCAAACCAACGTGAGGGGTCTCTGCCTTGGAGTTTTACTCTCAGGAGTTCTTACTTTTCCTTAATAAATTTATTATTACGCTTCTTAAAATAGTAACAAAAAACCTTTTGTTTTAGATTTCTTTCAGTTTTCTTGCCTAATTCTCTTATCAGTTCTAGTAGGTTTTCATCAGTTTCTTTCTTTTAGTTTGTTTGTTTGCGTTCCCTTTTATAACTGTATTTGAGGTGGGCAGAGACGGGTCTGGCAAGTCCACGCCTGTGTGCCCCACAGCGGCCAGAGGCCAGCCTGAGAGAACTGGTTTCTGGGGATTGAATCCAGGTCCATGGACTTGGCAGCAGGCACCCTGACCTCCTGAGCCACCTCACTGGCACTACCAGACACATTTACTGGACACTATTCTAACAGTCGTAAGGATTTTATCAAGAGTGCTATTGGAGCACAGCAGCCAGTGTCGGAAGCAGCCAAGGAGGCAGTCAAGGCTTCTGACCTCTGACGACAGGGACCTTGTTGAGTGGATTTGAACTTCTCCTGCCTCAGTCAGTCACCTTTGGAGGTGCCAAGAGCTTCCCAGGAACTCTGCTCTCTGGCAGTCGGGAGCCCTATAGTGCTTGCAGTTTTCCCAATGCAGGATCCTCGGCAAGCATGTGCTGTTCCAGAAACATGTCCACCTCTGTTCAAATGCAGTGGCAGGAGATTTGTCTTCAGAACCTTCTGCACTTGGTTCTCAATAAGTGTCCACACTTTTTAAAAAAGAATCTCTTAATGCTTTTACTAAATCTGGAATAATCAAACACCTGGTTAACAGAAGGATTGCAAATGTCCTGGAATGTTCACTCAGCTGAGAGGCCAGAGAGATGGTTCAGGAGACGAGATTGCTTTCTGTTCTTACAGAGGACACAGGTTCAGTTCTGAGCACCCACCTCAGGAGCCTCACAACCAATTTAACCTCATATTCCAAGGAATTTGATGTCCTCTTCTGGCCACCCACCAAGCTGGATGTGGTAGTACTCACCCCTACTCTGAGCACTTAGAAGGCAGAAGCAGGACTATGAGTTCTAAGGGTCAGCTGGGGCTACATAGTAAGTCCCTATTTAAAAAAAAACAGCTGGGTGGTTGTGGCACACTCTTTTGATCCCAGTACTTAGGAAACAGAGGCAGGTGGATCTCTGTGAGTTTGAGGCTAGCTTGCTCTATGGAGAAAGTTTCAGGACAGGCTCTGAAGCTACACAGAAAAATCCTATCTTGGGAAAAAACCAAAATCTAAACTAAACCAAACAAACAAACAAAATCACTAGAAGGCATTGAGTCCCTCACCCCCAGGCCCTATACCTGTCCTCACATTAATCCTCATAGCGTTCCTAGAGCAGGTGGGAGAGGAAAGGAGACTGGAGGCTAACCAATGTTCAGAGTCTCCCGGTGGGGGTGGGAAGTCAGAAGAAGAATGGGGGAGTCCAGGGCAGAGCGGCCACTGGCTCTTCTGCCACCCACCATCCCAAGGTAGGAAAGGACGCTTCCTGCTGAGTCTACAGGAAGTGTGTCTTCACGATGGCTCAGGGTGGTTGTCATTCATCCTTCATTTGTTCTGTCCTCAAACACACAGCAGCAAGATCTTCCTCTGTGCCTTGCCCTGGACACTGGACACACACACACACGAAGAGGTCCAGTAACGGGTAGATCTTTGTTGCCTGCAAGGACAGCAAGAGGAAGGCTAAGAGGCTTTGAGGCCATAGACAGAGACACTCAGGTAGTGAGAAGCATCAGCCATGGACAAGGTTGATCTATGTGAAATATATACTGAATCCATTCTACTCCTGCCCTACCCCCACTCTCAGCCTCTCTATTCAGGTCTCCTGGGCTGGTGGGCACGCGCTTGCCTCTGAATGGAACCTCATTTATGTCCTCTACAGTGTGTCTTGGCCCAGTCGGATCTGGGGACATCAGACTGCTCTGGGTGGCATGGTTGCCATAGAGATGCTTCATCTTCCTATTGATCTATACTGTGGATGAACACAGGAGGTGCTGAGGAGTTTGGGGTTTTGTGTTTGCTTGGCTGGTACTCAGGAATGCTACACAGAAGTACCCAGCAATGTGAGACCAAATCTCTGCCTACACCCAGGAACACTGCAAACACACGCACTGCCGTGCCACCAGGGAAAAAGGAAACGTAACTGTTAGGATCACACTGATCTTTTATTGAAGATCCTGCTCCTAGAAGATGAAGTCAAATCAATAAAACTTAACAGGAAAAACAAAATCCAAAGTTAAAACAGAAGAGTCAAGCATAATGCTATGTTTTTAGTCTCAGCATTCAGGAGGCAGAAGCAGTCAGTCTCTGAGTTTGAGACCAACCTGGTCTACATAGTGAGTTCTAGGACAACCAGGGCTATTATGAAAAGACCCTGTTCCAAAAACAAAACAAAACAAAAACCTGTAACAAACAACATGAGACTCAGAACTTTCCTGCAGAATTATAGAGCATGGGGTACTGTTGGGTCAAGTCAAGAGGAATGCTGGCCAAAGTTGAAAAGACCCCCACTGGGGCTGGCCCAGAGAAAGAACCCTTGCCCATCAGGCATGAGACCCTGGATTCCAACCTCAGGTGAAAACGGGCTGGGCTAGAGAGATATCTCAGCTGTTAAGAACACTGGCTGCTTTTGCAGAGGACCCAGGTTCAATTCCAGTACCCTTGGGGCATCTCACACCTGTCTCTAACTCCACTTCCAAGAAACCCTATGCCTTCGTCAGGACTCTGTAGACACCAAGCATCACACGGTACACAGACATACAAGCAAGCAGGCTAAAACACTCAAACACATGAAATAAAAATAAATACATCTTTAAAAGAAAAAAGGAGGAAGAAAAAGAAGAAAGCTTTGGTAGAATAGATAGATAGATAGATGATAGATAGATAGATAGATAGATAGATAGATAGATAGATAGATAGATAGATAGAAAAGAATATGAATGATAGCAAGGCAGTTGTGGCAATGCCTTTAATCCCAGGACTTGTGTGACAAAGGCAGCTGGATCTCTGAGTTTGAGGCCAGCCTGGCCTGCAGAGTGAGTTCCAGGATAATTGCTGCTTGGCACAGAAGGGAAGCCCTGAAGCACACTGAAGTGGATCTCCAGAAAGCACGTTGGAGATCTTGAGGCAAAGCTGCAGGAAACACTCTCTTCCCAAAGCTGACTGATCTTTCTGAAGCTACAGCTCATGGTCACTGGCTGGAAGTGCAGAAGAAAAACCCCTTCATTTCTACAGAGCCCAGACGAAACACAGCAGGATGGGAACTGACTACACGTAAGCTTCTAGAAGTGGCTCTTCACTCATCCGATGGACCAGATGCTGCAATTCAGAAAGAACTTGCACCCCCGTTTCTGGGGAGCTACTGTCTCTTCTGATTCTCTTAATGCCTGCCCTTCTTAAGCTGTAGGGAGTCCTTCCTGTGCTCTCAAATACGGTGTTCTAAAAAACTCAACTGGGGAATTCATGGCAAGATGTCTGCCTCTGTCCCATAGAAGTCGTGGCTTTCCAGAGAGACAGAATGGTAGACGATGCTGTCCCATATAAAGAGACTTATTTCGAAGAATCGGTTTGCTAAAGTCGGGGGGTTGCAGTCTGGAGGGCAGGCTGGCAGACAGAAATCTCAGGCAGGAGCCCGGATGCGAGCCAGTCTACTCTGACTTTTCCAGGGAAGCCTCAGTTTTCAACTCAGAGCCTTAGACTGTGTGAGGACCTCTCACATTGTTCAAGAATATTTAAGAATATTTTCTTGCAGATGGTAGTGCGCACACCTTTAATCCCAGCACTCGGAGGCAGAGGCAGGCGGATCTCTGAGTTTGCGGCCAGCCTGGTCTACAGAGCTGATTCTGGGACAGTTGGTTAGCTGATTCCAGGATGGTTACACAGAGAAACCCTGTCTCAAAAAACACCACCCCCACCAAAAGAAACCTGCCAAAGTAACGTTTTCTTTTCCTTCCTTCCTTCCTTCCTTCCTTCCTTCCTTCCTTCCTTCCTTCCTTCCTTCCTTCCTTCCTTTCTTTTTTTCTTCCTCTCTTTCTCTCTCTCTCTCTCTCTCTCTCTCTCTTTCTCTTTCTTCCTTCCTCCCTTTCTTTTTTTCTTTCTCTTTTTTGTTTTTTTTTGAGACAGGTTTACTCTGTGTAACAAACAGCCCTAGCTGTTCAGGAACTAGCTCTGTAGACCAGGCTGGCCTCGAACTCTCAGAGATCCGCCTGCCTCTGCCTCTCGAGTGCTGGGATTAAAGGTGTGCGCCACCACCTCACCCAGCCTTTTCAAAGGTTTTCAACCTATGGATTGTGATCCCTTTGGGTGTCGCGTATCAGACACTTATATTACAATTCATAATAGTAGCAAAATTTCAGTTATGAAATGGTGATGAATTTTGTTTGCTTGCTTTTGTTTGTTTGTTCTTCTAAGACAGTGTTTCTTTGTGTCTTGGAACTCGCTCTGTAGACCAGGCTGGTCTTGAATTCAGAGATTCACTTTCTCCTGCCTCTGGAGTACACAATGAAATAATTTTATGGTTGAGGTCACCACAATGTGAGGAACTGTATTGTCCAGCATTAGGAAGATTGAGAGCCACTGCCTTAGGTAAATTCAAGTGACTGTTCAGATTACAAACATTTACAAAGAATCCTTATACCATACAGAGATTCCTGTTTGGTTAACTAGTTGATGGAAGGGTTGGTGTGGGTAGTGACTGTAGCTCAGGCAGATTGACATATGAAACTGTCACACTCACTTTGTTCCAGAAAGCCTGGCTGAACCCTCCCAGATGGCTCTGGGAGGTCATTGTTTTACCATTCACATGGAATGAATTTTTCCCCCAGGACACTCCTATAAAAACAAAGTAGATGGGCTGGAGAGATGGCTCAGTGGTTAAGAGCTTTGCCTGCCCTTCCAAAGGTCCTGAGTTCAATTTCCAGCAACCACATGTGCTCACAGCCATCTGTAATGAGATTTGGTGCCCTCTTCTGGCCTGCAGGGATACACGCAGGCAGAACACTGAATACATAATAAATAAATAAATCAAAAAAACCAAAGTAGGTTACTTCCCTCCCCCGCCCCCGGCTTTTGGTTCTTGTTTTTAAGACAGGTTTTCTCTGTGTAGCCCTGACTGTAGACTAGGCTGTTCTTGAACTCACAGAGATTCCCCGGCCTCTGTGTGCTAGAATTAAGAAAGCGTGTTACTTGTTACTTTTCTTACCGCTGTGGCAAAATGCCTGATAAAAGTAACTTAAGGCTTGTTTTTGGTGGACGTGGAGAAGGCATGGCAATGGGAGCCTGAGAGCTGGTCACCTGCCGTGCAGTCAGGACGCAGAGAGATGGATGCTAGTGCTTAATTTGCTTTCTTCTTTTTACACAGTCCTGCACCCCAGACAATGGAATGGTGTCTCCCACGGTTAGGGTGGATCTTCCCACCCAGATTAGTATAACTCTGCTCCCAGAGGATTGCTTCTAGGTGGTTCTAGATCCTGTAACCTTCAGTTACCCTCAGCGTCTACGTGATGCTGATTCAAGTCGTGAAACACTGAAGACCTTTGGTTCATTTTGATGTGGGAGAAGGTAGTGTGTCCCTGAGTTTGATGGGGGTTTCCAACATCAGGGGGCTTCCGCTCAGGAGCTGGAGTGCCACGCACAGGCTGCCACCTAAAACCTACTGAATCATTGGCTCCAAGGTTCTTGTCTTGTGAATTTGAAGAATGAAATTCATGGACCACAGGAGGATGGATTTTTGGGATAGATTCATATGTAGGAAATTGAGAGCAAGCAGTGGGTCCCTGGGAGCAAGGTGCCACTGAGTATGCCTTAGGCTTGATGAGATGGGGGCGGAACAGACACATTGCCCCTGGCCCATTCATGAGGTGTCCAGGGCTAAGGCAAGCCACATCCGTACAGAGAGAACTACAAGCCAGACTTATCTGCTGGCATTCCTGACCTCTGGTCAGGGAAGAAGGAGACATTTTGGCTTAAATCCTTCTAGTATCTCTGGCTTTCAGCAAGGGCAGAAGGCTGACAGAACCAAGGGCATTTCCAGATTTTGCCAAAGAAAAATTGTTTATTTGGGATCTTCTACCCTAAAACTAGCTGGCCAGTTTCTGCCTCTCATTTTCATCAATTTAAGTATTATTTTTCCAGAAATTTGAATAGTTTGTTGATGTAGGTGAGTCATCTGTCTATGTGTTACTTTCATTGGTTAATAAAGAGATTGTCTTGGCGTTTTAATAGGGCAGAAAATTAGGCGGGCAGAGTAGACAGAACAGAATGCTGGGAAGAAGGCAATGAGGCAGACGCCATGGAGCCAGCTGCCAGGTCAGACATGCTGAATCTTTCCTGGTAAACCACCACCTCGTGGTGCTACACAGATTATTAGAAATGGGTTAATCAAGATGTGAGAGTTAGCCATGAAGAGGCTAGAAATAATGGGCCAGGCAGTGTTTAAATGAATACAGTTTGTGTGTTGTTATTTCCAGGTATAAGCTAGCCAGACGGCCGAGGGCCGGGCAGCAGAAACGCAGCCCGCTGTTCCTTCTAAAAGCAGGCCTGCTTGCCTCATCACTACAAATAATATTTAATTATCATAAAAGCTTTTTTGTAGCTAAACAATAAAAGTCAAATAGCTTGATATTTTAAAAAGGAGAAGAGAAAGAACTGGAGAAATGAATCAGCAGTTAAGAGCAGTTACTATTCTTGCAGAGAATATGGATCCAGTTCCCAACACACAAAAGGCAGTTTACAACTGCCTGTAAGTCCAGTTCCAGGGGATATGATGCCCTCTTCTGGCTTCTTTGGGTTCCTGTATGCACATGGTACACATATAGTAAATAAATACATAAGTCAGGAGAGGATGGTAAACACCTTTAATCCCAGCACTCAGGAGGCAGAAGCAGGTAGATCTTTGTGAGTTTGAGGTCAGCCTGGTCTACAAAGTGAGTTTCAGGACAGCCAAAGCTACACAGAGAAATTGTCTTAAAAAACAAAAAAACAAACTGAAAAAAAAAATCTTTTAAAAGATTAGCAGAATTGGAACTGGGAGATATGTCCGTGGTTAAGAGTTCTGACTACTCCTGCAGAGGACCTTCCCATTTCTTCTGGTTGCTAAATATGGAGAGTGTAATTTAGATCTTTGTACCATCCCACCTCCTCCCTCCCACCTTGGTGGAAGATGCCTAGTTGCCCAGCTAGGAGAGGAGGAGGAAGAGCTGAGAGAGGCCAGGCACTGGCAGGACCCAGGCCCAGATTCTACGGCCAGCTTGTGCTGGGAGCTCCTTCGGGCGTGGTCTCCCTGACTTCGGACTCTGCTTCCGGCTACCAGACGCTTTTCCTGGTCCTGCAGAAGGCTGTTGTCTAGGACAGTGATCTGTAAGTTTTTCCCTTTAAATAAATAACCCTTTCATTAATTATAACTCCACACTGGTGTGGGATTGTTTTGTGACTTACTCCTTTAAGCTTGCTTGGTCGTTCTTTCCTCTCCTGACTCTCCCTGGCTTCTTTTGTTTTTTCCCCAATCAACTCACAGGGTCCTTTTGTTCCACTAAGATAGGGTAGACAAGGAGACACCCTCAAATGTTGGTGTCTGGCAGCTCAGTTTGCCTGGAGGTAGGTGGGTGGGGGCAGCAGCAGGTGGCACCCTGTACTGTCACAGTCTTCCTGAATCATGAAGCCCTGCAAGTCTTACAGATTTTGTGAAGACTTAGGAAGCTGGGATTCCTCAGTCTCTGGCTGTGGCTGGCATTTCAGCTTTGAGGTAGGCCTATTCACCAGGAGTCCTCAGCCCCGAAGACGTCACGGCTCTCTGGAACTCCAGGGCCAGTCACAGCCTTTGCTCCTGCCCAGTGCCAGTTCGTTTCTGCCACCCTTCTTCCTACCCTGGCCACTCTCGAAATGTTCAGCTGCTCTTCTTCAGCTGCCAAATAGCTGACTGCCTTGTCACTTTCATGCCCTGGCTGTTTCTTCCCTTATGTTATTAGCTGACAGTAGCTAAGAAACTGGGAGAAGGTTTCTATCAGGCTTCATGGGCAACACCAGAGACGGGATGAGCCTGAGTGACCCCCTTATACAGTCAGAGTCCTCATGTTTGGATCCCTCATCACCTGGTCTCCTTAGTACCAGTCACTTTTGGACCAATCACACCTTTGCGTCTGGAGGGCAGTCACAGCAGTCCCCCCATACGGCCACCAGGGGGCGAGTTTCCTCTCGCGTAGGCGGACACAGACAGTCGCAGTTTTGTAATCCAAATACTTTGTAATCCAAATACTGGAGGCAGTCTGAGCTGAATCCCCTTTCAGGACCTGGCGTCATCAGCTGTTAACCTGCACACGTTTTTCAAGCCCACTATGGAGACTTCAAGACCAGCTTGCAGGGCGTAAGGGGTCTCCCCCTGGTTGTTGACTCAGGTTTTTGTTTGTTTTATTTTGTTTTCTCAAGGCAGCCAGAGCAGCTAGGGAGCTGCTAATGGGGGAGTCAGATCACCCTACTCCCAAACCTCTGTTTATGTCCAGGAAAGCGAACTTCAAAAGGAGCGTCTAAATGAGAACGAAATTCATTATCAAAAACAGTAATAGCAATTATAACAGTGTGTTAGCAATTTAACCAGCCAAAGCTTCCAGGGAGAGAGCTCTTTGTGTCCCTTCCTCCCCGTTTCTGTCTACTCTTCCTCCTTCCCTCCTTCCCTCCTGTCTCCCCTTTTTCTTCCATTCCTCTCCTTCCCTCCCTCTTTCCATCCCGGCTATAGGCAGCAGAAAAGTTAGCACTGGGTAGGTTGGGACTATCCAGAGACTAGAGAATGAGTTGAAGGCACTGAGATGAAAACCAGGGAGTTTGGAAGGTGCGGTTCCTAGGACTGACCGCCAAGAGGGGATGAGCTGCTAAGAGGATCTATTGTGGTGAATGCCCCAGAGAGGCACACGCTGCACGGAAGGGCTGGAGCTCTGGGGTGGCTCGGATCAAGATTAGAGACCTGGGAGCCAAGAAGGGAAGCTTAAGGAGCCTGGCTCTACGGTCAAGGCTGGGGTGATGGGCACAGTCTTCCAGGCCTCAGCATGGAGACATAGTTCCAGCTAGGGCAGAAAGTCCACCCTGACCTCATCCCCTTCGTCTCCCTCCCACTCTCCTCCCAATTCTACTTTGGAGACCTAGGCCGACACCAGCTTGGAATCACCAGGTGACTTACCCAGGAACTGAGGGGCAGAGGAGATCCCAGTCAGGAGAGCCGGGGAGTGAACTGGACCCGAGGGCTAGTCTTTAGGGCTAATGTAGCCCTCCGTGCCTCTCCCTTCAGGTAGCTCTTTCCTGATCTCCTTGTCGCTGAGGCTGCAGAACAGAGCCCTACTGTCGGAACCTTCTTGGGAATGCTGCCTGACCGACAGACACTATGAGCCCTGCAACTCCGGTAAGCAGGCGTTCTCTGGGACAGAAGGGAGTTGGGGCGGTGGCCGTTCCCAAACACGTGAAACTCTGGTCTCTGGCGTTCTCTGTCTAATTCCACATAGCTGGGGATTTTGGACGGAGCTAGTCAAAGTAGTGACCCTAGAGGGACAGATCCAGGCGATAAAATATTTGTCTTCCTCAAATCCAGCCCCTGATCCATCACCACTGTGTCCTGGGACCTTATAACCCACTAATCATATGACATAGCATCCTGTCTTGAAAGTATCTCACCCAGGTAGCCACAATACCACAGCGTTCAGGCTGCCACCAATCCTCCTTATATCCTGGCAACTCTGCAGCTTTGTCCCTTCTAATCCACATTTCCCATCCCCCACTCACCTTCTAAACATACTGAAAACCCCTGAATTTTCTACCAGCACTTATGTAGGGTTCTCAGGTCCACACAGGGGAAATGCTACTGGCCTTTAAGACTCCCCAGCCTCCTCTGGGAAGCCTTTATGAACATCTAAGGCTAAGAGGGAAACTCCTGGTTAAGCCACCCTTTGCATTGGTTCCTTTTCCTCCAGTCTCTTCCAGTAGACTGGGAGACAGGGATAGACTGAGAAGGCAGGCTCCTGGTGCCCAAAAACCCTCCAAAAAACCAACCAGGACAGAGCCTGACTTCTTTCTGCTAAACACATATGTGTGTGTGTATGTATATATAGTTTGTTCGCAGATGCTGTGTGTGAGGTGGTGGTGAGAAATCTGATATGCAGCCCAGGATAGCTTTACTATGTAGTTTACTATGTAGTCAAGACTAGTCTGGGATTTCCAGTCCTACTATGTCAGGCTCCCAAATGTGGACCATGACACACAGTCTTTGTTTGATTTAAGTATAATTTCCAGTTAATTTTGTTTCCAGAGGGTATTGTTTTCTTCAGTCTGTAAAGGAGTTGGATTCTTTCCATGGGACACACGACCAAGGGTCTAAACTGGACAAGGGTGTTCAGTCCTTTGGGCTTCGGGAGGGTGTTTTCTAGAACAACACAGTTCTCTCACTGAGGGAGATCAGAGCTTCATATACAGTTTGGGAAGCACAAAGCTGCTGAATATAATCGATTTGGAAATGCCTCTGATGATTGTGGTGTGGGCTTCTCTTACATTTGATTAAAACTTAAAATTCTCTCTCTCTCTCTCTCTCTCTCTCTCTCTGTGTGTGTGTGTGTGCATATGCTCATGTGTGTGCACCACTGTAACACTGCACTTGTGGAGGTCAGAGAGAACTTGTGAGATTTGGTTCTCTCGTCCCACTTTGTGGGTCTGGGGATAGAACTCAGGTGATCAGGCTTGGTGCATGCACCTTTGTCTGCTAAGCCATCTTTTTTTTATTTCTTTTTGGTTTTTCAAGACAGAGTTGCCTTGGCTGTCCTGGAACTCACTCTGTAGACCAGGCTGGCCTTGGATTCCTGGGTCAAGTCAAGCCGTCTACCACCAAGCTTCATCTCCAGCCTTCCTCTCTTCTTTCTTTTCTAAATTTTGAGGTGGAGTCTAAGTTGCCCAGACTGGCCTTGAACTCATTCGGCAGCTCAGGCTGGCCTTGAACTTGTGACCCTCGTGCTTCTCAGCCTCTGGGATTACAGGTCTGTACAACCAGGCCCAGCTTCTGCTGAACTTAATGTCTTGTCCTTGAGTATGACGGAGGCAGTTTGTCCAGCAACAATCATGCTTGGCTGTAGCTCTTTGGGGCATGTCTCTTCATCCTCTCTATCTCTCTGACTCTCTTCTCAAAGTGAGACTTTAAGCTGAACATTCTTCTCGTTTTCATGTAAAATTTCTTGTTTTTGAGACAAGGTCTCATTATGTAGTCCAGGAACTCTCTCTCAGATCAGACTGGTCTTGACCTTTGAGGATCCTCCTGCCTCTAGCACTTGCCTCTTCCTCTTAAAGATTACAGGTCAGGCTTCAAGCTACGCATTTCTCTCCCCCTCTTTTTTAATGATATTATTTTTACGTGGAGGTGGGGTGAATGAGTGTACATGTGTGTGTGGAGGCAGCCACCTACCTTTCTTGAGACAGCGTGGCTTAATATTCATGGTCAGGTGAGGCTGGAAGGTTGGTGAGTCCGGGGATCCACCCACCCCTTTCTCGTTGGGACCGCCATGCCAACTTTTAAAACGTGGTTCTGGGGATCTGAACTCAGTTCCGTATCATGTTTGCAAGTGCCTTACTGACAACAGGGTTTCTCTGTGTATATCCGTGGTTGTCCTGGAACTCACTCTGTAGACCAGGCTGGCCTCAGACTCAGAGATCCGCCTGCCTCTGCCTCCTGAGTGCTGGATTAAGGGCTGTGCCACCACCGCCCGGTCACCCACACATTCTTAAGAGAAAGTACTTTATGTCAAGAACAGAGTGTAGGTCAGTACTTAGCAGGTCCTGGAATACATCTCTAGTACCAAAAGGGGAAAAGAATTTTTTTTTTTTTGTTTTTTTGTTTTTTCGAGACAGGGTTTCTCTGTGGTTTTGGAGCCTATCCTGGAACTAGCTCTTGTAGATCAGGCTGGTCTCGAACTCACAGAGATCCGCCTGCCTCTGCCTCCCGAGTGCTGGGATTAAAGGCGTGCGCCACCACCGCCTGGCAGGGGAAAAGAATTTTATGAAAAGTAAGCAAACAAATAAATGTGTTAATAGAAAATTAAGTTGGGTGTGGTGGTACACACCTGTAGTCCCGCTGCCCAGGCAGACCATTTGAAGGGTAGGCCTGGAAATACAGGCAAATCCTTGTTTCAAAACAGAAAAGAAAAACAGAAGATAATAAAAGTATATGTGTAGCCTCTTACCCCTTCTGGGCACTCTAGACTGTACCGCTCTGCGTAGGACTGCAGACTACCAATCCCAGCTCGTCTCGGTCATTGAATTTTTCCATGCCACGCCCCCTCCCAGGGACTGAGTTGGGACTAGAGGGCGGGGCCTGAGGGTAGCTGGGCCCCAGGCACAGCCCGGGGAGTGCAAAGCCACACGCTCTCTGGGGTACGCAAAGCGCAGGTGCGACTGCTAGGGGAGCAGCTTCATCCAGCAGCGGGCTTTTGTGGCGCAGTTTCGGCAACAGGTGTGCACAGGTGGGTGCATCCCGGGGAACTTGAGAGGGAGTGTGCTCCCGACTGTGTCAGAGCTTGGAGAGAGGAATGAGCTAGAGGAGAAACACAAGAGGCTACGGCTTGCACTCTCGGTGTGCCAGCCCTAGTTACGCAGCTAGAGGAGAAACACAAGAGGCTAAGGTTTCCACTCTCGGTGTGCCAGCCCTAGTTGCGCAGGTGGGGGAAGGGCAGAGGCGCCTCTTTAAAAGGCACCTGGACTCCGTCCAATCTAAGCTCCATCACATACAAGGGTGTGCCACTTGCCCCTCCCACCTCAATTCGACCACCTGTAAAATAAAGGTTTCCACTTAACAGGGCTGTCTGGGGAGGTTTGCAGTGGCGGGCAAACCCTTTTGGTTTGCCCATGCGCGCGAGGGCAGGGGTTGTCTTTAAAGACTAGACGTGCATTTCCCCCCCCCCCCCCCCCGTATTGATTCTGAGTAGGCCTGATCCTTCCTGCATACCGTGTGGTGGTTTTTTATTTGGTTGGTTTTGGCTTTTTGAGACAGAGTAACTTTGGCTGGCCTGGAACTCATTATGTAGACCAAGTTAGCCTATAATTCGCAGAGCTCTGCCTGCCTTTGTGTCCCAGTTGCTAGGATTAAAGGCTATGCCACTACACCTTATTGGCACTGTATCTTTTAAAAGCTCTTGAAGAGATGCTGAAATGACTGGGTGTGGATCCTGGCTCCATTGCTTCGTAATCAAGGAGGTCTATGTAGGTTGGACTTCTGCGAGCCCCAGTTTCTCTGTTTCTAAAATAGGAATGAAGGCAGGGATGGTTGGGAAGCTGAAGGCAGAGAAGTGTACCAAGCACACAGTGCTCAATGGGCAGCCCCTGTGGGGTTCCAATGTGAAGGAGGCTCTTCTATCCTGGAAATTCATTGCCCTGACTGACACTTTGTGCTGGTCCCATTTTCTAACACTTTATGAGCTTTAAGAATTCCTCACTCCATCCTTACCTGTCTCATTCATAGAGCAGGGACTTAGCAAGGTCTGGAACTGAGCCTAGTCTGGCTCTCACCCCCGCCTGTCCTATTGGATGGCTGCCGGCTGACCCCAGAGGGACAGTGTGCCCATTCTCTACAGGAGCAGAGCCTTGTGGGGTGGGCGGAAGGTGCCTGGCCTATGTTTGTTGACTAAGGCAACCTAGCATAGTTCTAGGGAGGGTAGGGCTGGGGGCTTCATTCTCAGGAGCTGCAATGAATTGTGAAGTTTGTGTGTCCTGGCTTTTCTGACAGGTCCCACCCGACTCCACCCTGGAAAGTCCTTTTGAAGAAATGGCCCTGCTTAGGGGCGGCTGGCTGTGGAGACAGAGTGAGTGCTGCCGGGTCAAGTCCTTGTCTGCCTTGTGCCTGATTCTGGGGCGGGGTGGGAAGGAGGGACACTGCTCTACACATCATGGCAGACCTTTCTCTAACACCAGAACCTTCTGGTCTTCTCTTCCCATTTCTGGCTGTCGTTTGAGGAACCCTCTGCCCCTGCGGCACTAAGTTGGGTCAGAGCCTCCCTGCTCAGCGCCCACACTGATAGGACCGCTGTTCTATCGTTATTCCCACCTCTCTTCCCCAGCCCAGACTGACCCTAGACTCTAAGCTGCGTATTCCTTGGGGTACAAACTAAGCCTTATGTGTCCATAGCACCCCAACCCAGGTGGGACACAGACCAAGGCCCAAAGTTAGACACACCTCGCTTTCAGAGCCACAGCTCTAAGAAGCCCTCTTTTGGGGGCGTTGTGAGGCATTGAGGGAATACAAAGTTTCATGTAGCCCTAGTTGGCCTCAAACTCACTATGTGGTCAAATATAACCTTGACCTCTTGTCTCCACTACCTGAGTGCTGGGATTACAGGAATGTATCACCATGCCTAATTCTCTTCTCTGAGATGGGTCTTACTCAGTAGTCCAGACTAGCCTTGAATTCCCTTCAGTTAATCAAGTGCTGGAACTATAGGTGTGAGCCTCCACACCTGGCTAAGAAGCCCTCTAATGTTTTGTACATCGTATTACCATTTCCACTGTAAAATGTCTAGAGTCACAGTCGCCCCCCAGTCATCCCTCCCCCATTATCCAACCAATGCTGTAAACTGAAGAAGAGCCGTCTTGGAGATCTTTGGGCTAGGAGCCCCCAGGGCCCTTTTTCTTGTCCATTTTTAGTTCATTTGGTTTGGCAGACACCAGTCGTGTTGGGTTTTAGGACCCGCGGGGAGATGCAGATCCCCCACGTGGTGCAAGAGAGGGAGACAAATGACTGTAACTCAAACCAGAGATAAGAAGCAAAACAGAGGCTTCCAGCAGGGAGAGGACTTTGCCTTTGAAGACTTGGCTTTTCTTGGAAGCTCTCACAAGTTGGTATGAGTGGCCTGTCACAGTTGAGCTCTGCTGTGTCGGGACAGTGTCTGGCAGGGATGAGAATACAGAGAGGCCTTGTCCTCATTTTAGAAGTGATGGTGATGGGGCAGAGCTGAGGGGATTTGGGAAGCCTACCTGGGAATCTTGCCCCAGCAAGGCCAGAGTTCCGCTTCCCCAGTGGGCCTGGAATATCCTGCAGGCTCCATCCTCCGCCGTTGGAAGAGGAATTGGTTTGCTCTGTGGTTGGACGGCACGCTGGGTTACTACCATGATGAGACGGCACAGGACGAGGAGGACCGCGTGCTTATCCACTTCAATGTCCGAGACATAAAGGTCGGCCAAGAGTGTCATGGTGAGCCGAAACACTTCTCTGGTGGAACTCTGTCCATGGTCATGGTTTTTCCTGTATCTGAGGACTACAATCGGGAGGCTTTTGGTTGCTTCCAGAGAGCTCCTACAAACACTGCTTCTGGGCGTTTGCCAACTGCATGTCAGTTAGCTATGGGTTAAGAAACTGGTCCTTGGTTGAGTTCCTACCTGTGCTGTACTCCAGAGGTTAGTCCAGATAAAATACCTGCAGGTCCTAGAGAGTGGATGAAGATGAATTAAGGGAGCTCAGAGAAGTGAAGTAACTGACCTAAAGTTACACAGTGAATCTAATGCTTTAACCAAGACTGAAGTCATAGTATAATACAGTAACTGAGAGACGCTCTAGGAAGCCAGTAATATGAAAAAGCTGGAAGTGTTTGGAGGGCATAGCAGACTCGCAAAAAAGTATGTGGGATCAGAAGTTAGCAATGACCAGCAAATAGGACCAAAGAAGTAAGCCCCAGTGTTTCCTGGAGTAGGGACAGCTAGGGCCTATTTCTGGAATCTTCATGTATATGTGTCTTCTTTCAGATGTGCAGCCCCCAGAGGGCAGGAGCCGAGACGGTCTGCTGACAGTGAACCTACGGGAGGGTTCACGCCTGCACCTGTGTGCAGAGACCCGGGATGATGCCATGTGAGTGGGATCTTTGGGTGCAACCTGAAAGGGGATTAAGGCCAGTTAGCAAGGTTTTATCATATGGGCTGAGCAGAGGACAGCGATATAACTCCTGGTAATTGGCACATACACAGAGAACTCAGAAACAGAGGCACGCCTGCTTCCAGTGCTGGGCCCCTGACATTTGGCATCAGACATTTGGCAGCCTGTGATCTCTTACCCGGGCTGACTGAAAGGAGCAGGCATACCCACTGGCATCTCAAAAGAGCCTCTTCGAAGAGATGCCATGGAACTCTGAGCTGAGGGCTAAGACTAGTCCTGCCGTCAGAAAGCAACGGGCAGTGTGCAAGCAGGGCCGCCCGTCCTGGGAGGCTGAGGCTCCTCAGGGCCATCTGTCCCTTACATTCTTTCTCTTCCCACCCTCTGCCTGAACAGCGGGGCCTCTGCCTAGAGAAAAAAGAAAGAGATGGGTGTGTATTTGGGGGACAATCAAGATCTGGGCAGATAGCATAGAGCTGCCTTGTCCACCCCAGCCAGATGCCATCACAATCAACAAAGGCGCAATTGTCCGGTATTCACTGGGCATTCTGGAGGCTTGGGTCGTGGTTTGGGAAACTGTGCAAGTTGGAATGTGGAGATGGGCTGCAGGCAGAGCACCACTCAGACATGTGAGACTCAAGGCCCCTAAGATGCTCCCCAGCTCAACTGGGATATAGATGAGGGGAAGAGGCTGGACTGAGAGTTACCAGCTCACCAGGTAGTGGTGGCACACACCTGTAACCCTAGCACGCGGGAAGTAGAGGCAGGCAGATCTATGCATTTGGGGTCAGCATGGTCTACAGAGTTCCAGGATAGGCAAAGCTACAGAGAGAAACCCTGTCTCATAAAAACAACAAAAACCAAACAAGAAACCAAACTAAAGCAGTAACAGTTGTTAGCTTACCTCAGGGCCCATCCATGTGACCAGGGCAATAGAGCAATTGCTTTTGTTTCCGTGAGAGGTGGGAGAAGTGGGGGCTAGGGGCCGGGTTGGGGATGAGCATCTACAAGGTGGGAGGGAGCCCCATATGTCTACCCTGCAAATCTTTCCTCATGGTTCGGTGGGTTTTGCTTTGCAGAGCATGGAAGACAGCATTGCTGGAGGCGAATTCCACCCCGGTGAGCCCCTGCTCTCTTCTCCTCTCCGTCCCACATGCCATGGAATCACAGGTCACTCAGACTCCGTCTCTGCCTGTTAGTTCAGTCTAGGATGGAGAGATTCCTGCAGACTCAGCCCCCTGGAGTCCCCTGTGGAGAAGGGAGGAGTCAGCAGGAGGGAGGGAGAGAAGCCTCCAGGAGGACTCACTGGAGGGTTGCATGGAAGCTAGCAAAGAGGGAGGCATGTGTTATCAAGATACCTCTCAGAACGGTCCTGTGAGGAGAGGAGTTAGTGTTCCCTCTCTGTAGATGGTTAAGGCTGAAGCTCATTCATCCACACAACAGATATGCATCTGACGGTGTGTTGGGCACCATGCCGGGGTCAGGGACTGGAAGTAAACCAAGGGATGTAGGGCCTACCCTCCTGTACTCAGTCTAGAAGGAGCCAGATATAAAACAACTAATTAATTAATGATTCCATTGTGATACTAGCCACCGCTCTGGCAGAGGCATTCAGTATGTGACCCTTTTGGTGGTCTGATCCAGATGTGAGTTCATTTGTGGAGGAGACTTGAAGGATAAATATAAATCGAGTGAAAGGTGGGGCTATGGTGAAGGAAACAGCTTTCCAAGTAAGGGGGATCAGTATGTGCAAAGGCCTGAAAGAGTTAATTGTCAGATTGGCTGATGCCCAGAGAATGGTGTGAGGGGTGGAGGACAGCTGGGGATTCAGGTCTGTGCCTTATGTTAAGAATATTGGCTTTTATTATTATTATTATTATTTTACTTAGAGTATCACTTTGAATCTCACTCAGGCTGGCCTTGAACCCATGCAGCCCAGACTGGCCTCAAATTTGTAGTGATCCTCCTGCCTCAGCTTTCCCAGTGCTAGAATTACAGGCACACATAGCCCTGCCCTGAGAATACTGGTGTCTGCGAGGAGCACCAGTAAACCATTGACAGTCTTTAAACAAAAGGAAAGAATGGCCGGGCGGTGGTGGCGCACGCCTTTAATCCCAGCAGAGGCAGGCGGATCTCTGTGAGTTCGAGACCAGCCTAGTCTACAGAGCTAGTTCCAGGATAGGAACCAAAGTCACAGAGAAACCCTGTCTCCAAAACCAAAACCAAAAAAAAAAAAAAAAAAAAGGGAAGAATGGGCTGACCAGATCACATCTGTCTTTTGATTAATTTACTTGTATGTGTGGTGTGCCCATGTATTTGTGTGCACAGGTGTGTAGAGGCCAGAGGGCACAGAGGGCACAGAGGACAACCTTCCTCAATGCCATCCCTTCATTTTTGGAGACAGGGTTTCTCTGTGTAACAGCCCTAGCTGTCCTGGGACTCCCTCTGTAGACCAGGCTGGCCTTGAACTACAGAGATTCGCCTGCCTCTGCCTCCCTCAGCCATCATCTTATTTTGTGACAGGGCTTGCTGGGACCTGGGGTTCACCAGTTTACTTAGGCTGGCTAGTCAACAAGCCCCAGGGACCCTCCTGGGTTTGCTATCACATGCCACCATGCCTGCTTTTTACATGAATTCTAGGGGTGAAAGTCAGGTTCTTATGCTTAGGTACTTTGCTAACTTAGCCTTCTCTGCAGTGCCAGATTTGTATTTTCAAAAAGCCGTCCTGGAGCTGGTAGAACAGTGTGTGCTTGTGACCCCAGCACTTTGGAGGCAGAGACAAGCCTGGACCAGAGAGCCAGACTGTTTCAAAAACAATCACAAAAAGGCAGGCTTATAGGGAAGGTGTGAACAGTAGGAGGTGAGGGTGAGAACCCAGGGACCAGTTAGCTGGAGCCAGTCTCCCTGCAACAGGCTGCAGATCTGGGTTAAGAAGTCTTGCTGGCTGACAGGCTGAGGAGCACAGGTATTTAGGAGATGCAGGAGAGAGTGCTTAGTGATTGGTGAACGTGAGAGTTTGAAGCATTGCCCAAGGCTCCCTGTGGGCTCTCTCACCTGGAGAGTGTCCACTGGGAAGTAGCAGAGGAGACAGATAGTTGGGAACCATCTCGAGTATATCCACCTGCTGAAGCCCTGGCAGAGCTGCCATTTCATCCTCCAAGGACGGGGGTTGGCAGCAGTTGATATATTAACCCACTTTACAGACAGGGAAGCCAAGGAGGGGGAAATGGCTCTTTCAGAGTCTCACAGTCTTAAGTCACTGGAGACTTGGTAGGAGATGTGTGAACGAAGGCAGGGAAGACGGATGCGTGTGTGCATGTTTGTAAACATGTGCATCTAAGGGCTGGAGTCTGGCCTGGTTGGAAGGTTTACCATGGAGGGATGACCCCTGAGCCCATCAGGGTCAGGCCATGAAGGGTTTCAAAGTCTAGTTGGAGGAATAGCCTTTTCCTGACACTGCGGTCAGCCATTGGGGGCTGCCTTGGGTTTTCAGGTGGGAGGTGGTTGTGAGAAGCTAGAAGGAAGACCAAGAATCATCAGAGGGAAGGAGCCAGGTTGGCCAACCACCCTCTGAGCTCCAAAGCCCCCTCTCCCCTCCAGCAGGGCCAGTCAGTGATACTGAAAAGACAGCGGGAGGGAAATGAGGGCTGACCGTTCTGCACTTTGTGATTCTATGACGCTGTCTTGCTCCTTCGCCTGTCCACCTGCCTGCTGTACTTACCCCTCACCTCACCTCGTCTTCCATGTCCCTTCTCTTTGCTTCCCAGATACACATCCCTCTGGGCTCTGGCTTTATTAGGGTTGGTGCTTGTGTTTTTGTATTTGTGTCTGTCTGTCTGTTCACACCTGTGTCTGTGGGCTTCTCTGTCCCTGAGGCTATGCAGGAGTGGCCTGTGTTTTCCCCCATTCTGGAAAGAGGCTCATAAGGATATACTCACAGATGAACCTAGAATTGTGGGTAAAGAGACTGGGATCCCATGTGCTTGAAACCAGGTGGTGGGGGAGGGGGAGCTAGAAGGCCATTGTTCCTTTTTTCCTGAGTAACTGACACCCCTTATTCCATCTCTGACCTACTCCCAGCACATGAACAGCTGGCTCAGGACTCCCATAGGGGCCTGGTAACATCTCCTAGTCTCTTAAGGTGTAAAGAGCATCTGACATCTCCCTCCCTCTCCCTTCTTGGGTTTCTGTGGCTGGAGCAGGCCCCAGCTGGAGCCACCGTCCCACCCAGGAGCCGTCGGGTTTGTCCTAAGGTCAGGTGTACGGCCCTCTCTTGGAACCCCTGTAAGGTTGAGAGGCGGATCTGGGTAAGTGCAAGCTCAGCCATTCTGCTCCTTTCTGGCCATCAGGATGAGCCTCCAAAGTCACCTGTCTCATCCCTTTCCTGTTCATGGACATCAATGGCTCCCCTTTCCTCACTGGACCACAGCTGGCTTTCAAGGCCTATGGTATCCTCCCAGCTTTGCTTGCCACACTTCTTCCCCACTGTGTTTGCTCTGTCCTCTGCTGCCCAAACCCTTAGCTCCTTCTGCTAGCTGACTAGCTGATTCTCATCCTTAAAGAACTGCCTCAAAGGCTGCCACCTTCCCAGAGCTTCAGGCACTCAGGGCATAGTCCACCATCACTGGTTCTTAGCACTGGCTTCATTTTACCTGGCCCCAGAGTCACTTTATTCCTGTTTGCTTTTACCCTCTGAAATGGGAGTTTCCTCCAAGGAAAGGACTCAACGGTTCTGCCCAGTGAAACCCTGTAAAGCATGTGCTTAATCAGTGGTCAGTGATGGGGACAGTCTTACAAAGGGAGTGGATCTGTTCTTGGCCTGGAGGTTTCTTGGAATCAGGATGTAGTAGTTTTCTTCTTCCTCCTGCTCCTCTTCCTTCCCTCGCTCTAAGATTTTATTATGTATGCAGTGTTCTACCTGCATGTCTGCCTGCAGGCCAGAAGAGGGCGCCAGATCTCATTACAGATGGTTGTGAGCCACCATGTGGTTGCTGGGAATTGAACTCACGACCTTTGGAAGAGCAGCCATTGCTCTTAACAGCTGATTCATCTCTGCAGTCTGTAATTCTAACTGCTGAGCCATCTCTCCAGCCCATATTTACTTTTCTTTTTTTTTAAGTACTATTTTTTTTAACTTATTTATCATGTATACAATATTCTGTCTGTGTGTATGCCTGCAGGCCAGCAGAGGGCACCAGACCCCATTACAGATGGTTGTGAGCCACCATGTGGTTGCTGGGAATTGAACTCAGGACCTTTGGAAGAGCAGGCAATGCTCTTAACCTCTGAGCCATCTCTCCAGCCCCATATTTACTTTTCTTATCATGACCAAACACCTCCCAAGAAGCAATTTAAGGAACGAGAGATTTATGCTGGTTCATAGTTTGAGATTACACTCCTCCATGTGTGAATGAGGCTGCTTGCTCATATTCAGTCAGAGAAAGGGAAATACTAGTGTCCAGCTGGTTCTTTCATTTCCCTTCTGTTTAGCCTGAAACTGAAACCCATCTTTAATGGGGAGGGGAGGGGTCCTCTCCTCCTTAGTTAAGTCTCTGGAAACAGCACAGACATGCCCAGAGGTGTGTCTCCCGAGTTCAGTCAGGCCGGCAATGAAGACCAGCTCACAGGTTCTGGGCCTCAACTCTTTCTGTCCCCAGGGCTTAGCAGAGCACCTGGTCTAGTGCTATGTGACATGGGAGCTTGTGGAAGTATATGGTCAGCTGCACTCTTTTCTTGCTCATTGATGCTGTGTTTTAGAATTGCTTAGGGACTTACACGACAGCATCAAATGTTGGTATCCTGTATGTGCTGGAGCGTCCTAAGTCTGGGGCGGGGCCTAGGAACTGTAATATAAATATAAATATTTTGTGGTGCCAGGGATTGAACTTGGAGCCTAACACATGCTAGGTAAACACTGCTTTTTGTTTTGTTTTTTTTTGTTTTTCAAGACAGTAGTTTTGGAGCCTGTCCTGGAACTAGCTCTGTAGACCAGGCTGGTCTCGAACTCACAGAGATCCACCTGTCTCTGCCTCCCAAGTGCTGGGATTAAAGGTGTGCGCCACCCCCATCCAGTGTTACACTGTTTGTAACACTGAACTATATACTCCTAGAGTCAGGTTAGTGTCTCAGTGGTGGAGCACATGCTTAGCATGTGTGAGGCTCTGGGTTGATCCCCAGCTCTGGGGATTGGGTGAGGCTTCTGGTGCTTGTGGCATGCAGAACTGAGCCCTGAAGTACTTGATCAATAGATGTAGTTTTTCTGGAGTTTCCCAGGGTTAATGAGAAACATGCTCCAAGAGGTTACTTAGCTTGATCAATGTTGCTTAGTTCACCAGAGAGGCCCGGAACTGCAAGTACAAGGCTAAAACTGGGTTGAAACACCACAAACCTAAGAGCACAACAGTTTTAGATGAGGCCAGGTTACTTACATGTAACTCACTGATTGGGCAGCACTGTCTCTGCCCACAGAGGTTGTTTCTGGGGTGACCTGCCTGTTGCCAGGTGCTCTGTTTTCTTTTGGGCATCCCAGAGCTGGAGGGTAGGGACAGGGGCCCTGGAGAGGCATGAGGTTGTATTTTCCACCCACTCTAGATCCTCATAGAGGCCAGCTTACTGAAGCTTCAGGGCAGGCACATGTAATGTTGATTTCCCGTCCACCTTAAGAATCCTTCAGTCTTCTTGAGTCTGACTTTTCTCCCCAACAATTCCTTTGAAAAACACCCCTCCCCACCAAGATCTAGTGTCCAAGTTGTTAAAGTCAATGGCTTACTCTCCCGGCATTGGCCAGCAGGTTGTCAGAAGAGCTATTGAGAAGGTACAACTCTGAGACCTGGTGTGAAAGGCTAGTATGCAACATCCCAGGAAAGAAAATTCTGTGTTTGGTGGTATATGCCTATAATCCCAATACCCAGGAACCAAAGCAGGAATATTGTGAGTTCAAAGGTAGCTTGGGCTGTGTATCAAACACCCACTCTCCCCAAAGGGCAAAGGTTCTATAGCCAGGCTTAGTGGTGTCTTCCTGTAACCCCAGTACTTGGGAAGTAGAGGTAGGAAGATCAGAAGGTCATTGTCATCCTCATCTATACAGTGAGTTCAAGGCTAAGCGAGGTTGCATTCAAAATCCTGTTTCAAAAGTGGAGTGACGGCTCAGTCAGGAAAGCTGTTGCCATGAAAGCATGAGAACCTGAGTCAGATCCCAGCACCCATGTGGAGACAGCAACAGCAATGCTATGTACAGTCTCAGGGCCAGGGAGGGCGAGACAGGACAATGCTGGCCTACAGTCTCAGGGCCAGGGAGGGCGAGACAGGACAATGCTGGCCTACAGTCTCAGGGCCAGGGAGGGCGAGACAGGAGAATGCTGGCCTACAGTCTCAGGGCCAGGGAGGGCGAGACAGGACAATGCTGGCCTACAGTCTCAGGGCCAGGGAGGGCGAGACAGGAGAATGCTGGCCTGGCAGTTCAGTCCGGGTTAACCAGCAAGTTCCAAGTTCCTACCTCAACAATAAAGTGGAAAGTAATTAAGAAAGGCATCTTGCATCAACCTCTGACTATAGGCACACATGCATCCCCATACACAAAAGGGTAAAAAGGAGAAGGAACCCCTTAATCAAGGTGCCCACATGATTTCTTGGCTCGAGTGCACGGTGCTGGCATTTAGACAAGGACATTTCCCCAGAACAGGGCTGTGAGGTGGGGAAATAGCACGGTTCGTGTGTTAGTAAAGCTGGACACATACAAACCTTTTTTTCTGTTTTCGTTTTTCGAGACAGGGTTTCTTTGGGTAGCCTTGGCTATCCTCTGGCCTCAAACTCACGTGTTTCTGCCTCCCGTGTGCTGGGATTAAAGGCGTGCACCACCACCACAGGCTGGAACTTCTAAAGAGAGTTGCCATTCTGGTGTAAAGCCTTGTGTGAGCGACACAAGGGGGCTAAAAGGGAAGGTCCCAGGAGACAAGGTGGCCGTGATCCCCTGCAGGTCTGCTACCCCAGGCTTGGCAGTTACTGCTAATCATGCATGTATTTACTGACTCCTGTCATGCACTAGTCCCTGCTGGTGACAAGCTAAGGGCTTTGTCCTGAAGTGGTACACATCTGGGGAGCAGGCTAGAAAGGTGAAGACAAAGGATAAGGAGGGAACTATCACGACACAGAGAGCCCAGGAAGAAGTACTTCCGAGACCAGGAGGGTTTCCTGGAGAGGTGACTTTTGAGCTAGGCTCTGGAAGGTTGGTAGAAACATGAAGGGGCAGGCAGCACTCCCAGCTTCTCTGTGCCTTAGCCCACAGCGCTGGGTACTATGTAGACAGCACTGCCTGTCTCTAAGGATTAGAGGTGATAACACAGGACAACATCTCCCTTGGGACCCACTCTGTAGTAGAAACTGGATGATAGCTACTTCAATTCCTTCTTTTCCCTTCTCTTCCTTTCCTTTGCCCCAGTCCTCCTTTAATTCATGCCTACGGCTTGGCCATAGTTCTCTTCCTGTGAGTAGGAGAGTAATCAGGTTTTTCCAAGTGAGAGGAACTGTAGAGTTGTTAGACCTATAAAGGAGATTTGGGAGCCATGGGAAATTTGAGCAATGTAGGAAGCCAAAGTAGGTGAAAAGGCATCATTGGGAGCTAGATGAAGTTTTAGAGAAGGGATATGGATTCTATGGAGGAGGTAGTGCCTTTTCCTTTAGCTTCCTGGTGCCTGGGGAGGAGGGTGGCTACAGGACCAAACCCAGACCAGGAAGTTCCTGGGCATTTGACCTGACTGGACTTCCCAGGTACGCGTCTACAGCCCGTATCAAGACTACTATGAGGTGGTGCCCCCCAACGCGCATGAGGCAGCATATGTCCGCAGTTACTATGGGCCTTCTTATGCAGGTAAGTGCCCATCACAGTCCTGCACCAAACCTTGTGCACGACCCACCAGTGGAGACTAAGCTTCACTAGGCTCTTTTAGGGCACACGTATCTTCCAAATCCCACCAGCAGGACTCTCTGGATCCCTATTCCCTCTCATCTTCCAGCCTCCCAGGGCCCGCCCCATCCAGCCAGACTGCTCAGCAATGACATTCCTGTGCTGCTGGCGACCCCAGGTGGCTATTGCAGGAATGGCAATAACCTCCTTCCTATTCCCAAGGTCTTGGTTACTATTGTCCATCCCCAGATACTGCATATAGCCCCAGGTGCCTAGGGATCCTGAGGTTCCCTGTACATAGTCCCCAGCCCCATGGTCATTAAACATCAGTGCACTCAGAGTCTCAGCCCCTCTGACTGGGGAGCAGAATGAGTTTATAGTTCCATACCTTAATGTGGGATTGGATTAGGGTCACAGGGGTTGAACCTCACTAACCCTCTGGCTCTTCTCACAGGCCCTGGTGTGACACGTGTGATAGTGAGAGAGGACCCTTGCTGCAGCGCGGGCGCCCCTTTGGCCATGGGCATGCTTGCTGGGGCCGCCACAGGCGCTGCTCTTGGGTCTCTCATGTGGTCGCCTTGCTGGTTCTGAGCCCTGGGGCTCCGACTTCTGGACCTGAACATAGAACACAAGACGCTTTTCTTCGTGGACTACCCATTTAAACCCTGTCTCATTCTGACCTTTCCCTCTCTGTGAAGCTCTCTACGCCTGGCCCATTCCACCACCTATCCTCCTTTCCTCTCAGAGGAAGCTAACATCTCAGGCAGACTTGGCCGAAATCCTCACCCCTATTGCCAGACACCCCCGTAAATCACAAACAGATCTATTTCTTCTAGATACAGCAAACATGATTTCATTGAGCTACAAGTGTCTGAGGGATGGCTATCACAAGAAAAAACAACGAAGCTACAGTTATCAGTCTGACTAGGACACATGCAAGGAGCAAGGCTGGGTGCTGCTGGCAGCAAGAGAGGGCAGAGAACACCTTACCTGCCCAAAGAATCGACACAGTTGGCTTGGTATTGAGGCAGGGTTTGGACTGTAGTGTCCTCCAGACTAAGGAGCTTGCTTGATAAAGGTGATGGAGCTCTTTATGGAGGAAAGTTTTATGATTACAACTATCATGAATATCATGCCTGTTTTGTTAGTACCAGCACATAGCCTTACTCCATACACCAAGTTGTTTTCATCAGGAAATGCCTTTCTGATCCCATGAGCTCAGTTCTATTGCTGCGACTGTTAACATCTGCAGCTTTTCCTCTTCCTTTACCCTGGCCCACTTTGGCACCAGCACGGGGAACTCATGTGCCTGCCTGTAGGTGGCAAGCAATCTCTCCATTTGTTCCTGGTTCCAGATCCTTCCACTGCCCTGTCCCAGCTGCCAATAGAAAAGCTAAAATCCCTGGCCCCAGTGGTCAGAGTGTCCACTAAAGTTCCCTGTAGATGAGAAAGGGCTCCACTGGCTCTGCTGCAGATACTAATAAAGATTGACTGGTCCCAGAACTGGCTTTGCTTGCTTTGTTCCTCCAGGGGAGGTTTCATCAGGACATCTCTGTGACCCACCATTTACTGATAAAATGTATTATGAAGTTAGATGGAATTGGTAACATGTGAGCTGAACAATTTCGGACAACTCATTTCTAGACCTTGCTTTCCCTACCCATAACATGGCAGGCGGAAGCTGGCCTTATCTGAAGTCTCAAAGGGGAGGCTATGCCAGGCTTTCTGTTCTATGCTCTGAGCTGATGGATAATCCAGAGATGGCACCGAGACCTCTGAAGTTAGAATATTTGTGTGTGCACACACCAGGTCAGAGGTCAACAGCCAGAGTGTCTTTATCAATCTTCACCTTATTTTTGAGATTTCTCATGGGTTTGGCTAAACTGACTGACCCGTAATCCTCAGGGATCCCCTTGCCTCTGCCTTCCCATGGCTGAGATTAAAGGTTCATGCTGTGGCACTCAGCTTTTTACTTGAGTGCTGGATCCTGATGTTTGTGTGACAAGGACTCTGCGACTGGGACATCTCCTTAGTTAGCAAGCATCAGAACTGTTTCCATAGTAGCTTCCCCACCTAAAGAACCAATTAATTCTTCTCATAGAAACGTGTGGCCACAGACAAACAGAACCTGCATCAGGCTTCTGGAAGCTGACAAATAGCAGAAACAGTTGCAAGAACTGATTTAAGCCACAGAAAGAAAACACAGGGCAGCCAGGGCTGGAATTGAGAATGACTCTATGTCGTGTGATATCGGCACTGTATGAAAGTGTATTGCTGTGAGCGTTGTAATAAAACTGGAATCGCTAAAAGCTAGGCAGTTAGTATAGGTGGGACTTCAGGGCAGAGAGAGAACTCTGGAAAAAAAAGGCAGAGTTGCCAGTCAGGGACTAAGAGGAGACATGGAAGAAGCAGGATGGGTGGTATGAGACGGAACTAGGTTAATAGAAGTAGGTAAATTTAAGTTGTTAAAGCTAGTGGGACAAGCCTAAGCCAAGGCCAACCTTTCATAAGTCTTTGTGTTGTTATTTGGGAGCTGGTGGCCCAAAGAAAAATCCAACTACAACCATATATCAGGTTGAGCAGAGGGGGCAACTCTTACACTGAAGAGTTCCGTAAACCACAGGACCAGTCCTCCAAGGCACTTCTCACTGCAGTTCCTTACCTGTTTTCATCAACTCCTTTCTCACGGCAACTGTAGTGCACTAACACTAGTTTTGAAGACAGCTGCACTAAGTTCTCTGGCCCGTGGCTTCTATATTTTCGTAACCGGACTGGAAGAGTTAGATGTGGCTGGCAAAGGCAGGGATTTCCTTTGTACTACAAATGGCCAGAGAGTAAATACTTCAGACTTTGAGGTCCTAAGAACTGCTTTAGTGTTGTCTGCCAGGCAGTGGTGGAATTGGGAGGCAGAGGCTGGCAGATTCTCTGTGACTTAAAGGCCAGCCTGGTCTACAGAGTGAGGTCCAGGGTTGGTTTCACAGCTACTGGGAAACCCTGTCTTGAAAAACAAAGAACTATTTTAAGTGTTCAACTGTATCCTGAGTCCCAGTAAACCTTATTTATTTTTGGCCTTTTGAGACAGGATTTCTCTGTGTGACTAGCTGTGCTGAACTCTGTAGACCAGGCTGCCCCTTGAACTCAGGATCAACTTGCTTCTGCCTCCTGATGCTGAGATTAAAGGCATGTGCCACCATACCTGGCTAAAGTTTAAGTTAAAGTTTAAGCAGTGGGCAGGGCAGTGGTGGTGCACGCCTTTAATCCCAGCACTTGGGAAGCAGAGACAGGAGAATCTCTGTGAGTTCAAGGCCGGGTTGGTCTAGAGTTCCAGGAAAAGCTCCAAAGCTATAGAGAAGCCCTGTCTCAAACAAAACAAAGAACAAAAAAACAAACAATGGGCTAGATGCAGTTAGAAGCCCTGCTTGCAAGGTCATGTGCCACCCCTGGTCCCAACCTAAGACAAAAGTTTTGCTTTGTAACCCACGTCAAACTTGAACTCACAATCCTACTGCCTCAGGCTCTCGAGTACTGCATTTTACATGTATGCATCTTGTCAGCTAAAACTACCGTAAAAAAAAAAAAAAAAAAAAGTCACTCCTTGCCTAGCAGCAATATAATCTCTTCACCATGTCAACATTATAAAGTATAAATGACATGACACAAAGCAAGGCCAAAAAGTCTGTGTGTGATACAGTATTCTCCTTGCTGGTAACAGAACACCACAAGCTTAAACACAAAAGAATATTATGGACATAGTAACCACATGTGTATAAGAGTCTGGTTGGTGTAATATTTTGTAAACTTTTTTGATGAGCAGAACTACACTTAAAAATAACAGTTAAGTAAAATAGCAATATAGGCATTTATTACTACCATCGTGAATTATCCATAACTGTATGTCCTCTACTTTTATGTGACTAACATTACCACAGACAAGAGATGTTTTGTGCCATCACCTGACATCATATTTTTGCTCAGTTGTAACTGTATCAGACCTTGTTTGATATATGTCCATCAGTAAGGGCTGTCTCTCAAATTGCAACCCCTCTTTTACATTTTTCAAAAGATTTCCAACTCCCTGTTTCCAACCAACCCATCTGGTCTTGCTCTTCACCTACATACTTATTTTACTTCAAGTGCATTTTTGTAGCTCTAGGAGGGAAGAAGCATGAGTCTTCAGCACACTGGCAGGGATGGGAAACCAAGTCAATAACTGTTTTCTTTTGTGTCTTATTTATATATTTAGCAGCAAAATTGCATTTAAAAAAATCTAGAGGATGAACACACTTTACTGCTTCAGCTCAAGAACCCCAAGCCAAATAAAAAAACAGCAATATGAAAAAACAGCATACTGGTTACTTTCAAAGATAACATAAAGAACAGCATACTGGCTACTCTCAGAGATAACATAAAAAACAGCACACTGGTTACTTTCAAGGATAACACAAAAAGAATCAAATGCAACAGTGTATGAAGACAATCGCCCCTGTTGGGCCAAAGTTACCTCAGGGCCTGTGCCTCCAGGCCTATAGGACAGAAAAAAACGTCTTGCTTGAGTTTGAGTGAGGATGAGACAGCAAAAATTAGGTAAACGCCCCTCCAGCCAGAGGGAGGGCTTGGCTGTCTCTCATTGGCTGGAGGTACCCCATATCATACGATGTCACTGAGTTTGTGCTTGACTCCCTATCACGGCTGACTGTCTTGGCTGACTGTCTTCCGTCGTGGGGCTGCAGCAGGGGAAGTTAGTGCACTCATCTTTTCCTGGGGTAAGGAGGCCTAGCAACTCCTAGGAGAATATGGAGGTTCAAGAAGCCAGCGCCCTCCTTTTTAGGAATCACATTTCCTTCAAATAAAGAATGTGAACCATCTGTATATTGAATTGATATTTATTTCAGGACATGCCATGTCAAAATAAAACAAAAGAGTCAATCCTTGCTTTAACAATAACATGTATTATAAAAGCACTTTACAACTCCGTCCTATACTTGAGTATACGTTACAGGGCATGTGGGCTAATGATTATCTCGAAGTATTTCTCTATTCAGATCCATAACCCAAGTGCTCGCCAAGTAGTACAAGGTGCCAGTAATCGAGAGGAAGAGGAGGAAAAGGAAGGAAGGAGTCAGGTTTTCCCAGTTAAGGATTTTGTTGCAATGAGGTGAGGAAGTGTGAAGTTATTTTGTTGTCTTTCATCTTTATACTGTGTTAAGTAATGCTTACGACATAAACTCAGTGGCTTCTTTTGAGCTAGAACTCAAAATGTTTTCCCTGCAAACAATGTATTTACAAATGTGTTTATTAACTTACACAGCAATCTCACAATAACTAGTAAAGATTAAAAGTGTGCACTCCTAGTATTATTTATTTGTTTGCAACGTTTCAAGGGAAATACATATTGGCCATGGTGATGAAGCTCTAAATACTCAACAAAACACCTACAAATTCAAAGTTTAAAAAAAGTCAAAGAAATAAATATCACCAAAGAAAAAAAAATTGTAGCTTAAATACAAAACTAAACTGCTAGTTAACTTATTTATATAGATCTAATAAAAAGCAAAAACAGCTCTAAAGACCCAACATTTTAAAAATCCTAAAAAATAAGGCATAAATTTGCATTATAGTGACTTTTTATTTTCAGTCTCTCCTTTCCCTCTCACTGCATGCTTTCTCTGATCTGCCTCTAGAGGTTTGCAAGAAAACTACTTCCATAATCAAATTTGACCTCAAATGTCCAGAGCAGAGGGGTATTTGCTATTCTGTGAAGGTTTTTGTTGGTAAACTTTCTACTAGATACAGCAATTTTCCTCAAGTTGTCAATTTATATTTTTCTGCTGGTTCTTAAAGGAAACTGGTTTTTACAATGCCTTGTCTTCATAGCATTTTTTTTTTAAATATTTATTTATTAAGTATACAATATTCTGTCTGTGTGTATGCCTGCAGGCCAGAAGATGGCACCAGACCCCTCTACAGATGGTTGTGAGCCACCATGTGGTTGCTGGGAATTGAACTCAGGACCTTTGGAAGAGCAGGCAATGCTCTTAACCTCTGAGCCATCTCTCCAGCCCCCCTTCATAGCATTTTTATGAGAAGAAACCCAGGTGCTTTAAGAGTTTACCAACAAAAGAACTTTTACAGAATAGCAAATACCCCTCTGTTCTGGACATTTGAGGTCACATTTGATGATTAGGGAAGTAGTTTTCTTGCAAGCCTCTAGAGGCAGATCAGAGAAAGCATGCAGTGAGAGGGAAAGGAGAGACTGAAAATAAGTCACTATAATGCAAATTCATGCCTTTTTTTTCTTTTTAGCATTTTTAAAATGTTGGGTCTTTAGAGCTGTTATTGCTTTAAAAGGTGTTGATTTTTTAAGACAATATTTTGACAATTCAAAAATTTGGGGAGAACTGTTTGAACTTTTGTAAATTCTCCATGATGAAATAAATATTGAAAAGCAGTTCTGGAGTACTTGGCTACTTTTCCAGAGTCTAGTAAAGTTCACGTGAAAGGGTCACCTGCTCTGGTCGTAAATGTTTTATGCTCCTTTACCTGTAAACACTCAGTAAATTCATTAGGACTCATTCTGAAGACACAACAGAACTCTTCCCTCATTTAAGCACTGCTCATCGTGATAGTAATAGCTGAGTTCTGACCTCAAAGAAGGTCTAAGTACTTTATATCAGTGCTCAAGAATAATTTTGTACATTGTGGCTCATGGCCCGGAGCTAACGGTATCTGTAAAACTAAGGATAATTCCAAAGGGCTTGGCTGGACTGCTGTTTGCCACCTCTCTTGTTTGTTTGGGGAGGGTATGAACAGGGAGTGGGAGAAGGAAGAGGCAAGAAAGGTTGGGAGACAGAAAGAAGGGAGGCAAATTCTGCTGTGAACACACTGCTTCTTCACAAGCCACACTCACGCTGCTGAGACTCATCATTTTAAAGCACATTATCATAACATTAAAAAGGAAAAAAAATGTTAAGAAAATGTATCTAATCCTCAAAGTTACCACGAATATGCTGAATTGTTTGGCTTTTAAAAAATATAAATAATGAAGACACTGACTTTTTTTGTGCTTGTGAAGCTAATAGATCATCTCCATGAAACAGGCAGCAATGATGAATTGCAATGTTATTACTGAAGGGAAAAGGTTCAAGCCAATATTCACACTGCAGTCAATGAAAGAATATGGGGGCCAAAGCAGTGAGCTTCTGCAGAAGGGTTGAAGATGCCCGGGGAAGATTAGCAGGAACAGCCTCCTTCACTAACTGGTTGCTCCTGAGGCTTTTCCAGTTTAATGTCAATCACTAAAGCAAAAGTTAAGGAGTCATATACAAGGAAAGTGCAATCCTGACTCTGCTGAACACTCACACATCTATTTGACTTCAAAACCCAGTCCATCATTATTTTCTAGATATATGCATCTCATATATAACAAGACTCAATGAAACATGAGCCTTATTCATGGGAATCTACTCTAAGAAAATTATTCTATATGAACGACAAAACTATTACAGTGTTTGACCATATCCTACAAAATAATTCAAATAAGGGGAAAATATGTTATTCCAACTTGGTAGAATTTATTAACTACTAAAAGTAATAAAGACTTAAAAAATAGTAAACATTTAGAAATGAGAATCACTGAATACAGTGTCATGAAGTCTTCAGCTTAATAAACTTGTCTTCATGCAAAAACATCCAATAAAAACTATTAGAAAAAAATGATCATTAGATGTATTTTGTTATGTCCTGTACCTAAAATAAGAGGCTACAATACAGCTCCACTCTGAGTTATTTCTTGTGCCAACTCTGGAAAAACCCAAAGTCAAAGGGATTCAAAATATAACATCAGAAGACTGGGAGTGTTCAGGTCTTTTGCTTATAGAAAGCAAGTGAGGAAGTTTGGAGATACGTTTCAGCAGTTAGGGGTGCTTGATACTCTGAGTTCAGTTCTGAGCACTCACAATGGATGGCTCATAACTATATGTAACTCCAGCTCCCGGGGAGTCTGTAGACCTCTTCTGGCTTTTATGGTCATGCAAGCAATCTTTAAAAAAAGAGAGAGAGAGAGCAGGAGGGATGGAGCTGCAGCTCAGTTCGGCAGATATACTTAGCCAGTGCATGCCGCCTATAAACTTTATACTCCAGGGGTTGGAGAGATGGCTCAGAGGTTAAGAATACTGACCATTCTTCCTGCTTTCAATTCCCAGCAAGCACAGCTCACAACCTGTGCCGTCTCCTGGCAAGTGTATACATAATAAATAAATAAATTTAAAAAAAATGTTAAAAAAAAACCCCCAAAACTTTATACTCAAAAGGTAAAGGGTCATCAGATGTTTAGGGCTGGCCTGAAATCAAGACTGTCTTAAGACAAAAAAACAAAAACAAAACAAAACAAACAAACAAACAAAAAAACCAACTAAATAACACTAAACCCACTCCATCCCATCCCCACAGAACAGAAAAAAAGAGCAAGTGAGCAAGCAACAAAATCTGAATTACAGTAAGAAGCCAGGCCCATTTGGATAACCAGGCCTAATTTGCAAAAGAAATCCTCTGAGTTTCTGTGCACCTAAGAAACCAATATCTACACTCAAGGTAACAGCCAACTGTGACAGTTAATCTTGATTGGCAACTTGACCAAATCCTTACCATCCAGAAGATAAACGTCTGAGGGAGAAAGACCCCATTGGCTATGGATGACATCATTTCACAGGCTGGGGTCCTGAGCTAAATAAAGAGGAAAAGGAGCAGAACGCCAGTTTCCCCTCAGCTTCTGCTGTATCTGCCCCACAATGATGGGCTGTATCCTAACAGCGAGGCAAACAAACCCCCCATTACCCTCCCTACTTTTGTCAGGGGGCTTGTCCCAAGTGTGGCTCCAAAGAGTAGTGGTAACACTAAAATTTGTTTTTCGAGAAAGAGTATCTCTATATAAACCTGGTTGTCTTGGAATTCACTGTACAGACCAGGCTGGCCTCAAACTCACAGAGACCTACCTGCATCTGCTTCCCAAGTGCGGGGGTTAAAGGCGTGAGCCACCGTGCTCGGCTAGACAGTAGACTATCCTTAAGAAACAAAAAGGATACTGTCTTCTCTGCTTCTGTCCTGTGTGCTTTCCATCCCAGGCAAAGCTGCAGCAACGCGTCGGAAAAGCTGTAGAAGAGAAGCAAGATGATGACCGTAGGATGGCAAGTAGAGCACAGAGCTTAGGTTACTCCTTAGACGACAGCATTAAGAAGGCAAATTAAGACCTTGAGGATAATTACTGTCATATCACAGCCACTATACAGTGATAAAAAGTCAAATTCATCAAGAAAATTTATAAATACATACATACCCAACATTAATACACCAAAATGATAAATGCTGAATAGATCTGAAACAATGTATATTAACACAGTAATAGGACAAGGGAAACCATGCTCTTGAGACACACCAGATTTGTAGGACCAGAAGAGGTTAATGTAGGGATGTGAATGAACTATTTTATTCCCACCTCATTTTTTTTTTGTTTGTTTTGCTTTTTCAAGACAGGGTTTCTCTGTGTAACAGCTCTGGCTATCCTTGAACTCAGAGACCCGCTTGCCTCTGCCTCCCAGGTGCTGGGATTAAAGGCGTGAGCCACTACTGACCTGGCCCATCTCAATTTTTACCCCCAACCCCAAATTGATCTAATATGTAATCCTTATCATTACCCACCCTATGTCTCTCCCAATCTCACTAACTAAAATCCTCAACAGTTACTGAAGTCAGTAACTATACAACATGAACTGGATAGTGAGACTTCTGCGCAGTGCTGTAATCAAACAGCTATAGTTTCTCTCCAAGTCAAACTCCTACTCAGGGAACAACAGTTTTTACACCAGGCACCCTGAGCTTCTGAATTATACACTCTATTCTAGCATATCCAAGTCCACAGGAATAGGGGACTTTAACTGAAAGAATATAGAAAACAAACAAAGCCAAGAAACAAAATAACACTATTTGTAAAACCCCTAATGAGGTTAAGACTACAAAACCCTGACAATAGAACTCCTTCAAAAATTATTAACCCGATAATAATGGCATCTAGTGAAATTAGATGAAATCCCAGTGAACTCAGTGTAAGACATACGTTCAACATGAAAACACCCAAACAAAATAGGTAAAGCGATGGGTGATATAGAGGAGGGTTTCAACAGAAAGAAATATTGAAGAAAATCAATCTGAAATGTTAGAAAAATATAGTAAAAGTCAAATAAAAAGCTTTGCGGAAAGTCTCAGTAATAGAAGTTTGATCAAGGAGGGGACAGAATACCCGAGCTTGAAGAAAAGAGCAATAGAAACCAGAGAATACACACAAACTCATGAAGATCAAACAACACAACTGAACAATGAAGAATTCAAACAATAAACAAAAAACATTCCTAGAATCAAATGAAAATGAAAACACAGCACACCAAACCCTTGAGATACAATAAACAAAGTTCTAAGAAGAAAGTTTATAGCTCTAAGTGCCTACATTAAGAAACCAGAAAGACTCAAATAACTTAATGATGCACCTCTAAGGCTCCAGAAAAAGAACAAGAAAACCAAACTCTAAATCAGTAGAGGAAAAGAAATCATTAAGATCAGGGCAGAAACTAACGAAAGGGGACCAACAACAAACAATCCAAAGAATCAACAAAACAAAAAGTTGTTTTTTTTGAAAAGACACAACAAATGTGTAAGCAACTCTGAATCAACTCAGCAAACTTTATTTATGTATTTAGTTGTTTATATGTGTGGTGGTGTGAATGAGAATGCCCCCATAGGCTCATATATTTGGATGCTTGGTCTGCAGTTGGCAGAACTGTCCGGAAAGGGTTAAGGGTTATGGCCTTATCCCTTGGTGTGGGCTGTGAGGTTTCAAAAGTCCAGCCATTCCCAATTAGCTATTTCTTTCTGTCTCTGCCTCCTGCTCAAGGATCAGATATAAGTAAACTCTCAGCTTCTGCTCCGGCACCATGCCTGCCTGGCTCCTGCCATCATGATGGTCATGGGATTAAGGGCGTGTGCCACCATGCCCAGCCTAAATAGTTATATTTAGGTTTATATCCATACGCTATTTATGCTGCTCTGAGTTTTAGTCACAAAATCTTTTCTGCAATGGCTGATAATACAGAGACTAATAACTGGTCAAACTGCTGCCAATAATTGTGTGAGTGCTCACTAACTCACCTCCAGCCTGAAGACCTGGTGAACATCTCAGAAAAGGAACTGAAGGAACGTGAGTGCTGGAAAATGGGAGGAGTGCTGTGCAATGCTGTCTTCTGGTGTGGTACGGCCTTTGCACTCACGAACTAGCATCAGGTGTGTTACTTGGGCTTGCACAATCTCAGCTCCCACTGAGAGTTGTAGGGACAGAGAACCCCTCAGTTCCCCTGTACCCCATGCTTTGGGGATGTCACTACTGGTACATTGTTATGCCTCTGCCTCCAGAGTGCTGGGATTAAAGGCATGCACCACCACTACCCAGTTTCCTTTTGTAAAATATAAATACCAGCAATTTATAAAGAAAAAAGTAATCAGAATGTACTTTTATAGCAAGTAAATGCTAGTTTTCAAATTCTTAAATAAGGAAAGTCTGTATTTAAGACAACGACACAGAGATGTAGTGAGACTATGGGAAGTTCAAAACTCTATATTCAGAAATATTGCAACAGTTTAATATTTTCTCATTTTACAAAAACTATGCAAGTTATTTTTTTTTATTACTTTCTGAATTCTAGTTGCTGTTACTAAGTGAACTAAAACCTTACTTTAAAGATTAGCATAATCACAATTATTTCACACTTTCTTGATTTAGGAACAAACATTCATACTCAGAGAAAACTTACCTGTTTCACATTGTATCCTGCTTTTGCACTGGTTTCAATAAACATAACGTTCAACTCTTTGGCTTTCCTCTCTCCCTCTTCAATTGACACTTGCCTATAGAAAAAAAATTAAAAGACAAATTATTTATTTGTTTTTTTGAGACAGGGTTTCTCTTTGTAGTCCTGGAACTCCCTCAACTCGAACACAAACTCACAGAGATTTGCCTGCCTCTGCCTCCCAAGTGCTAGGATCAAAGGTGTGCATCATCATACATGGCAACAAATTCTTACTTTTGAAAGACGAAATCATAAGATTATAAACAAAGTTCTATTGATGTTGGGTCATTAGTTTGAAAACTTAACTGTCTGTACACTTAAGAGCTATACGTGTTTGTGTTTGTATATCTTACCCTGATGTAGGATCCCCCTCTGTATGCTGTGAATACCATTGGTTAATAAAGAAACTGGCTTGGCTTGATAGTGTAGAACAGAGCTATGGGGTGGGGGTGGGGGGAGAGGAACTAAACTGAATGCTGGGAGAAAGAAGGGCGGAATCAGGAAGAAATCATGTAGCCCTGCCGGAGACAGATGCCGGAACTTACTGGGTAAGCCACAGCCTTGTGGAGATACACAGAAATGGGTTAAATTAAGATGTAAGAGTTAGGCAACAAGAAGCTAGAGCTAATGAGCCAAGCAGTGATTTAAATAATATAGTTTCTGTGTGGTTATTTTGGGGCTGGGCAGCAGAAACAAACAAGCGGCTTTCTACATCGCCCCCATACTGGGAACAGAGTCTTAAACACGTCAAGCAAGAGCCCTACCAATGAGCATATACAGCTTAATGGATTTTTTCTTTTTTTAAAAAAATTGTGTTTCATGTGTTTAGGTGTTCTGCCTATGACTACTTACCACATGCATGATCAGTACCTAATGAAGGTGTTCAGAAGAGAGCAATGGAGCCCTTGGTGCTATAGCTAAAGATGTCATGGGAGTCCTGGGAATTGAACCCAGGTCCTCTGGAAAGAACAGCCAGTACTTTCAACCTCAGCCATTTCTTCAGCCTCTTAATGACTTAAACAAAACCAAAACCAAAACCAAAGACAGAGTTTCAGACCAGGTGTGGTGGCATATGCCTTTAATTCTAGAACCTTTTTTTTTTTGTTTTTCAAGACAGGGTTTCTCTGTAGCTCTGGCTGTCCTGGAACTAGCTCTTGTAGCCCAGGCTGGCCTCGAACTCACTGAGATCCACCTGCCTCCTGAGTGCTGGGATCAAAGGTGTGCCGCGCCACCACCTGGCCTTTTTTTTTTTTTTTTTTTTTAAAAAAAAAAATTACAGCACTTAGGAGGGAATCAAAAGTAGGGCGATCTCTGACATTGAGACCAGCCTGGCCTACAGAGTGAGTTCCAGGACACCCAAGGCTACAAGGAGAAACCCTGTCTCAAAAACAAACAAAAAACTAAAACAAGACAAGGGCTCCTGTAGCTCAGGATGACCTTGGGCTTCTGATCCTCTTGTCTCAACTGGAAACAAGACATTACATGGGAATACCGCCATGCCATTCATTATGCACGGCCTCTGACAGACCCAGAGCCGTGTGCATGTCCTAGCTAAGCTGTAGGCCCATATTTCTGTATGGCACAAGAGCCATAATCCCGGTCTGAGGTGGTCACGAACTCTGCAGACTAGCTGTCTCTGTTTAATAATAGCCAGGATGTGCTGCTCCTAATTTCTTTTGTTATAAATGTAGATTACCTGAGAGGAGATGTTGGCTGAAGCTGATGACTTAAGAGTTAAGAGGTTCGGTGCTTCCTCCCTTTGTAATTTGGAGGATGTCTTATAGAGATGCTAATTCATGGCCTACATGACTGCTACCAGACAGGTAGATGTGGACATGACTTGAGCCCAGGCACCTGGTTGCCTAGGAGACAGCCTAATGTGTTTTCCCGCTCAATTGATGTGATGATATATAAGGTGTTTGGATCTTCGAGAGATCTTGCCCTTCCATGATGACCGTGTAAGCTGTGTCTGATTATTCCTCGCGACTCCGTTCCAGTCCAGTCAGGCAATCTGTGTTGGACACACATGGGCCCCAACACTAAGTCCCCAGTTTAACAACCCGTGTGTGCAGGTGCTGTGACCACCTAGGTGAACAAGGTATGCATCCCCATAGTTCTCTGCCATAGTCCCTTGAACAGGGTCTCTCACTACAAGGCTGGCAGTCCCAGCAATCCTTCTGTCTTTGTGCAAATTTGGAATTAATGAGAAGGTATGACCACATATGACTTTTTAAGTGCTAGGAACTGAATTCAGGTCTTCATGCTTGCATAGCATGTGTTCTTTTAAAAAAAATATTAATTTTATAACCTGACTACAGTCTCCCCTCCTCTGTATTTGCTCAGAAAGGAGCAGGACTCCCATGGCATATCAAGCTGCCATAAGACAAAGCACATCCCCTGACGCAGGGAAAACTAAACTGGATGCCTGGAGAAAGAAGGCAGAGTGAGGAGATGTCATGTAGGTGCCAGAGGGGAAAGACACGAGCTGCCAGGTGGAACCTTGCCAGTAGGCCACAAACCTCGTGGTAAAATATAAATTAATAGAAATGGGCTAATTTAAGATATGTTAGCCATAAATACACTTAAGCTACTGGTCAAACAGTATTGCAAATAATATAGTTTCTGTGTGGTATTTTAGTTCTGGGCAGGTGGGAATGAAGAAGCGGCCTAATACAATACCCCCTTGCACTGAGGCTGGGCAAGCATGAGGAAGATGTTCCCAAGAGCCAAAGTACAGGGGCAGCCCCTGCCCCCACTGTTAGGACCCCACAAGCAGACCAAGCTACGCAGCTGTCACATGTACGCAGAGGGCCCAAGCTGGTCCCGTGCAGGCCCCTGGTTGACGGTTCAGACACCTCGGTTCCTGTGAACCAGGCTAGCCGTTTCTATGGGTTTTCCTCTGATGTTCCTGATCCTCGCTGGCTCCTACAATCCTTCTTCTCCCTCTTCAGGACTCCCCAGCTTGGGCCAGTGTTTGGCTGTGGGTCTCTGAACCTGTCTCCATCAGTCAATGGATGAAGGCCTCTGCTGACGACCAGGGTAGTCACCAACCCAACCCCAGCCTGTTCAGGCTATGCATCCACTGCTGCCAGGAGACTTAGATGGCACCATCAGCGTAGGCTAGTGGAAGCTTCCCTATAGCAAGTGCTACAGAACCATCTCCCTAGCTCTATAAAACTAAGATTTATTTTACTAATTTGTTTTTATATGGCTGAACTCATTGGATGCTTTTGTTTGGAGGTAGAATCTCATGTATCCTTCTTTGGCTGGCCTAGAATTTACTAGCCCAAGATGTTTTAAATTTCTGATCTTCCTGCCTTCACCTTTCAAATTCTGGAATTACAGGCATACTTCATCACACCTGGCTATAAACAGTGTTGGGGGCTCAAATGCAGACAAGTATATGTGTGTCTAATTATTGTACATGTTAGGCAAGTACTCCATCAACCGATACCTTCAGCCCCAATCTTTTCATTTAAAAAATATTTGTCTGTGTACACGTGTGGCACACATGTGGAAGTCAGTTTTCTTATTTTCCCATGTGGGCCTCAGGGATCAAACTCAGGTCATCCAGTTTCATGCCAAGTACCTTTATCTACTAAGCCATCGCTAGCCTGCTCTTCTTTTTACTTTTAAAAAGTTAGTGGTTGGGGTGCACGTGGTGGCTTATACCTATAATCCCAATTCTCAGGAAGGAGGCAGGAGGATCCTGAGTCAAGGTCAGCTTGGTCTATGTAAGCGTAAGACCCTATCACAAATACAAACCCAAAAAAGCAAATCTTAAGAAGCTGGCACAGTGGTAGAACACTTGTTTAGCATGTACTATATTCAGTATTGCCAACAACAAAAACCACCTACAAAACAAAACCTAAAAATGGCCTGCTTTTCCCCCTTAATACCAAATCACAAGGGGGATGGAGAGATGCTCGATGGTTAAAAGAACTTGATGCTCTTGCCAGCTCACAACTGTCTCTAACTCCAATGAATTAGTCTGATGCCATCTTTTGGTCTGAGTGGGCACCTGAACACATGCAGTGCATATACAGACAAAGAGACACACACATGGTACACATAAATAAAAAACACTAAAAATATTAAAACCATATGCATTTAGCCTTGTGACTCTAAATTTTATGTAAAAACTTTCATGCTAATTTGCTGCTATAATTTTTGTAATGATTTACCAATTGTTAAAAATGTAAACCATACCAGGTGATAGTGGCTAATGTCTTTAATCACAGCACTCAGGAGGCAGAAGCAAGCAGATATTTCTAAGTTTGAAGCTAGCCTGGCGGTCTACAAGAGTAAGTTCTAAGATAGCCAAAGCTACACAGAGAAACCCTACCCCAAAAACAATTTTTTTTCAATTATACTACCAATTCTATTTCTGCTACTGGATAGAAGTAGGCTTAACATCAAAATTCTTTATACATAGATTACACTGCAATATTTTAGTTTAATAGCACAAGTTCATCACCCGAATTTCAATATCCAACTCATGAATGAGTAAGTAATAACTAGTAAAAGCCCCACTAATTAAAGTGTGGTCGAGACTAAACAGGAAGAATACACAGCAGAGCACTTACCAACGCTGAGGCCACTCACATGGGTTCTGTGGCCAAGGTTAACACACACTTGGCACCTCGTGCCTGGAATGAGCTTTGCTCCTTTGACTAAGGTGCTACAATCAAGCTGTTCACACTCAGTTAGCTAAGCCTGGTACAACCACACAATCAGAACCCCACAAATACATACAGACCACATCACTCAATTATAATAAAATTATATGTTTATAAAAAGACAAGTATATGTGTATCTAATTATTATGAATACTTTTTAAAGATAAGAAGTTACTTGGTGTTACTTTTTAACAAATCATTGCTCCACTTATTAAACCTTAAAAAATAGAAAATATCTGCTGTCTTCATGTTTAACAATTCTGTAAAAGTGCTGCTTATGGGTTTAGACAAATGTAATTTAATCTTTATACTTATATTCAGATTATCTCCCTAAAAAGGAGTACAAAGTGAAATGTCTCCCTTTCTGAAAAGATTTTTTTTAGTAAACAAACATGGTGTTTAACATAGAAACCAAGCATTCAGTTATTTCATACCTTTTATCAGCAAGATCTGTCTTATTTCCTACTAGCATGATGATGACATCACTTCCTCTTTCTGTTCTGACATCATCAATCCATTTTGTAGTTTGCTGGAATGAGTTAACATCTAGCATTGAGAGTGGACAGAAGGATTAGAGTTACTGAAAATGCCACCCCCAGTGAAGGACAACACTTCCCACAAACACCCTGAAAGAGGGAAGAGGGACAGCACATTAAGACCCCATCTTTAATGTGCCTACAATGTAACTCCATTTTATCTGATTACAACTGTCAGTGATGTAAATGAGTATGAAGAAAAAAAAATCCTCAAAGTTCATTTTAGAGAAAAGCTCTTTTGACAATAACCAAACTCCTGCAAAGCACTATATATAATTATAAAAACCAGTGTTCTGACATCTAAAGACAGCTGCAGCAGATAATATGGTGTTACACTGCCACAATGCTTTTTTGGATCACTTATTCTAATACATACCAAACATGACAAAGAAAGCATTTCAAAAGTATGTGAGCCAGAAGTCCCAACACATCCCAGAAAACTCATAAAGGCTTTCAATACCACTGTGCTTGCATTGCTTACTCAGTTTGTGATCACTTTAACCGTATTTTTTAAAAAATCATTTCCTTTGCCTCTATCTCCCTTTTCCTGGAATTAAAGGTGAGTCATGGAGCCTGGCTCTTGCATTTGTTTTGTATTAGAGTCTATGTGAAGTGACCTTAAGTTAATTAGTTTGATGTATCAGGCTCACTTCTAATTGAATTCATTCTTTAAGTATTGGATTCTAGCCAGAATACTTCAATATGTTTTTTAGCAGCTAAAGTAACAAATTTACTACTATTTTAAACACATTCATGGAATTTTAGAAGTATAACAAGCTTTGGTTAAAGTAAACACAAATACTTTAAAGCTACAAAACGGGCAAACGCATTATGATGAACATTAACTGTTTTTTAAAAAAACAATCTAAAGTAAAACTTCAAGAGAAGACTACACACACCACATATCCAAAAGTTAAAAAAAAAGAGAAAGAAAAATACATTGTGGAATATAGTCTTTTTAATTTTGCCACTGTAGAATATACAGAAATTTCTAGTAATATGACTAGCTCAAATCAGCTCTTAGACATATTTTTACCTAAGTCCAAGATGCTGTAAATAATCTTTTTTCCCCTACCCATATGGTAGCTCACAACCACCTATAATGAGATCTGGTGCCCTCTTCTGGAGCGCAGAATGTTGTATACATAATAAATAGATCTTTAAAAAATACTGTTTCATTTCCCATTTAAATTTTTTTCCTGGAGAGAAATGAAAGCGTAATTTGTTAGCAACAAAGAAAACCAGCCACAGAATCCATATATTCAAACAAAAATGACTAACAGAAAAAATATACATTGTGCTTCTCTGTTTTTCTCTATGTAAGAGATTGACTGCAGGGGGAAGCAGAGAAAACACTAGCAGGTAGACTCTTTTAAAAGCCTCAAAAGAAGCCATATAGAATCTAGAATATTTGGCAAGAGGTTTAAATGTAGATTATCTTTGAAATCTGAGCTAAATTAATGAATAATACCTTTAAAGTACAATTATGGGATAGTTTATGGATAGGAGGATACTACAGAAACCTTGAAAAAAGATTTATAAATAGAGTCAAAAGACAATTTCTGAAGTGGAAATGCTGGCACAGAGACACAAAGCATATTGGTACAAACATGGAGGCAAGTATTTCTGACTTGGCTAGTCTGTGATACAGTTTGCCATGATAAAACACTTTACATGCCAGTAAGGAAAACAAGCACAAGACAAAACATGCAGGCAGCTAAGCTAAAGGCTGAAAGCAGATTAGAAATGCACAACCCCCCACTCACTTGTGATATCATAAACAACAACTGCCACAGTGGAGTCGCGAATGTAGCTAGGGATCAAGCTCCTGAACCGCTCTTGACCTGCTGTGTCCCACAATTGCAATCGCACCTAACAACAAAATCAGTCAAACAAGCAAGAGAAGTAAGGAAGGTCAACCACTGCAGTATACCTACTTGTGATATCGTAAACTACTACGGCTGCAGCAGAGTCACGGATGTAACTGGGAATGAGGCTACGGAAACGTTCCTGACCCGCAGTATCCCACAGCTGCAGCCTGATCTGTGGGATGGGAAAAAAAAACAAAAACAAAAACAAAACAAAACAAAACTAAAAAACTGATACCTTAAAAAAAAAAAGAAATGATTTTTGAAACCCGAGTGGTAGACAACTCATGTAGAGGTTTAATGCAGAGGAATGAAAACAACATAAACTCATTTCTGAAAAGTGAGCAGCAGCACAAAGTTGCTTGTTCTGAAGGTACTTTGTAAAAGATTTTACAGGATCAGAAATAGGGCTCCCCCTCCATGAAATTTTGAATCCCAGTATCTTCTAAATGATAAAAAGTAAACTGCTGATGTTCAAATACTGAGAATAAAAGAGAGAATGAAGGAACCCCAAGCTACCAGACGACAGAGTAAAGAAAGCAATGCTTATCTGACAGCTTCTCTAAAGCTATGAAATGTTTCCTGGGTCTGTGACTACTATGTGTGTTTCTTCTATACATTTCTGTCCAGAACATTGTGGATAATAGGGGAGGAGAAAAAAAAGAAAAGAAAAAAAAAAGAGAATACATTTCTGCAATCTACACAAAAAATAAGTTTTCTTTCCCATACAAAGCAGTTTAAGCTCTCAAGTTTTAAGAAAAGTTATATATGAAAACATTCAAAAGAAAAAACATAATTCAGAAATAAGAAAAAATATCAGAGATAATGTAATATTTTGGGAACATTAAGTTATTCAATGTTTAAGTGATAAGAATCTCTTCAAGGAGTAGGTCAAAATATAAATTTTTAAAAGAACATTTAACAATAAGGAAGACAAAAAACCTGATAAATATATATTTTCCTCTATTTAACCACTGTTACATGTTCTAGTCTGACAAAGTCTTTAAGTTCACAAATTATGAAACCTTCTTGAATGACCTGAGGGGTGCTCAAAGAGTCTTTAGTTGCTCTAATTTCTCATGAAAATTCTTTTAATTCTCTTATAAATCTATGTGTTGTCCTTTTTTCTAAATCAAGATAGCAAAGTAAGTCTAAGGACACCAGAATTTTACAAACAAATTTTGACTTTGGATGTGAAATGGAAATAAGAAATCAGAGTGCCCAAAACAACTTTGTAATAAATTTTTCTCAAGATCCAATTCTGATGATTTTGTTAAGCACTTCTGATGGCGACCACAGCTGCGATCCTGGTTTCCAGCCTGCAGTGCGCAGAAAATCGCACACTGAAAATATCACTCACTGTTCGATCCTCCAAGTACATTGTTTTTGATAAGAAGTCAATGCCAATTGTTGCCTATAAAACAAAACAAAAGAGTTAGTAAGGAATAGTAGTTTGGTAGTAGTCAACAGTTTAGGATAAAATAGGATTTATGAATTTAAAAGAATAATGAATATACACATAACCACACTTTATTCAAGTGATGACAAACATGTCCAATGTTAACTTGCTTCCATGCACTAAGCACTCGCTCTGTGTTGGAGACTAATTCAGGCCCTTTATGTGATCAACTCTCATCCTCATTCATGAAAGATAACTCATTCTCATACTAATTTTTTTCATTTTAGAGAACAAGGCAATAGGGATTTTTTTCTATGTACCAGAATATTCAAATATCTGAATACAAAGTTTTGTCTGAATATCTTAATGTTCTCAATCAGGATGACTATTATTTGCCCCAAAGGCAATTTTATGAAATACTGTTGATGTAAAGATAACCATGCCTAAACTTTCTATATAATGGCTTGTTCTTATGCCACAGAGACTCAGAAGTATGATTTTTCAAAGGGACATGACTCTTCTAATATGTAAGTAATGTATTAAAGTAAGGGAAATAAAAATTTCTCTTTATCATTCAATGTACACTGTGTGCCTGGTTAAATAATAAAGAATTTTAAAAGGCAAAAACTAGAAAAAAAAGTGAACAAGTTAAGAAGTCTAAAATTAAATAGGAAGATAAATTAAAAATAATTGGGACATGGGGTTGAAGTTGACAGCTCAGCAGTTAAGAACAGTTCTCTTGCAGGAAAGCAAGCTCAATTCCCAGCACTCACGACCATCCATAATGCCAGTTCCAGGGGATCCAATGCTCTCTTCTGATCCCATGGGCACAAAGCATGCATGTGGTATGCATACATACATGCAGGCAAAACACTCACACATAAAATAAAATGAGTAAATCTAATTTTAAAAGAAAAAGAGGAAAAAGGAAAAAGGCTTCTGCATGCTGGCATGTCCCTCCCTGCTTCTGATGCACCGACAAGTGAACTGATTAATCCACTGTAACTTTCCTGTCAGGATGGCCTGAATCCTCTGGCATCATAAACTGAAATATCAATTCCTAAAAAGGAACCTCAGACTTGTGATTTCTCTACAAAAAAAAAATTAGTATCACTTCTAATTCCCTCCAAGATGACGGTAAAGATAATTTTTTCAATAGACTGTGGAAGAAGCAAACTGAGTAAGGCTAGGACTATGGACAAGATCATTAATACTTTGTGCTGTTTATATAATAATTTACACTCTGTATTGTTTATATAATAGTTTACACATATTGAAAGCACTTTTCCTTTTTTTATTTTTCAAGACAGGGTTTCTCTGTGTAGCTTTTGGTTGTGCTATAATGGAACTCGAAAGATCCACCTGCCTCTGCCTCTTAACTGCTGCGATTAAAATCGTGAACCACCACTGCCCATGTAAAGCACTTTTATATCTATGACTGCATGTGAATATAAGAACTTAAAAAAAATACCATAGTCATTCTTCTTAATATTAAGAGATAAATTTAATAATCTGGAAAAACCAAAATACCTGATAGGTGTTGTCAAAACTGTCATACATGAATCTGGTGATTAAGGATGTCTTTCCAACTGAAATAAAAAAAGACAGAGATTTCCTTAGTAACTAATATATTAAATACACTAGGTTCCCAGGCACTGCTCAAAGAACTGTAATCAAATTAAATGGAAAATATATTCAAAGGTTTTATCAAAAGTTTGCTGACAGGGCTTTCTCAATAACAGATTCCATGACAAAACCAGATTTAAACAATGCCTATCCACAAATCCAGCCCTACAGAAAATATTAGAAGCAAAACCCCAACCCAAGGAAGCTAACTGCACCCACAGGAACACAGGCAACAGATAACCTCATACCAACAAAACCCCAAGAAGAGAAACACACTCACTACCACTGAAAAAAATAACAGGAATTAACAATCACTGGCCATTAATATCTCTTACTATCAATGGACTCAATTCACCTATAAAAAGACATAGGTTAAAAGAACGGATATGAAAGCAGGATCCAGCCTTCTGTTGTATACAAGAAACACATCTCATCCTCAAAGGTATTACCTCAGATTAAAGTGTCGGGAAAAGATTTTCCAATCACATGGACAAAGTAAGAAACAAGCAGGTGTAGCTGTCTCAGTATCTAAAAGACTTCAATCAATCAAAAGAGATGGAGAAGAACAATTTATACTCATAGCAGGAACAATCAGGATGCAGTCTCAATCCTGAACATCTATGCCCCAAATACAAGAGCACCCACATATGTAAAAGAAACATTACTAAAGCTTAAATCGCACATCAAACCCTACACACTAATAGTGGGAGACTTCAACACCTCACTCTCACCAAAGGACAGGTCAACCAGACAGAGACCTAATAGAGAAATAAGAGAACTGACAGACGTCATGACTCAAATGGACTTAACAGACATCTACAGAACATTCCACCCAAACACAAAAGAATATACCTTCTTCTCAGCACCAAATGGAACCTTCTCTAAAATTGACCACATACTCGGTAACAAGGCAAACCTCAACAGACATAAAAAATTTGAAGTAATCCTCTGTATTTTATCAGATCACCATGGTTTAAAATTAGAATTCAACAGCAACACTAATTTCAGAAAACCCACAAACACATGGAGATTAAACAGTGCTCTATTGAACCACCCCTGGTTAAAGAAATAAAAAAGCACACCTGAGAGCTCTAGAACAAAAAGAAGCAGACTCACCCAGGAGGAGTAGAAGACAGGAAATAATCAAATTGAGGGCAGAAATCAACAAAAAAGAAACAAAGAAAACAATATAAAGAATCAATGAAACAGAGCTGGTTCTTTGAGAAAAATCAACAAGATAGACAAACCCTTATCCAAACTAATCAAAAGGCAGAGAGAGAGAGAGAGAGAGACTATCTAAATTAACAAAATAAGAAACGAAAAGGGGGACATAACAACAGATATTGAGGAAATCCAGAGAATCATTAGGTCATACTACAAAAACCCGTACTCCACAAAATTGGAAAACTGAAAAGAAATGGACAATTTTCTGGATAGGCATAACCTGCAAGGAAATAGAAGCTATCATCAAATGCCTACCAAACAAAAAAGAGCCCAGGGCCCAGATGGTTTCAGTGGAGAATTCTACCAGAACTTCAAAGAACTAATACCTATACTCAAAGTGTTCCACAAAATAGAAAGAGAAGAAACATTGCCAAACTCTTTATAAGGCTACAGTTACCCTGATGCTAAAACCACACAAAGACTCAACCAAGAAACAGAATTACAGACCAATCTCTCATGAACAAGGATGCAAAAATAATAAAATACTGGCAAACCAAATCCAAGAACAAATTAAAAAAAATCATCCACCATGATCAAGTCGGCTTCTTCCCAGAGATGCAGGGATAGTTCAACATCTGAAAATCTATCAATGTAATTCACCACATAAATAAACCGAAACAAACAACAAACAAACAAACCCATAAGGTCATCTCATTAGATGCTGAAAAGCATTTGACAAAATCCAACACCCCTTTATGATAATGATAAAGGCCTTGAAGAGATCAGGGACACAAGGAACATATCTACATATAATAAAAGCAATGAATAGCAAGCCAACAACCAACATTCAAATTAAATGAAGAGAAACTCAAAGTGATCCCACTGAAATCAGGACCAAGAGAAGGCTGTCCACTTTCTCCACATCTATTCAACATAGTTCTTGAAGTTCTGGCTAGAGCAGTAAGAGAACAAAAGGAGATCAAGGGGATTCAAATTGGAAAGGAAGAAGTCAAACTTTCGTTATTTGCAGATGATATGATAATATACATAAGTGACCCCAAAACTTCTACTAGGGAACTTCTACAGATGATAAATACATTCAGTAATGTGGCAGGATACAAGAGCAACTAAAAAAGAAAAATCAGCAGCACTCTTATATACAAAGGATAAAGAAGCTGAGAGGGAAATCAGAGAAACACCACCCTTCACAATAGCCACAAATAACATAAAATATCTTGGGGTAACCTTAACCAAAGAAGTGAAAGACCTGTTCAACAAAAACTTTAAAGTCTTTGAAGAAAAAAATTGAAGATACCAGAAAATGAAAAGATCTCTCATGCTCTTGGATAGGTAGGATCAACATAATAAAAATGGCAATCCTACCAAAAGCAATCTATAGATTCAATGCAATCCCCATCAAAATCCCAACACAATTCTTCACAGACTTTGAAAGAACAATACTCAACTTCATATGGAAAAACAAAAAACCCAGGACAGTCAAAACAACCCTGTACAATAAAGGAACTTCCGGAGGCATCACACTCCCTGACTGAGTTCTATTATAGAGCTACAGTAATGAAAACAGCTTGGTATTGGCATAAAAACAGAGGTCGACCAACGGAGGAATTGAATCGAAGACCCGGATATTAATCCACACACCTATAAACACCTGATTTTTGATAAAGAAGCTAAAATTAGACAATAAAAAGAAAGCATCTTCAACAAATGGTGCTGGCATAACTGGATGTCAACATGTAGAAGAATGAAAACAAATCCTTATTTATCCCCATGCACAAATCTCAAATCCAAATGGATTAAAGACCTCCAATTATAAATCCGACCACACTGAACCTGATAGGAAAGAAAGTGGGAAGCAGCCTTGAATGCATGGGCACAGGAGACCACTTCCTAAATATAACAGCAGCAGCACAGACACTGAGAGCAACAATAGATAAACAGGACCTCCTGAAACGGAGAAGCTTCTGTAAAGCAAAGGACACGGTCAACAAGACAAAACAACAGCCTACAGAATGGGAAAAGATCTCCACCAACCCCACATCAGACAGAGGACTGATCTCCAAAATATACAAAGAACTCAAGAAATTAGACATCAAATTTCCAAATAACCTAATTAAAAAATGTGGAACAGAACTAAACAGAATGTTCAACAGAAGAATCTCAAATGGCCGAAAGACACTTCAGGAAATGTTCAACATCCTTAGTCATCAGGGAATTGCAATCAAAACAACTCTGAGATACCATCTTACACCAGTCAGAATGGCTAGGATCAAAACCACCAATGATAGCTTATGCTGGGGAGGATGTGGAGTAAGGGTTTTGCTGGTGGGAATATAAACTTGTACAACCACTTCAGAAATCAGTACGGCAGTTTCTCAGAAAATTGGGAATCAGCCTACCTCAGGACCCAGCGGTATCACTCTTGGGCATATACCCAAAAGATGCTCAATCATACTGCAAGGACACTACATACATACACTACGTACATAGCAGCATTATCTGTAATAGTCAAAACCTGGAAACAACATAGTTGCTCCTCAACCCAAGAACGGATAAAGAAAATTTTGCACATTTACACATAAGAGTACTACTCAGTGGTAAAAAAAAAAAAAAAAGACATCTTGAATTTTGCATGCAAATGAATGGAACTAGAAAACACCATCCTGAGTAAGGTAACCCAGACCCAGAAAGATGAACATGGTATGTACTCACTCACAAATGAATACTAGCTGTAAAGTAAAGGATATTGAGCCTATAGTTCATGATCCTAGAGAAGCTAAGTAACAAGGTGAACCCGAAGAAAAACATACCTGTAAAGGGGAAACGGACAACATCGCCTGACAAAATTGGGAGCGTGGGGGAAGGAGGGAGGATAGAGGGGAAGACGAGGGGAGGAGGGGGAAAGGGGAGAATTTGAGGGAATGGGATAGTTGAGATGGAGGAAGGACAGAGATGAGAACAAGGAAAGAGGTATTTTGATATGGGGCTAGCAAGTGGCACTCGAGAAATTCCCAGGAATTCACTAGGATGACCCTAGCTAACACCCTAAGCAATAGAGGAAAGGGGGCCCAAACTGGCCTTGCCCTGTAGTCAGACTGATGATTATCTTAAACATCACCATAGAACCTTCATCCAGCACCTGATGGAAACAGAGGCAGAGACCCGCATCGCAGCACTGGACTGAGCTCCCGAAGTCCAGCTGAAGAGTTGGAGGAGTGAGAATATGGTCAAAGAGGTCAGCACCATGAAGGGTTCACCCACTGAAACAGTTTACCTGAGCTAGCAGGAGCTCACCAACTCCAGCTGGACAGGGAAGGAACCAGCATAGGGCCAAACTAGTCGCTCTGAATGTGGGCGACAGTTGTATGGCTGGGGCAGACTGAGGGGCCACTGGCACCAGGATTTATTCCTATCTGTAGTAGGAGCTGTGGCGTTCATTAGCACGTTGGGTGCCACTCTGTTGTAATATGAGCAGCGGGGCTGCGTCCCCGGCACCCGGCCGCCCGCATGGCTTTACCAGAAATAATTACACGGAAACTGTATTCTTTTAAACATTGCTTGGCCCATTAGCTCCAGCCTCTTATTGGCTAGCTCTTACATATTGATTTAATCCATTTTTGTTCATGTGTGTAGCACCCCAAGATGTGCTTACCGGGAAGATTTTAGCCTACGCCCATCCTGGGTTAGAGCTTTATCTCATCTGCTCTGGAGAGGAGAGCATGGCGTTGTGTCTCAGAGGAGCTGCCCTGCATCTGCCCGGGAGAGGGGAGCATGGCGTCTGAGCTCACTTCCTCTTTTTCCCAGCATTGTTCTGTTTACTCCACCCACCTATGTTCTAACCTATGAGAGCCAAGCAGTTTTTTTATTTTTTAACCAATGACCTTCCTCCATCACCTATTGCTTATACTGGATTTTTTGGGAACCCATTCTCTTTGGATGAATAACCTGCTCAGCCTAGACACAGTAGAGAGGACCTTGGACCTTCCCCAAAGTAATGTGCCTTACCCTCTCTGAGGAGTGGATGGGGCGTGGGGTGTGTCTGTGGGTTAGGTGGAGGGAATGGGACCTGGAGAGGAGGAAGTGCGAACTGGAGTGGTATGTAAAATCAACATACTTTCTTTTTAGAACAAATATTTTAGAACAGATATTCCAAATTCACAAAAACAAAATCAAGTATTACTTAGACACAACGGGAGGTGTTCAAGTCTTGTGAATGAATGTGACCCACAGGGGTGAGAGGGAAAAGCAGTGTGGGACGAACAGTCCCGAGTTGGGTCGTCAGGGCCCTCAGAGTTTAAGATTGTTAACATGGCATGTGAAGCTGTTTTGAAACTCATCTCAAGCTCAGATCAGCTATGGTCTGGCATCTCCTGTTTCACTGGTATGGAAATTACAAAGACATATAATTTTAAATTTTGCTATTAGCCCAGGCTGACCTTAAACTCACAATGTAGCCTGTATTGGCCTCAAATTTGTTGTGGTTCTCTTGCCTCAGTCTGTGGAGCACTCGAATCACAAGCATGTGCCACTGTGTCTGACTGAGACTCTGCTTTGGAATTTTCAGTTAAGACTGAAATAGTGAGGTCCTGGGATTTCCCTACTAATGAGTGTGTGCTCCACGAACAAGAATCTCATCTAATTATTTTTCTATTTCTTCAGTCACTTCACAGACTCTAATATAAAACAAATACAAAAGTCAGGCTCAACGGCATACACCTTTAATCCCAGGAAGAGGCAGGTAGATCTGTGAGTTCAAGGCCAGCTTAGTCCACAATGTGAATTCCAGACTAGCCAGGGTTAAGACCCTGTCTCAAAAAAAAAACAACTCAAAATAACAAAACAAATGTAATAAATTCTGTAAGTTGGAAAGGAACCAGGTAAATAAACTACTCAGATGTTCCCCAAAATGTAAATATTTTTGGCAAGGATTAAAAACCACTGTCATTGACATTTTGGTATGATTTTAAATAAATTTTGTTATTTTTTTTAAAAAAAAAATACTTATTTTTACCTTAAATCATGTGTGCATGGGTGAGGGGATATATACACATAAGTGTGGCTGCCTATAAAGCTCAGAGGTAACAAATCTACCAGGAACTGGAGTTAATGGTAGTTGTGAGCAGTCTGTAAAAACAGCATGTAATCTTAATCTGAGACAGCTTTCCAGCCCCAAGTTTTTATTTCAATACAATTTTTTTGAGACTAGATCTTGACTTATTTATTTAGTTATTTTGGCTTTTAGAGACAGGGTTTCTCTGTTTAATATTCTGTCCATCCTGGAACTTGCTCTGTGAACCAGATGGCCTCAAACTCACAAAGATCCACCAGCCCCTGCAGCCTCCTGAGTTCGGGGATTAAATGTGCGTGTGTGCGTGCGTGCGCGTGTGCGCCCAACCATTGCCCAATCCTTTTTTGGATCTCTCTCGAGAGCTCTGGCTGTCTTGGAACTCTCTCTGTACACCAGGCTGGCCTAGAACTCAAAGATGTGCTTGCCTCTGCCTTCTAAGTGCTGGGATTAAAGGCATGCATCACCATGCCAAGCCAAATAAAGAATCCTTAACAACACTCAATACAACAGAACACTCAAAACAAACAAACAAACAAACAAAAATAATCAAGAAAATCTAAATAAATGGAAGGCTATATTATACAGCTGGTAGGAAGAACCGACTCAGTGAAGAGATGGCTGCCCTTGAAGAGGAGGTTCAATTTCCAGCACCTACATGATTGACTCCAGTCCCAGGGTTCCATTTTTCTCCTCTGGACTCTGTGAGCACCAGTCACATATTTGGTGCACAGATATACACACAAGCAAAACATATGCACATAATAAATAAATAAGAAGACCAAATGCTAAAATGACCCCCTAAATCACATACAAGCCCAATTATAACAGACTTTTGAAAAGACTACCAAATCAATTCTAAAGTTTACTTAGAAATACAAATAATTTAGAATAGTTAAAGCAATCCTGATGGCAATGAACAACTTTAAATCTGACTATAATAAACTATCAAGAGTCCAGACAGTATGATAGCAGATACTGGCTTAAAGACAGAAAAACACAATAACGGAACACAACCAGGTCTAGAAATAGATAAAAATCTTTAGGCAGTTGAATAAACATCACTATCCCTCTGAGACCAATTTTATTTTTGGGGGGCCAGGCACGGTGGCACATGCCTTCATTCCCAGCACTCCAGGGGCAGAAACAGGTGGATATCTTTGAATTTGAGGCCACTCTGATCTACAGAATAGGTTTTAGAGCATCAGGGCTATGTAGAGAGACCCTGTCTCAACCCCTCACTCATAACAGTATTTAATTTACAACTATGATAATATTGCACATACTAGATGTTTTTAGTATTATAAACTTTTATTCTCACTCTACAGAATTAGTGAGGAAAAATTATTTTATTTTATTTTTTTTACCAACTTCTATTTAGGGAAAACCTTTGGTCTGTGTGGGTGGTGCACATCTGTAACCCTAGAACTCAGAAGGCAGAGGCAAGAGGATTATTGCAAATTCAAAGCCACTATGGTCTTCATAGTAAGTTCTAGGGCTATAGCAAGACCCTGTCTCCATGCATATCCCTCCTCCATCTTTCTTTGTCCTCAAAGGAAATTAACCAACGGGCTAGAGAGATAGTATAGCAGTTAGAAATTAACCAATGGGCTAGAGAGATAGTATAGCAGTTACAACACTTGTTCTCACAGAAGACCTAGGTTTAGTTCTCACCACTCACACTGTGGTTCACAACTATCCCTAACTCCAAATTCTAAGGGATCCAATAATGAATGCCCTCTTCTAACCACTGCAGGCAGCAGGCATACATGTGATATACATACATACATAATACATGTAGGCAGAAACATTCATACACATAAGTATTTTTTAAATTTAAAAAATTAGCAAGTAATTTTACAAGTAAAAGACTAGACAATCTCAAATGTTGAGAAATAAGGTAATATACATCTTTGCCCAAGCTTAGCTTGTACTTCCTATTCACGCGTATATTGGGTATGGGTTCATGTGCGTCCATGGAAAGAAGGCACTCTAAGGATGAATCCTAGCCTTTCCAGTTGCAGGGGTATCAGGACAAAGAACTTTTTTTTAAATTGTTACCCATTTACACCTTTAGCAAGTTAATTTTTGTATTCCAAACTCTTTTATCTAAGCTCCCCAAAGGGACAATGACAAATTTAAATTCTAGTTAAAGGGCACCCCAGTTTGCCCCAACCAAGCTCTGCATAGGCTTTGAACCCCTAGGAAGCTCTGAAGGCACTGGAGACACCAGAGATCAAAGCTAGGTGCCGTCACTCCAGAGTCAGACCAGCTGCAGAAGCGGTGGTATCTTCCTCAATCACTTTCTACCTTATTTTCATTTGTTTAATTTAGAGATTATTTATAAGTATGTGTGTGTTCTAGAGCAAGAAGAGGAAGGGAGGAAAAGAAAGAAGTCAAGGGGCTTTTCAGAGCCAGTTCTTTCCGGTCAGTTTCCTACTGTCCCTCCTCTCTCCATGTCCCCCTGACTGCAGGAACAGGGCGTGTGTTCATACCATCCAACTTTTATATAATTTCTGGAACAATTTGGGGCCAAATTTTCATGGCTAGTGCTTTTATCTGCTAAGAAACCCTCAAGCCCTATCACCTTATTTTTTGAGGCAGGATCTACTTTTCACTGACCCTGGAACTTGCTTTTTTGGTTATGTTGGCTAGCCATTAAGGTCCCGGATCCTCCCATCTCTTCCTCTACCTCCTCAGTGCTGGGATTACATGTGTACATTACATCCAGGTTTTTTTTTTAACTTAAAAAAATTAGATTTATTTTATTGTATGAATATGGGTGTTTGAACACCTGGTGCCAACAGAGGTCAGAACGGATGTTGGCTCCTCTGGAACTGGAGTTATAGATGGCTGTGAACCTTCATGTGGGTTCTGCAAAGTGAACCCACATCTTCTGCAAGAGTAGCAAATGCTCTTAACTACTGCACTATCTTAGCTTGTCCCCGACCCCCAGTCCAGTTTTTATGTGCATGCTAGAAACGGAACTCAAATTCTCATATTTGAGCACTTTAATAGCTGAGCCATCTACCTAGCTGCAGAAAAAAATCTGACAAAGCTAAACATGCTTCCATGATGAAATCCTGAAGAAATTAGGAATGAATAGAGAATATTACAAAACAACAATGCATTACAACCCTATAGCAAATATCATATTGAATGACAAAAAACAGCAATTCTTCTGAAAATCTCAGGCCAGTCAGGGCTACACAGTAAGACCCTCGGCAGGAGAAATGGCTCATCAATTAAGATCATAGGATCTGAGTTTAATTCCTAGTAACCACAGCAGATGGCTCATAACTGCTTGTAAGTCTAGCTCCAGGGAGACCCAACTCCTGTGGCCTGTGTGGGTACCTGTACTCATACAACCCCCTACATACACAATTAAAAACAATAAAAAAAAAACTTTAAAAAACTAGACAGCTGGGTGGTGATGGCTCACACCTTTAATCCCAGCACTGGGTGGCAGAGGCAGGTGGATCTCTTTGAGTTCGAAGCCAGACAGACCCATAAAGAGAAACCCTGTCTTGAAAAACAAAAAAACAAAACAAAACAAAACAAAAAAACCAAAAAAACACCCCAAAACAACCCACCCTAGAGCAGTAAGAGAAAGATTATATAAAAGGGATAAAAATAGGAAAGGTAGAAGTTCTCTAACTGATGACACAATTCTATACTTAAAAGACTCTGGACTTTTTGTTTTGTTTTTTTGGGGGACAGGGTTTCCCTGTGGAGCTCTGGCTGTTCTGGACTCACTATGCAGTGGGACTGAAGGCCTGTGCCAGCACCACTTGACTCTTAGATCTGACACTTCCTGTAAAAGTCTAAGATACTAATTAACACAGAGACGTGTAGCTTTTCTTCATACCAATAACAAATTTATTGAGAAAGAAACTAGGAAAAATATCTTATATAAATTCTTATTTTTAATTTTTTTAGACTTATTTTAAAAAATTAAAAGAACAAACTTTATGTATACACGCACATATATGTACTTATGTATGTATATTTGGGTGTTTTAACTGAGTATATGAATGTATAACACTTGCATGCCTGGTACCCAGGGAGGCAAGAAGAGGCTGCTACACCTGTGCTACCATTGGGTAGGTGCTGGGTTGAACCCAGGTTCTCTGGAAGAGCAGTGAATAATCTTAACTGCTGAACCAGCTTTTCATTACCACCCCACCCAAAATTTCAAGTACCTAGTAATAAACCTCAGGAAGAAAAGTGAGAGACTATCAATGAAAACTTTATGACACTGAAAAAAGAAATTCAAGGCACCAAAGACTTCTATAGTCCTAGATGAGCAGAATACTGTGAAAATGGACAAATTATCAAAAGCAACCTATAGAACTCAATGCAATCCTAATCAAAATTTAAATGACATTCTTTACAGAATTAGAAAAGACAAACTATCCACATGGGAACACAAAAGACCATGAAATGGTCAGGCAACTCTAGAGTTATCGTATTACTCACAATCTCAGATTTTTAAAAATAATTATTTATTTTGAGACAGTGTTTTTTTGGCGCGCAGCCCTGGAACACTCTATACTAAGCTTGTCTAGAACTCACAGAGATCCTCCTGCTTCTGCCTCCCTAGTGCTGGGATTAAAGGCACACACGACCACACCTGACACAAAATATTGACTGTTTTTTTTGAGGCAGGGTTTCTCTATGTAACAGTTTCTTTTCTCTCCACACAAACTGGTCATTTATTAGCATGAACCACTGGACACAGCAGTTTCCAGCATGTCAGCTGAGGGGAGGGAGCTGGCAAACAGCAGGGTCTCACTTCTTCCACTTGTCAGAGAAGTCCTGAATGGGGTTGATCTTCATGTCCATCCAGTCTCCATCAGAGGTAGGAGGGATGGGGCCTTACACAGTGTTTTCTCCACATCAGAATAAGAGCAATGAAGCCGATGAAGCACAACTGTCTTCTACTTGTTTATACTTCTGTTCATCTCGGCAAAGCTCTAGTTAAAACTGGATGTGGTATAATAGGACTTTGTCATCCCTGGACAGGCTGCTCCAGTCAGTCTTCTCCTTCAGGGCTTCCTGGCTGGCAGATAGCAGCCTAACACGGGCCATTATCAGGCAAGGGGCAGTCACACTGATCAACAAAAATAGGGAGAGCATAGTCTTCACTCTTCACAATACCCTCATGTGCTCAAACACACACTAAGGTGGAAATGGTTCTCTTGCCAATTAGGCTAAGTGCCCTGGTAGCCGCCAACACTCTGCCACTGTTAGTCTGGCGACCATCCTCTACACCCTGGCTGCTTGTGACTCAGAGATCTTAGATGTTAAAAAAATTATCTATTTTATTTGCATTGGTGTTTTGCCTGTGTGAGGGTGTAAGATCATGGAGTTACAGACAGTTGTTAGCTGCCAGTTCTTAAGAATTACGGACAGTTATTAGTTGGGAATTGAACCAATTCCCAACTGAACTTCCTTTGGAAGAACAGTTAGTGCTCTTAATCACTAAACCATCTCTCCAGCCTGGAGATGTCAGATGTTTAAAATCCCCTGACGCATGTGGGTGTTTTGCCTGTTGAGAACAGAGAATCTGGATGCTCTTAACTGTTGAGCTACCCAGTCCTAGCATTTACGTTCTAAAAACACTCTGAGCAGGAATCCAATGCAGTCAGCTTCATCAATAGTATTTGAGAACCATTGCCTTTCATAATAAATCCCAAGTGACCGATCAATTACCTTTAGCTTAAACACTTCTTCCTATGTAAACAAGCTTCACAACATGAAATTCTGTAGTGTTTCTCTTCCTATCCCACCCCTACCAATATCATTATAGTAGCTATTATACCACTGAATCAAGTAAAAATGTGTACTTAAGATATTCTAATAACAAGGTTATACTGAAGCAAAGAATACCAACTAAAACTACTAAGTAGTGAATATTTAATTATAAATAATTATTCTACAGAGCACTATCTGTTCAATTCTCGTCTACAAAGGGATATTCCTGAATCTGTAGAATCAGTTCTTGAAAAAAGCATTTGTCAAGTTGTGTGATGGTGGTACACACCTTTAATCCTAACACTCGGGAGGTGTAGCAGGAGCTGCAGGCTGTGTTCCTGCCACCCAGCTCCCGGCCGCCTGGCCAGCTTATGCTCCAAAATAACAACACACAAACTGTATTCTTTTAAACACTGCCTGGCCCATTATATCTAGCCTCTTCTAGGCTAATTCTCACATATTAATTTAGCCCATTTCTAATAATCTGTGTAGCACCACTAGGTGCGCTTACTGGGAAAGATTCAACATGTCTGACCTGGCGGCTGGCTGCATCGCGTTTGGCTCTGAGAGGAGCTGCCCTGCATCTGAGCTCACTTCCTCTTCCTCCCAGCATTCTGTTCTGTTTACTCCACCCACCTATGTTCTAACCTATCAGGCCAAGCAATTTCTTTATTAATTAACCAATGACCTTCCTCCATCAGGGAGGTAGAAGCAGGTGGAGTTTGAGGCCAATCTGGTCTAAAGAGTGACTTCCAAGACAGCTAAGGCTACACAGGGAAACCCTGTCTTGAAAAATCCCCTCCCCCAAAGAACTTGTCAACTTGGAAAAATAAAGCATCCTTTAGATGCTCTCAAACTCACTTTAATAGCTCTACAACTTCAGTCATGAAAGTCTTTCATATATGATTTACTGCAGTGGTTAAATTTACATAAATATTCTGTTCTCAAACTTCTATCTACTAATTTTAACTTTTATCAAAGGAACCTGAGGAATATAGCCATTACTACTGCAGTGTTCCAATGGAAATTCTATTTATTTCTAACTCTACTTATTAATTAAAATTCTTTTTAAATTTTTGTTTACTTTTACGTGTATGGATGTTTTACCTGCAAGTGTGCCAGTTTACAATATACATGCAGCAACCTCAGAGACCAGAAGAGGGTGTTTAATCTCTGGGACTGGAATTACAGATTGCTGAACCACAGTGTAGGTACTGGGAATCAAACCTTGATCCTTTGGAAGGGCAATCAGTGCTTTTGACCCCAGTCATCTTGCCAGCCCATAATTGGTAGTCTTTTTTACAAGAATAAAACTTTCCTTTTCCCTTTACTTAAAAATCTGCAATATGGACTCATAAATTTTTAATTCTGTAGGTTCAGACCAATACTGTGTCAATATTTTGTTGCCAAAAGCTTTTTCTAAGTCGGGCGGTGGTGGCGCACACCTTTAATCCCAGCACTTGGGAGGCAGAGGCAGGCGGATCTCTGTGAGTTCGAGGCCAGCCTGGTCTACAAGAGCTAGTTCCAGGACAGGAACCAAAAGCTACGGAGAAACCCTGTCTCGAAAACCCAAAAAAGTTAAAAAAAAAAAAAAAAAAAAAAAGCTTTTTCTATTGGGAACTTTTTCAGAATGGCTCTAGTTTTGCTTTGTGATGTTCAGATCAAACCCAAAGCCTTGCACATATTCAGTAAACATCGTCACTACTCTTCAGCCCTCTCTCAACAAGCTCCCTTCCTCTTCTAAGCATCTCCTTACATTTTGCCATCACCAGAAACTACAGGAATATCTTACAATTTCCTTGCTTCAGTCCAAAATCCAATCACTCGGAAAAGCTCTTACAATTCATTTTAAGGATTAAATGAATTAAAACCATTAGGCATTCATGATAGGACACGATATGAGTAAATAATCAAATGTCAGCAGCATTACATATGAAGACAAATACCAACACCTGCAAATAAGAACAAAATTAATTTTTAAGAAAGGGGGAGTACTTTTGACCACGCCAAAAAAAAAAAAAAAAAACAAAAAAAAAAACGTGTTAGTAGTGAAGTTGGAGAGATGGCTTAGTGGCTAAGGTCTTCTAGAGGACCCTGGTTTAATTAGAAGCATCCACATGATGGCCCAGAATTGACTCTAGTTTGATTTCCAGCCACCCACATGACCACTCATGACTGTAATAACTGCGACCCTATACCCTCTTTCGGTTTCCACACGCACCAGAGACATATATGGTGCACAGACATACATGTAGGCAAAACATTTATACACATTTTTTTTAAATGTTAGTAGTTTTATAGTAAATGAAGACAAATATTTACTGTTAGAGTTGTCAGTAAGTGCTAGATGGATTTTAGGTTTGCTGCAAAATATTACACATTGTAATTTGCTAGAGATGCCATAATGAAGCACAAGTAGCTTAAACAGAAACTCACAAGTTCTGGAGACTGGAAACCTGAGGTTAAAGTATTAGCAGTGTTGATTCCTCCTGAGCTGAACCTGCTCTAATCCTTTTCCAGACCTTGGCATTCCTTGGTGTACAGAAGCTTCAACATGATCACGATTGTCTATTTTCCCCTCAGAACAAATGTGGTTAAATTTCCCCAGGATTATCTTAGCTTAACCATTTCTCCAATACTCCTTACATGTTAAGATACTGCAAATTATAACCTTAACATGAATTTAGGGATGCAAAATAATTTTAAAAAAAAAAAGTGTGTTTTGGTCCACTTAGGAGTTCAAGCTTGTAAATCCCTTGTATTTTCCTTTTGATAGAAGTAATAAAACTGAATGGATCATCTTTTATCATTTGTAATAAACCCTTAAGCCCTATCTTAATGCTAATAAGGTGACGTCTGAAAATCTCAAAGGATGGGAAACTAGTAGCCAGAACTAATCGCATGATCAGAGTTAGAACTTTCAGCCCCATCTCTAGGAAGGGAACAGAATCAGAGGTTGAATTATACAGCAATAGCCAAAGTATAAAAACTAAAAAAGACATCAACTGCAGAGGTCTTGATAGCTAAACACAAAGAGGTGTGCAGGAACTGGAAAGAGCACGGCAGCCTCCCTCTCAGCCCTCTTCCCCACATACTACCTATGCATCTTTCCCACACAATCTGTGGGGCTATGGCTATAGAGTTCACTAGTATGTTATGTGTTTAGCATGAGCCAGGCCCTAGGGTTCACTCCAAAGCACTAAAATTCAAAGGGGTAGAAAACACACACACACATATTAATCTATAAACTGGCAGAGCTAAGATTTAGCTTCCATTTTTGTTTGTTTTTTTTTCTTTTTTTTTGAGACAAGGTCTCTTTATGTAGCTCTGGCTGACCCATCTCTACCTCCCTAGTGCTGAGATTAAAGACATGAGCTATCATGCCTGGCAGAGTTTAGTTTTCTTAAATACAATGATGATGCTCTGTCGTCTTTGTTTTCTTGTTGTTTTTTGTGGTACTAGAAAACAAAAACAGATCAAGAATTCTATTCTGGGGGCTGGAGAGATGGCTCAGAGGTTAAGAGCACCTGTTGTTCTTCAAGGGGACCTGGGTTTAATTCCCGGTACCCACATGGCAGCTCATGACTGTAACTCTAGTTTCAGGGATCCGACACCTTCACACAGACGTGTGTGCAGGGGAACACCAACGCACATAAGATAAAAGTAACTTATTCTGAACTACATCCTTAGCTTCTAGCTGTCAGGGTCTGACTGTACATATATCCCAGGCTGACCAGAAATTTGGGGTTTACTCAGGTGATATTTTTGACTTAGTCTCTGAAATGTTGGGATCACATGGGTGTGACACCATTCTCTGCACTTCTGTTACAAAAAAAAAAAGAGACAAAGACCAATTTCTCCAGTTTCTTAATGATTCGATAGACTCAATAGTTTATATTCAATAGTCTGCATGGTCATTACACTAACACCTAGAATTATTTTTATTTTGTGATTGTTGTTATAGACTTAACTGCTACAGGTCAAACTGTCTTTAAAGAGGAGGTGGCTTAAAAGCCTATCTGAATTTGAATATTCCCCTTTCTTAACTTTGTTCAATTAAGTCATCTTGAGTATGAGTTTTCTGTTATTGTTAACGATTTTGGAAAAGCTCACTATGTAGCCAAAGCTGGCACTGAACTTGAAATTCTCATGCCTCAGCCAGAAATGCTGGAATTATAAGTGTTATATATATTGCAAACATTTTAAATATCTATTTATTTACTTTTTATGTGACTGTACTTGTGTGCATATCTGGTGCCGTCAGAGGCCAGAAGAGGTGTAATATCTCATGGAATTGGGATTAAAGATGGTTGTGAACCACTGTGTGGGCAATGAGAATGAAGCCCAGGCCCTCTGGAAGAGTAACCAATGCTTGTAACCACTGAGCCATCTCTCAGGCCCCAGAGGAAAATATCTTAAGAATGCAAAAACATATGGCTAAATCACAAATTAACTTAAAAAAAAAAAAAACAACAACAACATAGATCTCACACTGAAGACCAGGCTGGCCTCAAGCTTGTGAATTCAGAAATTAGAGGTATAGGCAGCCAAACCTGCCATAACTTTTCTTTTTTTGAAGAAGAAAATATTATTTTATGTGTATTGGTGTGTTGCCTACATATATGTCTGTATACCTGGTGTCGGAAGAATCCAGAGGAGGATGCTGAATCCCCTGGAAACTGGAAATGATGTTAGAGGTGGTTGTGAGCTAGTGTAGGTGCTGGGACTAAAACTAGGGTGTTCTGGAGAACAGTGCTCTTAACCTCTGGCTCTAACTTTTCACTGAGTAGGCCTTCATTTTCTGTTTTTCACTACTTAAAAAAAAGTAATTTGCTTATTAAAGATTTTTGAGTGTTATTCTCTACACAATAAGCTAAAAAGTATGGTTATGAACAAGAAATTCATAACCCAGGTATGGTAGCTCACACTTGCAGTCTAAGGCAAAAATATCCCAAGTTAAAGATCAGCCTGTGCTATATAAAGAGAAAGGGGGATGTGTACATGGGGAGACAGATAAAAACAGAGACAGAAATCCATTACTGGGCCAAGAATATAGCACAGAAAAGTGTTCGCTCCAGCTTACCTCCCCAAACTGACAAAAACAAATAATAATAGTGGACTGGGGAGAGAGCTCAGTCAGTAAAATGCTTGCACAGGCAAGCAAGAAGATCTGAGTTTAATCCCCCCAAAAAAAGGTTTAAAGGGGAAGAAGGGCTAGCCATGTAAGCATCTTCTTCTAATCTCAGCACAGGTGGTTTCCTGGGGCTCCCTGGCCTGTCAGCCAGCCAGCCACACATACACACACAGACAGTCAACCAGGAGAGAGAGATAGAAAGTCAACCAGGATTATTCTGTCCAGAAAGGTAGCAAGTAATTCTAAAAGAAATATGGCCAAGAAGAACTAAATACTAAATACCTAACATTAGAATCTGTACTGAAAAAACAAAAAACAAAAAACAAAACTCAAATGGACCTAGAAGTGAAATCTAATATTAAGGTAAAAAAATTAAAGTTTTAGTGCTTATTTCTTAAACAGAAGCAAACAGCCAAATATCAGTAATTTTTTTTTTGTTGTTTTGAGGACTTCAGACAGGACGTAGACAAAGTAAAAGAGAAATGAATTCACAAAAACTTAAATGGCTGGACAGATGGCTCAGTGTGGTTAAGAGCACTTGCTGCTTTTCTAGAGGATGAAGGTTTGGTTCCTACTACCCACATGGCAGTTCCCAACTTAGTGCCAGGAGAGCCATCAACCCTCTTCTGGATTCAGAGGGCACCAGGCGTACCCATGGTTTACAGATATACATGCAGACAAAATATTCATACACATAAAAATAAAAGCATGCCTTAAATCTCAGCATTGAAAATGCAGAGGCAGGCAGATCTCTGTAAACTTAAGGACAGCCCAGCCATCCATAGTTAAGTTCTAGCTCAAACAGTGCTATGCAGTCTCAATACTATAGAGGTAACTGCTGCAACCTAAATTTATTATGTAGACAAGGCTGGTCTGGTCCACCTGCCTCAACCTCTTAAATTCTGGGCTTATAATGGCATATGTATGCCTGGTTTCTCTGTTCCTGCTTATTTTTTCAAAGAAAATTAGGGACTGAAAAGAACAGCAAGTGTGCTCAATTGTTGAGTCAGCCTCTAATTTGTTTTTTTAGGTCATCCAGGTCTACTTGAGTCCTTGGAGAGAGGGAGAGAGGGAGAAAGAGGGAGAGAGGGAGAGGGAGGGAGAGAGGGAGAGGGAGGGAAAGAGGAAGAGAGAGGGAAAGAGGAAGAGAGAGGGAGAGAGGGAGAGGGAGAGAGAGAGGGAGGGAGACAGGGAAAGGGAGAGACGGAGGGAGAGGGAGGGAAAGAGAGGGAGGGGGAGGGATAGAGAGGGAGAGAGAGAGGGAGGGAAAGGGAGAGGGAGGGAGAGAGGGAGGGAGAGAGGGAGAGAGAGGGAAAGGGAGAGAGAGAGAGAGAGAGGGAGAGACTGTAAAGTAGGGAGATAGTTCCATTAATAAGGTGCTTGGTATATAAGTTTAGGGATCTGAATTCAGTTTCCAGACTAATGGAAATGGGTAGGTATAGTTCAGGTACCACTCACATGGTAGCTCAGAACTGTCCCTTAACCTCAGTTTTAAGGGGGACCCAATGCCCTCTTTGACCTCGGTGGGCCATGCACGCATGTGGTACACAAATGCATGCATATACACATAGATACATACCTTTAATAAAAAAGAATTAAAACAAGTAGAAAGCAATTTTTAAAAACTCTTTTTGTTGTTATTGTTTTTGTCATTCCCTCAAAGGTGCTTGGGGAAAAGTTTAAGTTCCAAGTCATCCCACATGCTAGGCAAGAGCTCTATCAATGAAATGTATCCCCCCCCCCTTTTTTTTTAAATTTTTTGAGACAGGGTTTTTCTGTAGCTTTGGAGCCTTTCCTGGAACTAGCCTTGAATGCACAGAGATCCGCCTGCCTCTGCCTTCTGAGTGCTGGGATTAAAGGAGTGGACCACCACCAAAGGGCTTGTTTTGTTTTTTTTGAGATAGAGTTTTAATACATAGCCCTGGTTGGCCTAAAACTCTAGACAATACTGGTCTCAAATTCACCAAAATCCACTTGCCTCTGCCTCTTCAAGTGACAGGATTAAAGGAACACACCATCACACCCAGTCCTTTTGGTACCATTTTTTAAAGTAGTAATTTTTTAGATATATTTTATGTGTGTTTCACCATGTGCATGCCTAGTGCCCAGGGGTCAGAGGGTACTTGTTCCCCTGAAACTTCAGTTTATGGACGGTTGTGACCCAGGATAGGAATCAAGCCCAGGTCCTCTGCAAGACAAATGCTCTTAAGTGACATCTCTCCAGCGCCTACCCCCTTTCTGAGATAGTCTCACTATATAGTCCATAGCTGCCCTGAATTCATTATATAACCCATGTTTCCCTCAAACTTGCAGCGATCTTGTCTCAGTCTCCCATGCTGGAATTACAGGCATTCACCATTGTTCCTAATTCCAGGAAGTACAATCTAGGGACGAGGAAAATGGCTTAGTAAAGCTCTTGTGCATTAAGTACCTGAGTTGGACACTTAAAAAAAAAAGGCAGGTACATTGGTGTATGCCTGTAATACCAGCACTGTAAATGCATAGATAGCAAGATTCCTGGACCTTGCTGGCCATCCAGTCTAGAGAAATTGGGAAATTTTAGGTTCAGTGGGAAACCTTGACATAAATAAGGTAGGGGCAGCAAGATGGTTCTGTCGATAAAACTGAGGAGAACCTGGAATTCTTGATCCTCTTGCCTCTACCTCCTAAATACTGAGATTATAGGCAAGTACTGCCATTTGTGGTTGGATTGGTAGTTCTTAAAAACTGCTGAGGACATTAAAGAATTCTGTTTACGTAGATTGCATCAGTATTTACTGAAATCTAACTATGAAAAAAGTATTTAGTAAATCTAAAAATAGTAATAAATCTTTTGCATGTTAACATAATTTTTATGAAAACAATCGTTTTACAAACAAAAATTTAGTGAGGGTGTCATTGTTTTACACTATTTGCAAAACTCCTTAATGTCCTACTGAAGAGAAGACGGTTATAGTCTTACAGGTGCTCCTGACACATATCAGGTAGGTGCTCAGAAACTACACTATATACTTACAAGATAATAGGAGTAGAAAAGCACATAATATCTTAATATTCTGGGCCCTGTGGGGCTTCTAGATTCTCCCGTGCAGATTCTTGTGAGATCTCTGGGGTCAGCAGATTAGTTTGAGAGCTACTGGATTTGTCATTTTGTCCTTCTTGCAGCTCCATTTTGCAAATTATGAGTCCTAATGGAAATATTTTCTGTATCTTATTTTTAAACCTTAAAACGTGATAGTAGTAATTAAGAGCACAAAGTACAAGTGTCCTATGTTGGTACTGGCCACTGATCTTTGTCAAATTACTCAACATCTTTTTATGTTTCAGTTTCCTTATCTATAAAATAGACAGGACTTATTGTATACAGTGTTATTATGAAGATTAATTAAATGTTAACATTTTTCTGAAATTCTGGAAAATGCAGTGCTTGGTAAACACTTATGTACTTTACTGGAAAACTTTAAGTGGTTTAACAGATGTCATCCAAGAGGAATTTTTCATAATACCCAATTTTCATAATACCCAATACAACAGGGTGCCTCTCCTGTGCTATTACAGTGTTCAGTTTACTGGCCTCTGACACCTTTTCCTATCTAATACATTGTAGTTCAAAAAGATGACGGAAAAAGGTGATATGAAGTGAAAAGGCAGTATTAGGTATGCAAGTCTCCTGTCATCATTTCCTAATAATCAATAACAATTACGCTTGAGTAAAATCCATCATAAACCACTTAATAAGAATTCTAAAAGTCCCTCTGAACTTACAGACAATAGCCTGATAATAAGGAAAGAGTCTCCTGAAGGAGACTTTAGGGATTCCGTAGTTTAGCGTCCCTTTTTCATATACTACTAAGATAGAGAGAAAATTGCCAAGATTCATGCCATTAACTAGATCTGTCAAGTACTGAAACAACTCACGTTCATTATTGAGCAGAGTATCTTTCATTTGAAAAGCTAAATAAAAATTATATGACTATAGCATCTGCATATTTGACATACTTCTATATATTATACAAATAGCCAATAAATTAATAGCTTTAACAAAAAAATCCTTTTAACTCAAAAAGAAAAAAAGGTATAATATGTAGATAAGTGCTTTTTTTAGGGAAATGGTTAAGCCTTTAAATTACTAGTTCCTCCAGCATCTGTAGTATATCCTTGTAAATAATCAAATAATGTAAGTATGCAATGTAATTACTAAAGTATTAATTTTATGAGGGGAAATATAGATTTTTTTATCATAACAAAAAATATAGGCAATTAGCTTTGGCTGCTATTCCACTTAATTATTATTCTGTCACCAAATATTTCTGAGCAGCTACTATGAGACTGGCTCTACACTAGGCAACAGCTCAATGAGCATAAAAAGATAACAATTTGTATCTTATGGAACAGGCAAAACATAAAATATTCTAAATGTGGTGAATACTATTAAGGAAACAAAGAAGGCTATGCCACAGAGTATAATCTTTTGTGAATTCTAACAGACTGAAAAATAAATAATTCATAGCAAGTTACATCAACGTAACATAAATTCTACAGATCTTTGTAATGCATACAAAACTAGAGGCACTGACTGTAAAGAAAGAACTCAATGTTTCAGTGTCAAAACTATTGGATGGCATTACTTAGCAATATGATGACCTCAAAAGGTAATTAACCTCACAGTTCTAAACAGAAAAAAGCATACAAACATAATCCTAAAGTAAGCAGGTTAAATCTAAGGAGATATAACAATAGAATGTAATGTGGTATCTTGAAATTGAAAGTTGAAGCAGAAAAAGAATACTGAGTTTTTTAAAACTATGGAAACCCAAATAAACAATGAATTTTAGATAATAATTAAAAAATCAATATTGAGCCAATAATTTTCACAAATGTACCTTGTGTATTACTAATGTATTCTGGACATGATGCAGGATGCACAGGTATCTTCTGTACTATCTTACCAATTTCCTGTAAATCTAAAACTGTGCTGACTATAGAAACACACACATACATACATAGCTAAATCTAAAAAGGCATTATTTAGTAGTCACCTGGGAAGGCTGGGAATGCATAAAACAGAATAGTTGATAAGTTATCTAAAGTAAAAAATGACAGAACCTGAGAGGCTGATTCAGAAGATCTCATACCCTCAATGCCAGCTTGGGCTACACAGTAAGACTTCTCTCTCTCTCTCTCTCCACACACACATACACACACACACACACACGAATATGAAAAAGCTGTATTGAAACACATTACTTTGCTTGCCAACTTAAAAAAAATTAATTTACTAATAGCTGAGGATATAGCTCAGTATAGTGCTCATCTAAAACCACATAAAACCAAACAGTGGCAAACACCTACAATCCCAGCCCTTGGGGGAGGCTGGAGCATCAGATAGTCAAGGCAAATCTTGTCTACATAGTTTATAGCTGGCGTTATTACATGAGACCACCTCAAAAAGAAATTAATTTCAAAATAGGAAAAAAAGAAATGAAAATAAAAATGGGTGCAGTAGCTCACCACTGAAATCCCAGCACTCAGAAGCTGAGGCAGGAGGATTCCAAGTTTGAAGCTAGTCTGGGCTGCCAGAATATAACTCTACCTTAAAAAGAAAAAGTAAGGAAGAAGAAACTAGAAGTCATAAAACTAATATTTACAACATCAACACTGAAGAAATTCAAAGGAAACCTATATATAGTTATAAGGTAAGCTCTCTCCTCATGCTAAAAACTTCAATAGAAAGATTAATAGATTTCGTGAAAACTAAGTAGCCCTAGACTGCACAAGTACATTCAAACCTATTTATTAATAATAACCAGTGGACTTTTATGTATTTTCTGTACGGCACTGTCCTGAAACTGCCATGTAACACCGGCTGATGAGGGTCAACTTCACAGACTCCATCAAGTTACTCATCTAAGAAAACGTATTTTATTTTAAATGTTTTGCTTTTATATTTATGTTTTTTTTTTTTTTTATTGTAGGTGGATGCTAATGAAGATCAGAGGACAACTTTTGGGAGTTGGTTCTTCTTTGAATTTAGGTTGTTAAGTGTGGTGAGAACCTGTTTTACTCCCTGAGCCATTTTGCTGGCCTGGAAATGTCTACACTTAAATATCCATAAGCAAACAGGAGGGAGACATGACCATTCCACCCTACAAGGTTGTAAGGAAGATAAATCTAAACATGCAACAAGAAAAATTATTTCTCAGGTTCAGCTGAAGACAAAATTACAACCAGTGTTAACTTGTTATAAACTTCCCGATAGGAATAAATAGTTCATGCTAATAATAAAACCTAAGAATATTTTATCAGTTTCTACTCGAAATAATGTTTTCCATAACCTCACTAAGATACCTAGGAGGTATTCAATGTTTGATAACTTGGAACTAATCCCACAGTGTCTGAATTTTAATGGTTGTCATGAAAAAGTGTGGAGGAAAAAAGATTATGCTCTCTGAATTACTGTCCAGGTAATCTTAATGACAACCATCACAAAATTAGGACCTTTAATCTAATAGGGAGTACAGCGACCGCAGAACCTCGACCAGGTAAATGACATTACAATTTCACTCACAAGACCCTACGAAATAATAGGTATAAAATAATCAGTTAGCTCAAATGGTATTCCAATCTAATTTAGAGAGCTAGATGATGGATCTTTACTACCACCCTATTACCCAAAGGCGTCCCTACAAAACAAAGATGGTCATGATTTTAAGTCTTTCTCATATGCATCATAAATACGTAGTTGGAAAATACTGAAGAAAAATGAATTAACATTTCACCCGCTAATTCTTGCTTGTATCCTATGAAGATACTCAAATGTTGTTTCTTGTTGAAACGAGAAAAAAATGGAAGTGAGGGGAGAAAAAACGAAGTAAACTGATCATGACATAGCATCTGGCAGAGACCGGAAAGGCATCAACAGTGCCAAAAGAATTGTCAATGATGAAAACCAAAAGAAAATTTAGGTTTTCCAACTAGTCCCAACCAAGGGGCAAAACCCGTCACTGACAAGGCCACCTCTTTTCAAGTCGCCTCGAGCTGAATATATTAACTCTCTAAGCCTAACAAATTCCTCATTTAGGTGAAAATTGGGAGAAAACTGCTTATTTTGTACGGCCACCGCTTTCCACCTTCCGGGAGACCCGCACAAGCCTCAGGGGAAAACAACGCCCAGATCCCACCCTCCTCCAGCCAAGGTTGAAGAGGGGCCCAGCCCCAGAGTGCGGCGCTTCCCGGAGGGGACCCGGAAAAGAGCAAGGGATAAGGGTGGGGCACCAGCGCGCCGGCGCGGGTGAAGGAGACCACGCAGAGCCGAGGACGGCCGGCGGGGAGCACTCACCGCTCTGCTCCCCCAGGAACACCAGCTTGAATTTCCGCAGCGGATTCCCGAAGTCTCCGCCCGCGGACATAATGGAGCCGGAGGAGGAGCCGCCGCCGCCCCGGCGCACAGGCCTCTCCCAGAGGGTCGAGCGGAAGGGCAGCCGCCGAGTCCTCTCGGCCCCCGCAGGGCCAGGCGGAGGCGCGAGGCTGCGGGGAGCGCGACCCTCGCCGACCGGCGGCCGCCGCCGCCCGCGGACTGGCCTAGCACCGTGCGAGGCCCGCGGCCGCGGAGGGACGCAGGGCGGGTCGGAGCTGTCGGGGTCTGGCGCCGAGACCGAGGGCCGAGAGGAGGCGGGCGGGCGGCGCAGACGCGGCGGGCACCTAGCACGCGCGGCGCACGGACTCCCACGGCAGCCGCCGCCGCCGCAGCCGAACCCGCCGAGTGCGCGAGCCTCTGGCGCGGCGCGGGGCGGGGCGGCGCGGGGCGAGACGGGCGCGAGCCTGCCGTCCGCGGCCGGGCTGACGTGCGTGCGTGCGTGCGCGCGCGCGCCGCCGCCAGCGCCTTCCTGGTTTCCCGAGCTCTCCCGGCTCCTCCCGTGCGGCTTCCGCGAGCGTCCGGAGCAGCCTGGAGGAGGCGGGGCCGAGTTCCGGGTGGGTGACGGGAGGGGGAGGAACGCGTAAGGAAGGCTTACGTCACTGCCACGCTGAGCCAATCAGAAGAAGCGGCGAGCGGGCGGACGCTGAGTGAGGTGGCAGCGCGGGCGCGCGCCCGACCTTCGCGCGGGGGGCTGGGCGGGGTGGGGGTGGGGACCTGGGCCCGGGCGGCCGCGGGGGGGTGGCGCGCTGTTGGCGGAGGAGGAGGGGCGGGAAGGTGGGACGGAGGTGGAGCCGGAGCCAAGGTGGGGTTGTGCAAAGGTTTAGCTAGGTCCGCCTTTGTAGCCCTTAACGTTACTTCGCCTTCCTGAGTTCTGCCTCTCACCCTCTTGCTCTATCTTTTGAGCGTGATTCCTTGCACGGCCTCTTCCTATATACATTCCACTCCATTGCTCCGTGGAGTTTCTTAACTACCAGAAACAGGTCTTCTCCATTTTGTGGGTGAGGAAACTGGAGCCCAACCGGAGGAAATGACTTGCAAAATCCACATAGCATGAAATGAATTCCTGGCTTTTTTATTTGGACCTCTGTTACTTCCCTTATTGTTAAGCCTTCTAATTCCCTGGTGCCTATTGGCCCTTGATCTTCTCTTGAGTGCCCTTGTTCTTAGGTGTCCAAATGTCAGGTGATGACCATTTTCTATGTGATAGAAATGGATTTAGATGTTATATAAACCAAACCCTCATATTACAGATAAGTAACGACTGCTCACATTGCCCCTTTGGAAGATGTCACACGCTAGAGTGGAGCCTCAACAAGATTTTAAATCTGCGGAAGGAATCTTTAAAGATCCATTCGCTTTTAAAAAGCAGGACCTCTGGGTATGCTTGAGTGAGCCTCCCTTAAACTAGATACTCCAAGCATTTCCATTTTTCTGCAAATTGCCAACCTGATTCATGGTCCAATAAGAATGTGAATGCCACAAGAAAATATGAACTAAGGATAATGTGGATACAAATGTAAGCTTTCATCTAAATGGGATTTCTGAAAACAAAGATTATCAGACAGAAACATAATAAATTGAGGAAAGCATGAAATTTAGTTAATAATAGTGTTTTGATACGGATCCATTTATTTTAACAAGTATGTCCTATTAATGTTAGCTGCTAATAGAGGATCCTGCATCTCTAGTAAATCCAGTTATTCCACTCTAGTGCCTCACATCTGTAGTCCCAGCCCTCAGGAAGTTACGGCAGGTCCTAGCGTGAGCTACGGAGTGAATTCCAGCTAAGTTTAAGATACAGAGTGAGATCCTGCCTCAGAACAAAGCAAGAGGGGATATGGGTTGATAATAGAAAGATTTTTCTAGCATACATGATTCCCTAAATTTTCTCTTTCGGTTCCCTAAAAACTCCTAGAGCCATGCACAATGGTGCATTCCCATTATCATAGCACTTGGAAGGTAGAGGTCGAAGGATCTAAGTTCAAGGCCAGCTGGAGCTACGTGTCAAAGTTAGACTGCATGAAACCTTGTATCGAAGGAGGGAAGAGAGTTCTAAGTAAAGTCTACTCGGATGATGAAAGAGTTAAGAACCGTTGAATTAGAGAATTTGGCATCTGCATGAGTCCAGCCGTTCTTCAGCACCCTGCGGGAGAAGATCTAAGCAGATCTCTGTTCTGCAGTAAAGACATCAAAACCCACGTTTGTAATTCCGTAAGTGGAAAGCGGAAGCAGGAGCTTAAGATCATAGTGGGTTTCAGGCCAGCCTGAGCTACATAAGTTCTTGTTCAAAACACTTTGGAAAGAATTAAGAAAAAACATATCAAAATCTTCTAAGGTTAATAAAAAAAGGTCTATGTATAGTATCTTATACACGTTTAATGGCAAGGCCAAACAAGAACTTTTTCAAATACAGGATGACCAAAAATAAATTTGGAGAGAAAAGGAGTTTTGAAAGTGTCATCTATTCTGACCTACCAAGGACATGACTGTATCTTAGAACCTTCTCTACCAAAATGTACTCTTTGGGGTCAGGAATAGCTCAGGGCTATAGAAAGCACTTTTTAAAAAAAAAAAAAAAAAGCATGCTTAAAGTCTTGGGTTCAACCCTAGCACCAAATCAATAAATCAATAATAAAGAAATGCAAAATAAAAAATAAGAAGAATTACTTCCCTGCAGTTCCTCTCAACCAAGTGACAGGATTTTTTGTTTTGTTTTTGTTTTTGCTTTTTAGAGACAGGGTTTTTCTTTGTAGCCTTGAGTGTCTTGGAACTCACTCTGTAGACCAGGCTGACCTCCAATTCACAGAGATCTGCCTGCCTCTGCCTCCGGAATGCTGGGATTAAAGGCATATGCCACATCACAAGGCAAGTGGCAGGATTTTTAATGTATATCTAAAATGAAAAGGTAAATACTGAGTCATAACGTAGATATTTGAGTTTTTAAAATGTTTTGAAATCACATGAACGGCCCACGTCTCCAGTGGCTGATACTGGGTGATGGAGAGTTTGAACCAGCCTGGACTACCAGGCAAATCCTTCTGTAAAACAAAACCAGCCAAGTCTGATGGTTCTTACACAATTAATTTCAGGTGGGACTACATTTCATCAGAAGACACTGTCTCAAAAGAAGAGGAAGAGGGAGGAGAAGAGGAGGAGGAAGAGGAACAAGAGGAGGAGGAAGAAGAAAAGGGAGAAATTGAAGTTGTTTTGAAGGAGCTTGTCAGGTTAGATAGAATTCCCCTAAAGTAACCCAGAGTCCTACCACACAAAAACAGTAACAAGAAACTATTTCTCAAATGCTTTTGCAAACAAAAGTGAGAGTGGCTTTTTTTTCTGACAAATACCAGGTTTTCTTTGTTTCCTAAAATAGCCTTCAGAGTAACATCCGAGGATTCTAACTACTTTGTACTTCCTCCAGAACTTTATGAATAAATTTCTCCCTGGTGCTTTACCTAGACAGCTGGACTATTAGGAAGGGGGCTAGTATAATATAATTCTGACCTCAGATGTTTTAAAGTTTGGTAGCTCCCCTTTTGCCCCCTTTCTCCTTTCTTCTTCTCTATCTTCCTGGCTGAATGAAAATTCAGCCTCCACTCCAAAGAGAAAGGACTCAGGTGTATCCAGCGAAGCTTTCATTCTACATCAATGTGTGCATGGCTTCATTCTTCTCTGAAGCTTCTTTCTTATTTATCAAGTACTTGCAGTCATATGTTTGCCTTCAGAGATTCCACTCCCCCAAACATGGGGAATTGAACCTACTGTCAAAAGTATCCTCAACTCATTTGCAGAAATATTTCTTTAAATTTAGTTTTCCTTCCTTCTTTTCTTTTTGTTTTTGAGACAGGGTCTATCTATGAAGCCCTGGCTGCCCTGGTACTCACAGAGACCTACCTACCTCTACCTCCTGAGTGCTGAGATTAAGATATGTGTTGCCATGCCCAGCTAAAAAATTTTCATGAAAGAGGACTGTGATTTCTCTTTTTGAGACAGGGTCCTTCTGTATAGCCAGGCAAGTCTGGAACTTATGATCCCCTTGCCTCAGCCTACTAAATGCTAGGATTCTCTAATTTACCTCCACACCCAGTGATCTTGTATTATTCTTTGCGGTAGACACTATTAATTGCACACCTAAGAATAAACAAAACTTGCACACTTTTCTTCAGCTAAGGTACAGGCACATGATACAATCTGAAGCAATCAGAAATGAAGGAGGGAACCTAGAAGGTTTTGAGGAAACATTTATTCCTTAATGAGAAGGAGCAGTTGAAGAAAGCCTGCTGTTTTTCTGCCTTTGAATGTGACTGTTCAAGAATGGAATGGTTTTATAGTTAATACAGCTGTTGTGAACATTCATATGTAACTCATTGATGACAACCCATTGATGACAGCTAATCAGGAAGGCTAGACGCATCGTGAGCCTGTATGTCAACTCTGGAGCTTGCCTTCATCTGGATTCCTTTTTAGTAAAATAATAAATGTCCTTATATTTAACAATGTCTTTATGATATATAAGTAGTTTACATTTTTTGCATTATGAGAGATGAAATTGCCAACTTTAGATTCTCAAAGTCCTAACACAGTTTCTTGAATATTATGCCCATGATACTGTATATGCATCTATACCATAGTAGTGGTTATCAAGGTGGAACTGCCTTTTCCTGTTTACTACTCCCTAAAAAGATTTATTGCTCTTATAGAGGCAGGAAATCAACAGAAAGGGAAAACATGGCCTGGTAAAAGGACCGAAACCACACTGCTCATATTTGAAACAAATCATAGCTCTGACAGGAATTCAAATTCCGTCAAATGTGGTGGCCTTTCAGCCCAGTCTGCAGGTGTTATAGCCATTCCTGAAAGTAGAAGTGGCTCAATAAACAGCGTAAAAATGAAGGATGCTCAAGGAGGCTGATTAAAAGAGTACAATTAATATATCAAGTGTGTTTAAGTTATCTCATTTCAAAAGGATCATACAAAAAAAAAAAACCCAAAGTACATCATATTAAAACCTTTTGTCAGTAATTAGCATGCGTGAGTTCCTGGGTTCAACCCCAGCATCAAACCCACGGAGGGAGAACAAACTCCTTTTCAAATATATTGGCCTGTAGAGTAGCCTATAATTATGTTCCATGAGGGAAGAATAAAGCTTATTTAGTGGGAGTTGGAGAGCTGGCTCAGCAGTTAACTCTGCTCCTCCAAAGGACCAGGGATCAATTACCAGCACCCACGTGGTAGCTCACAGCCCATCTGTAATGCCAGTTCCGGGGTATCTGGTGCCCTCTTCTGGTCTCCCCAGGCATGAGGCATGCAAGTGGTGCACAGATATATATGCAGGCAAAATACCTGTAGACATAAAGAAGTTTTTTTGTTTTGTTTTTGTCTTTTTTTTTTTTTAGATTTTATTTATTTATTGTGTACATAGTGTTCTGCTTGCATGTATGCCTGCAGGCCAGAAGAGGGCACCAGATCTCATTATAAATGGTTGTGAACCACCATGTGGTTGCTGGGAATTGAACTCAGGACCTCTAGAAGAACAGTCAATGCTCTTAACCTCTGAGCCATCTCTCCAGCCCCCAACATAAAGAAGTTTTAAAAGCATTTTTAGAAGATTGTTTAGTCAAAGTGGAGGACCTAAATGGAATAACCTTTCCTATAATTATAGCCAACTCACAGCTAAGAGATATTTTTGCTACAGATTGATCTACAGAATCTATTTTTGATACTTCAGTTTTGTTCTGTTCATGTGAATCATGGCCATGTTATGAATATTGAGGTTTTTCAAGCCTGAGAAGTGGGGCGTTGCTTTCAAGTTTTGCCATTTTGGCAGGAAAAGAAATTGCTCCTCATTATACTCAGGCCAGAATGTGTAAAACCTGACGCACTGCTAGAGCATTCCTCTCCCTGCACTCTCCTCGCAAATAAAATCCTCTAAGACATTCAGGAAAATGAATCACTCCACCTGCTACTGGGAGATAATCACCTTCACAGTGGAAGAAAGCGACTGTGTTCACTGCTGCTTATAGAAAGAGCGCAGCGTCTTAGGAAAGTAAGAACAGCAGTGCTGCATGAGCACCAGCGGGCAACTGCAGCTAAGGAGCCGAAGGAACCTGTCTTCTCCGTGCACACTTGAACAGCACAAATTAACTGGGATACTATTATGTTACATAAAAATCGAAAGATAGGCCATGAACGATGTCGGGGACCAGCCCAGACAAACTGTTTCTCGTACCAGAGTGGAGGTGTGAGGATGGAAACACAACTCACAGGACTTTATTGAGGGGTTTTCAGGGATCCTTCATGAAATCCTGAATTCACACCTGAAAAATCACCCACGTTTATTCTCCAGCTTTAAATCAAAATGTGAACTGAGGGGTAAGTTCATTAGCATTCCGTTTCCTAGGTAGTCGGGGAATGACTTAGGTCATGCCCATGCCCATGCCCATGCTTATTGTGCCACATAGACTAAAAAACACCTCTTCCCCAGGTGACCGCCAAATTGCAATAGAAGAAGCAGAATGGTATTAGCATATCTTGACCACTTGCTTAGGATGACATCAGGTTGTTTGACTATCGAAGGCTAGGTGACCACCTTCTGTGTTCCGCTGCAAATTGTGCCTAGCAGGTCTTAGAATTCTGACTGCCATACAATGTGGGAATATGGGCCTGTATAATCCAGCCCTTAAAGAATGATGGTCAGGCTTTTACAGATCTGTATGAATTAAAGACCATCCTGGTATTTATATAGTGAGATCTAAGTCAGCTAGGGCTAGACAATGAGGCCCTATCTTGAAACTAACTAACTAACCAAATAAACAAGTAAGGCATCATAATCATAGAAATCATATCTCAAACTATCCAACGAGGTAATAAGCAACATCATCTTGAAGAAAAATCTGAACAAAGTTCTAAGTTTTAAGATGAATTAAAAATATTTCCACCTCATTCCTTTTCTGAAACTATTCCAAATTTTTTTTTAAAAAAATAATTCAATTGCAAACTTAGACTCTGACATTTCTATTCAAGGGCCATACTATTTTACACTGAGAAAAAAGACTATTCAGAAGAAAGCAACTAGAGAGAGTGTAGAAAGTGTTTACTGAAGGGAAAAATAATAACAATTAGGCCAGTTGGATAAAAGAGCCCCAGAAAGGATCAAGAGTGTGAAACACCAGGTACCACATTAGAGAATTCTCACTTCAGGCTGAAAATGCAGTCAAAATAAAGTATTTTCATACTCTCTGTCTTACTGGCTTCACTTGACTTACTAGCTGCTATTTCTATTATCCTAATTTGAGACTATCAAAGTCAGTATGAGGCTGGATGTGGTGGCACACACCTTTAATCACAGCATCCAGGAAGCAGAGGCAGGTGTATCTCTGTGAGTTTGAGGCCAACCTGGTCTAAATAGCAAGTTCTGAGGACAGCCTGGTCTATATAGGAAGATCTTTTCTCTATGATATAAAATAATAGTAATTAATAGTATATTACTATAAAAATGGAGTTTGAGAAATCAAAAGAGAAAATAATTGCTAAGTAAATTTACACAGCGTGGTTATTTGCTTTGTATGCAGCACTGTCCGAGTCCCCACGTGTTCTGGGTGTGTTTGGTTGTCACTTGGTCCTGTCAGAAAGCAGAGAGCTTGCATGGGCTTTTCCATAAACAGAAAGAGGCCTTCTTCTCCTTACACATCACACAGCTTTTTCCCTCCCTCTCTCCCTCCCTCCCTCCCTCCCTCCCTCCTTCCCTCCCTCCCTTCCTCTCTCCCTTCCTTCCTTTCTTTTTTGAGACAGGGTCTCATTACGTAGCCCTGGCTGGCATGGAACTTGCTATTTAGACCAGGTTGGTTTCAAACTTAAAGAGATCCGCCTAGCTCTACCTCCTGAGAGCTGGGATTAAGGGCGTGTGTACTATTCCTGACATCTACAGGCTTTTCATGAAGGAAAAAGAACACAGTTCCCCTCTCCCCATACACACATATAATCCATTCATGAACCTCCTATTGGGAGCTTTTCATCTTGAAGGATCAGAACATTTTAACTCTGAATGGTCAATCACAAGTCCCTGGCCAGGACAACTCCAGGATAGTTAATAACCTGTTTGTTAGCCATGTTGATAAGGATCAAGATCTTCTATCTTTCTGTTTTTCTTCTTGCCTTCCTCAGAATTCTGACTTTGATGTTAGGTTCTAGGTAAGATGATTGGCATAGCTCAAGTTGAAACAATAAAGTATTATATAGTCCAGAGAAAGGAAAAGCCTCTATATTTCTAAGTAGAAACATTTTCCCCTAGGAAACTCCCTGTTGCATATGGCTAGATTAGGTCATATATCTACCCTACAAATGCCACTGCAAGAGAAATGTGTGGGGGCTGGAGAAAGATGGGCTGTTACCACTGACCTGTGACTATGTCACGAGGAAAAGAGAAAAAGAAAAGACCTCCGGCAGCCCGGAACCAGTGTTCACTCTGCTAAATGTATCAGCCTGGTTTGCAACATGATGCCTCCTGAGAGCTGGGATTAAGGGCATGTGTACTAAAAATGCCCTAAAATATGCAGTCATTTACTTACTCATTCCACAAACACTTTGACCACTGTCTACTAATGTAATTGGAGGCCATTAATCATTCCCGGCTGCCCAGACCATGAAATAGTCACATAGAAACTATATTATTTGCAATACTGTTTGGCCAATAGCTTAAGCGTATTTCTGGCTTACTCTTATATCTTACACTAACCCATCTCCATTAATCTGTGCATCACCATGAGGTCATTGCCTACCTGCAAAATTTCTGCAGGCTCCAGTGCAGGCATCTGTCCAAAGCAGTGGCTACATGGCTTCTCTCTGACTCTGCCTAATCTCTCTCTCTATATATATATCTCTTTCAGCGTGGCTATATTCTGTTGAGCCATTGGCCAAAGTAGCTTTATTAACCAATGATATTCACAGTATACAGAAAGGAATCCCACATCACCTTCCCTTTTCTCTCCCAACAAACGGTGCTCCAGCATGTGCCAGCTAAAATCCACACAAAACCTGAGAGAACTTGGAAAGGAATTCTAGACACAAAAAAATTTAGTTGCATTTTTTTGGGGTGGGGTCTGTTTGCTGACAGTGAGCGGGGGGGGGTGTCATGGCTCTTTTAAGAAAGGTCTTCGTGATTAAGCATTAGCAGCAAAACAACCCATGTGGTTAAGAAACGGTGGCTTCCTGGTTTGTGCCTCTAGCCTGTACTCTGGCTTTTTCAGGAGGTTGAGCACTTGAATGGGGTTTGTAAGCAGTGTGTTACAAACTGCTTAATGGCGCAACACAGATTTTGGAAGAAAACTTTAACAAGCATGCTTGGGTCTAGAGGACGGGGAGCCCTCTCCTAACTCTAGAACCAGGTTTTAATTCAAATAGGACAGCATGAAACAACAGTCTAATACAACTCATACCTAAAAGATACCCAAATACCAGTAAAACTTAAGCTGAGGAAAAAGAGAGCTTAGAGATTGGAACATTTTGAGTCCTGGCTCTAGGTAAAGAATGCTATGGGAGGAAGCTGAGAGAAGCATCAGCCGATGGAGAGTGTGGGTGGAGGGTGTGCTGTTGCTGCTGGCCTACTCCTTTGCTTTGTTCCCTCCAGTTAGGTCTCCTTAACTCCCATGTGGCAACAAACTTACAAATCTGTCTATGGTAAGTTAAAAGGCACAGTGTGTGTGGTTGGGGGAGATGAGACAGAAACAAAGAGTGCTGTGGGAACTCCTTTAGCCAATAGCCTTTAAGATTCCAGCCCACTTAGGCATGGCCTCTTGTACCATAAATGTAGATGTAAAGCTTGCATAGGCTCTCTCTCTCTCTGTGTCTCTCTCTGTCTCTGTCTCTGTCTCTGTCTCTGTCTCTCTCTGTCTCTCTGTCTCTGTCTGTCTCTGTCTCTCTGTCTCTCTGTCTCTCTCTCTGTCTCTCTGTCTCTGTCTGTCTCTGTCTCTCTGTCTGTCTGTCTGTCTGTCTGTCTCTCTCTCTCTCTCTCAGCTGCTGGATTCAGTTCCTGTTCCCTGCTTGTGCAGAGGACTGCGATCTATGAGTCTACCCCTAAATAAAGAACCTTTTATTATACTCAGTTCTGATCTAGTGTGGGACTACTTCATAGTGTACATCTGGCACTCACATGAATCCCAATTCCACGCGTACTGGGACCAGCTCAAAAGGTCCATGGCCCAAAGGTCTGTGGCCCAGAAGTTCTACCATCTTCATCTGTCTGACTTGATTTTACCTACCAAGTGGTTTTTTCTTCCAGAACCTCACCACAGCGGAGCTACCACACTGACAATTTCCCAGTCTCATGCACACTCTCCCCCGACCTTGCTTTCCCTGCAGCAAGACAACGTGTGCAGCTTCCAGTATGTGTTCCCTGCTTGCAAGCTGTGAGTGTCTTGATATTCTGGCCACCAAAAAGCTCTCTCAGTGTATGGAATTAATTTAATTGTTCTTAATTTGTCAAGCAAAGTATATATGTCAGTATTTAAGCAGGTGCCAATGTAGAACCAAGCTGGATGTTCATGCGGGCACATCTCTCTGCTCTGCGGCTGCAACAGTGACTCCTGCTGGCAATAAAGGTTATTACACCTACAACAATGTACTGAAATTTCGTAACGAAATCATAAATATATCAATCAATAAATTTGAAAGTTAAATAATTGCAGCCAATATCACCATCCAGGAATTTAATAACCTTTTGCTTATACTATGGAAGGTATTATGCAAGGCTTACATGGTTTTCTGATACATCCATTTATTTGATATTATCTTAGAATGGATCTTTTTTTTTTTAACCACAAAAACCAAGTAAAAAATTAAAACCTTATGTGGAAAAGGTTTCTGAATTATTTTTATAAAAGGAAAATTGAAACTTTGTCAACTATCAGAAATAGACCCAACAGAGATTATAGTGCCAAGTAGAAAATTTCCTATTGTGTATATCTCTAAGGCTTTGTGTTTCTCAGACTAGAGACAAAATTCTAAGGAGAGAGAATACTCACCACAAAAATTACAAGCAGCATGTCCATAGAGTGTAGCCAGTATAATCAGATACCCTTGACATGGATTCCAGTGTAAATTGCAATACAAGTTTGAAGACCTTGATAATGTCTTGATTGGGAGCTTACTACCAACAAATACTGACATAAAAGTTTTCAGAGGATACATATTTTAGGAGAGGAAAATATGTTAACAGAGACTGCACTTTTGTTTCCCAGTCACTCAGATCAGAATAATCACACAGAAACTATATTAATTACAAGTATGTTTGGCTTATGGCTCAGGCATATTTCTAGCTAGCTCTTGTATCTTAAACTACCCAATTTCTAATAATCTGTGTATTGCCACATATCTGTGGCATTACCTTATTTTCTACAGGTCTTGTATGCTCGTTGGCTTGCTGGTATCTACTTGACTCAGCCCACTCTCTCTATGTATCTCTGTTCAGATTTCCCACCTGGCTTTACTCTGCTAAGTCATTTGATGAAACAGCTTTATTCATCAACCAATAAAAGCAACACATTTACAGAAGGACATCCACAGCAAAAAATCTGCAAAGAAAACCTTGCCTCTGCAGCTACCTGTACGTTGGGACACTGATTTCTACCCTGAATATTCTCACTTGTGTTTCCTTGCAACAACATCATCTCACAGTCTGTCAGAGCCTAATAAAACTCTCCATGCCACACCCAACCCAATGACTCATGACGTCCTCAGTACATACTTATACACTTTCTCAAAAATACACAGTTTTTAAAAATTTAAAACTTTTTTTTTCCATTCAAAAATTTACGTTTCCTCCCCTCCTCCCATTCCCCTCTGGTTCCCCCACTCACCCTTCTCCCTCTCCTCCGTCCTCAAGAGAGGGCAGGAAACCCTGCCCTGTGGGAAGTCCAAGGCCCTCGTCCCTACATCCAGGCCTAGGAAGCTTTGCATCCCAATAGACTAGGGTCCCCAAAAGCCAGTACATGCAGTAGAAACAGGTCCTAGTGTCTTTTTTATCAATGGCTTCTCAGTTTGCCCCCAGTTTCAGCCACATTCAGAGAGTCCAGTTTGATCACATGCTTGTTCAGTCCCGATCCAGCTGGATTTAGTGAGCTTCCATTAGCACAGGCTAATGTGAGTCATAGCTAATAGCTCCAGGTCTCAGTGAGTGGACCAACCCCTCGTGGTCCTGACTTCCTTGCTCGTCTTCTCCCTCCTTCTGCCTTTCAACTGGACCTTGGGAGCTCAGTCCAGTGCTCTGATGAGGGTCTGTCTGTCTCTATCTCCATCTGTTGCCGGACGAAGATTCTATGGTGATATTCGAGATAATCATCAGTGTGATAGTGCGGCAAGGACAGTTCAGGCATCCTCTCCTCTGCTGCCCAAGGACCTAGCTGGGGACATCCCCGTGGACACCTGGGATCCCCTATAGAGCCATGTCTCTTGCCAACCCTAAAATGGCTCCCTTAATGTGGATATCTTCTTCCCTGCTCCTATATCTGCCCTTCCTCCATCTCCACCCTCCCACTCCCCCAAGCACTCTCCAGTCTTTCCTTTCTCCCTTCTGTCTCCCCTCTCCCCTTCCCCCATCCAAACCACCATCCCTACCCCACCCCCCATGCTCCCAACTTTTGCCTGGCAATCTTGTTTGCTTTCAATTTTCAGGATGATCTATATATGATTTTTTTTGGGTTCACCTTGTCATTTGACTTCTCTAGGCTTGCGAACTATAGTCTTAATGTCCTTTGTTTATGGCTGGAGTCCACTAATGAGTGAGTACATACCATATTCATCTTTTGGGTCAGGGTTACCTCACTCAGGATAGTGTTTTCTATTTCCACCCATTTGCATACAAAATTCAAGATGTCATTGTTTTTTACTGCTGAGTAGTACTCTAATATGTATATATTCCACACTTTCTTCATCCATTCTTCTATTGAGGGGCATCTAGGTTGTTTCCAGGTTCTGACTATTACAAATAATGCTGCTATGAACATAGTTGAACAAATGCTTTTGTAGTATGATTGGGCATCTCTTGAGAAACCACCACACTGATTTCCAAAGTGGTTGCACAAGTTTGCATTCCTACCAGCAATGGATGAGTGTACCCATTACCCCACATCCTCTCCAGCACAGGCTATCATTGGTGTTTTTGATTTTAGCCATTCTGACAGGTGTAAGATGGTATCTCAAAGTTGTTTAGATTTGCATTTCCCTGATTGCCAAGGAGGTTGAACATGACGTTAAGTGCCTTTTGGCCGTTTGAACTTTGTCTGATGAGAATTCTTTTTTAAGTTCAGTACCCCATTTTTTAAAATTGGGTTAATTAGAATTTTAATGTCCAGTTTCTTGAGTTCATTATATATTTTGGAGACTAGACCTTTGTCTGATGTGGGGTTGGTGAAGATCTTTCCCAGTCAGTAGGTTTCCTTTTTGTCTTAGTGACAGTGTCCTTTGCATTACAGAAGTTTCTCAGTTTCAGAAGGTCCCATTTATTCAATGTTGTCCTTAATGTCTGTGCTGCTGGGGTTATACATAGGAAGTGGTCTCCTGTGCCCATATGTTGTAGGGTACTTCCCACTTTCTCTTCTATCAGGTTCAGTGTATTCACATTGATATTGAGGTCTTTGATCCATTTGGACTTGAGTTTTGTGCATGGTGATAGATATGGATCTATTTTCATTCTTCTACAGGTTGACATCCAGTTATGCCACCACCATTTGTTGAAGATGCTCTCTTTTTTCCATTGTACACTTTTAGCTCCTTTATCGAAAATCAGGTGTTCATAGGTTTGTGGGTTAATATCCGGGTCTTCGATTCGATTCCATTGGTCAACATCTCTGTTTTTATGCCAATACCAAGCTGTTTTCAATACAGTAGCCCTGTAATAGAGTTTGAAGTCAGGGATGGTAATGTCTCCAGAAGTTCCTTTATTGTATAGAATTGTTTTGGCTATCCTGTTTTTTTTTTGTTTGTTTGTTTTTTTTGTTTTTGTTTTTCCATATAAAGTTGATTATTGTTTTCTCAAGGTCTGTGAAGAATTTTGTTGGGATTTTGAAAGGGATTGCGTTGAATTTATAGATTGCCTTTGGTAGAATTGCCATTTTTACTATGTTGATCCTCCCAATCCAAGAGCATGGGAGATCCTTCCATTTTCTGGTGTCCTCTTCAATTTCTTTCTTCAAAGCCTTAAAGTTCTTGTCAAATAGATCTTTCACTTCCTTGGTTAGCATAACCCCAAGATACTTTATGCTATTTGTTGTTATCGTGAAAGGTATATTCCCTCTCTGCTTCTTTATCCTTTGTGTGTAGGAGGGCTACTGATTTTTCTGAGTTGATCTTGTATCCCTCCACATCACTGAAGGTATTTATCAGCTTTAGGAGTTCTTTGGAAGAGGTTTTTTTTTTTTAATATTTATTTATTTATTTATTTATTTATTTATTTATTTATTTATTTATTTTGTATATAATATTCTTTTTGTGTGTATGCCTGAAGGCCAGAAGAGGGCACCAGACCTCATTACAGATGGTTGTGAGTCACCATGTGGTTGCTGGGAATTGAACTCAGGACCTTTGGAAGAGCAGACAATGTTCTTAACCGCTGAGCCATCTCTCCAGCTCCCTGGAAGAGTTTTTGGGGTAACTGATGTACACAATCATATCATCTGCAAATAACGAAAATTTGACTTCTTCCTTTCCGATTTGATTCCTCTTGATCTCCTTATGTTGTCTTATTGCTATTGCTAGAACTTCAAGCACTATGTTGAAGAGATATGGAGAGAATAGACAGCCTTGTCTTGTTCCTGATTTTAGTGGAATGGCTTTGAGTTTCTCTCTATTTAATTTGATATTAGCTGTTGGTTTTTCTGTATATTGCTTTTTATTATATTTAGATATGATCCTTGTATCCCTAACCTCTCCAAGACCTTTATCATAAAGAGGTGTTGAATTTTGTCAAATGCTTATTTTAGCATCTAATAAAATGATCGTATCGTTTTTTTCTTTCAGTTTATTTTTATGATGGATTACATTGATAGATTTTTGTATGTTGAACTAGCCCTGCATCTCTAGGACGAAGCCTACTTGATCGTAATGGATTGATTTTTTGATGTGTTCTTGGATTCGGTTTGCCAGTATTTTATTGAGAATTTTTGCACCGATGTTCATGAGTGAGATTGGTCTGTAATTCTCTATCTTGGTTGATTCTTTGTTTGGTTTTGGTATCAGGGTGACTGTGGCTTCATAAAAAGAGTTTGGCAATGACTCTTCTGTTCCTATTCTGTGAAACACACTAAGGAGTATAGGTATCAGCTCTTCTTGGAAGTTATGATAAAATTCTGCATTAAAACCACCTGGTCCTGGGCTATTTTTGGTTGGAAGGTTTTTTATGACAGCTTCTATTTCCTTACGACTTATAGGTCTATTTAAATTGTTCACCTGGTCTTGATTTAATTTTGGTATATGGTATTTATCTAAAAACAAGTCCATTTCTTTTTATTTATTTATTTATTTTTAAAAATTTCCACCTCCTTCCCTCCTCTCATTTCCCTACCACTTCCCCTCCCCCTCCATCTCCAGTCCAAAGAGCAGTCAGGGTTTCCTGCCCTGTGGGAAGTCCAAGGTCCTCCCTGCTCCATCCAGGTCTAGGAAGGTGAGCATCCAAACAGTCTAGGCTCCCACAAGGCCAGTCCATGCAGTAGAATCAAAACTCAGTGCCATTGTCCTTGGCTTCTCAGTCAACCCTCATTTTCAACCACGTTCAGAGAGTCTGGTTTGATCACATGCTCCATCAGCCCCAGTCCAGTTGGCCGTGGTGAGCTCCCATTAGCTCAGTCCCACTGTCACAGTGGGTGGGTGCACCCCCCGCGGTCCTGACTTCCTTGCTCATGTTCTCCCTCCTTTTGCTCTTCATTTGGACCTTGGGAGCTCAGTCCAGTGCCCCAATGTGGGTCTCTTTCTCTATCTCCATCCATCGCCAGATGAAGGTTCTATGGTGATATGCAAGATATTCATCGTGTGGCTATAGGATAGGGCCATTTCAGGCTCCCTCTCTTCTGCTGCACACGGAACTAGTTGGGGACATCTCCTTGGATACCTGGGAACCCTTCTAGAGCCAAGACTCTAGCCAACCCTAAAATGGCTCCCGTGGTTAGGATAACTTCTTTCCTGCTCCCATATCCACCCTTCCTCCATCTCAATTATCCCAATCCTCCAAGCTCTCCCCAGTCCTCCTCATCTCCCTTCTTTCTCCCCATTTCCCCTTTCCCCCAATCCACCCCACCCCCCTGTTCCCAACTTTTGGCCAGTGATCTTGTCAACTTCCAATATCCAGGAGGATAACTTTATGTTTTTCTTTGGGCTCACCTTCTTATTTAGCTTCTCTAGGATCACGAACTATAGGCTCGATGTCCTTTGTTTATGGCTAGAATCTGCTTATGAGTGAGTACATCCCATGTTCATCTTTTTGGGTCTGGGTTACCTCACTCTGGATAGTGTTTTCTATTTCCATCCATTTGCATGCAAAATTCAAGATATTGTTTTTTACCGCTGAGTAGAACTCTAAAGTGTATATATGCCACATCTTCTTTATCCATTTTTCTTTTGAGGGGCACCTAGGTTGTTTCCAGGTTCTGGCTATTACAAATAATGCTGCTATGAACATAGTTGAACAAATGCTTTTGTAGTTGATTGGGCATCTCTTGGGTATATTCCCAAGAGTGGAATTGCTGGGTCCTGAGGTAGATTGCCTCCCAGTTTCCTGAGAAACCACCACACTGATTTCCAAAGTGGTTGCACAAGTTTGCATTCCTACCAGCAATGGATGAGTGTTCCCCTTACTCCACATCCTCTCCAGCAAAGGCTATCATTGGTGTTTTTGTTTTTGGCTATTCTGACAGGTGTAAGATGGTATCTCAAAGTTGTTTTGATTTGCATTTCCCTTATCGCTAAGGAGGTTGAGCAGGACCTTAAGTGTCTTTTGGCCATTTGAACTTCTTCTGTTGAGAATTCTCTGTTCAGTTCAGTGCCCCATTTTTTAATTGGGTTAATTAGCATTTTAAAGTCTAGTTTCTTGAGTTCTTTATACATTTTGGAGACTAGACCTTTGTCTGATGTGGGGTTGGTGAAGATCTTCTCCCAGTCAGTGGGTTGCCTTTTTGTCTTAGTGACAGTGTCCTTTACTTTACAGAAGCTGCTCAGTTTCAGGAGGTCCCATTTATTCAGTGTTGCCCTTAATGTCTGTGCTGCTGGGGTTGTACGTAGGAAGTGTTCTCCTGTGCCCATGTGTTGTAGAGTACTTCCCACTTTCTCTTCTATCAGGTTCAGTGTGGTCAGATTTATATTGAGGTCTTTAATCCATTTGGACTTGAGTTTTGTGCATGGTGATAGATATGGGTCTATTTTCAATCCTCTACATGTTGAAATCCAGTTATGCCACCACCATTTGTTAAAAATGCTTTCTTTCTTCCATTGTATAATTTTAGCTCCTTTACCGAAAATCAGGTGTCCATAGGTTTGTGGGTTAATATCCAGGTCTTTGATTCGATTCCATTGGTCAACATCTCTGTTTTTATGCCAATACCAAGTTGTTTTCATTACTGTAGCTCTGTAATAGAGTTTGAAGTCAGGGATGGTAATGCCTCCGGAAGTACTTTTATTGTATAGGATTGTTTTGGCTATCCTGTTTTATTTTCCATATAAAGTTGATTATTGTTTTCTCAAGGTCTGTGTAGAATTTTGTTGGGATTTTGATGGGGATTGCATTGAATCTATAGATTGCTTTTGGTAGAATTGCCATTTTTACTATGTTGATCCTCCCAATCCAAGAGCATGGGAGATCCTTCCATTTTCTGGTGTCCTCATCGATTTCTGTCTTCAAAGCCTTAAAGTTCTTGTCAAATAGATCTTTCACTTCCTTGGTTAGCATAACCCTAAGATATTTTATGCTATTTTTGACTATTGTGAAAGGTAATTTCTCTCTCCGCTTCTTTATCCTTTGTGCATAGGAGGGAAACTGAATTTTTGGAGTTGATCATGTATCCTGCCACATTCCTAAAGGTGCTTAACAGCTGTAGGAGTTCTTTGGTAGAGTTTTTGGGGTCGCTCATGTACACTATCTGCAAATGATGAAAGTTTAACTTTTTCCTTTCCAATTCGAATCCCCTGATCTCCTTATGTTGTCTTATTGCTATTGCTAGAACTTCAAGCACTATATGAAGAGGTATGGAGAGAGTGGACAGCCTTGTCGTGTTCCTGATTTTAGTGTAATTGCTTTGAGTTTCTCTCCATTTAATTTGATGTTAGCTGTTGGCTTGCTGTAAATAGCTTTTATTATATTTAGGTATGAACCTTGTATCCCTAATCTCTCCAAGACCTTTATCATAAAAGGGTGTTGAATTTTGTCAAATGCTTTTTCAGCATCTAATGAAATGATCATATGTTTTTTTTTTCAGTTTATTTATATGATGGATTACATTGATAGATTTTTGTATGTTGAACCAGCCCTGCATCTCTGGGATGAAGCCTACTTGATCATAATGGATAATTTTTTTTTTCGTAACAACAATGTATTTATTACTACCACTCATTGGTTCCCGGGGCTTTGATGTTAGGTCATACATAATCTTAGAAATTCCAGGAATCTTCTTTATCTCAGTGACCATCTTTAGTACGACCTCTATGGGAATCTCATTGCCAGGTGTAGCAGGCACACCAGTCATGAAGTCACTCGTAATACAGGTTCGAATAACCACAGATCTCTGGCATGAGGGCTGTTTCTGAAGTGGATCTTGATCGAAATGTAATGGGGTCAAAATCACTGGCATCTGGCTGATTTTCCCAGCATACCCTGACTCCCTGAGAATGTTATAGGCCTCAAAATAAGCTTGGTGTAAAGTACTGAGCACCCCCGTTGTCAAGAAAGTGGGAGTGACATCTGTAGGAGGCCTTTTATGACACATTCGGGGGTACCTGAAACCAACAATGTTTTGAAAATAGTAGTTGATTTTTCTGCAAGTGTTAAGAAGCCCCATACATTATTACAGAGAGTCAAAGCCTGCACGACAGAAGAGGACCAGGAGAAGCTCATGCAGATTACAAGTCAGCATTCACTGAATGCTTTCTTGCTGCCAATTAAAACTGTGGGTGTGCAGGGTGACTGTCGCTCCTACAGTTATGTGTGTGGAATTTCCAGTAAAGATGAACCTGACTGGGAATCCCTTATTTTCCTTGCCAAACTTATCCCCCGAATGGATAATTTTTTAAATGTATTCTTGGATTTGGTTTGCCAGTATTTTATTGAGAATTTTTGCATCGATGTTCATGAGTGAGATTGGCCTGTAATTCTCTTTCCTTTTTTTTTTTTAAAATATTTATTTATTTATTTAGTATACAATATTCTGTCTGTGTGTATGCCTGCAGGCCAGAAGAGGGCACCAGACCTTATTACAGATGGTTGTGAGCCACCATGTGGTTGCTGGGAATTGAACTCAGGACCTTTGGAAGAGCAGGCAATGCTCTTAACCACTGAGCCATCTCTCCAGCCCTGTAGTTCTCTTTCTTGATTCTTTGTGTGGTTTTGGTATCAGGGTAACTGTAGCATCATAAAAGGAGTTTGACAATGACTCTTTTGTTTCTATTTTGTGAAATACATTAAGGAATATAGGTATTAGATCTTCTTGGAAGTTCTGGTAGAATTCTGCTTTTAAACCATCTAGTCCTGGGCTTTTTTTGGTAGGGAGGTTTTTGAGAACAGTTTCTAATTCTTCGCGACTTACAGGTCTATTTATATTGTTCACCTGGTCTTGATTTAACTTTGGTATATGGTACTTATCTAAAAAAAAATGTCCATTTCTTTTACATTTTCTGATTTTGTGGCCGACAGGCTTTTGTAGTAAGATCTAATGATTCTCTGAATTTCCTCTGTGTCTGTGGTTATGTCGTCCTTTTCATTTCTGATCTTGTTAATTTGTCCGTCCTCTCTCTTCCTTTTGATTAGTTTGGATAGGGGCTTGTCAGTCTTGTTGATTTTCTCAAAGAACCAGCTCTTTGTTTCATTGATTCTTTGGATTTTTTCTGTGTTTCTATTTTGTTGATTTCAGCCCTCAGTTTGATTATTTCCAGTCTTCTACTCCTCCCGGGCGTGTCTGCTTCTTTTTTTTCTAGAGCTTTCAGGTGGGCTGTTAAGTCTCCAACGTGCGCTTTCTCTGTTTTCTTTAAGTGGGCACTTAGTGCTATGAACTTTCCTCTTAGCACTGCTTTCATCGTGTCCCATAAGTTTGAGTATGTTGTGTCTTTATTTTCATTGAATCCAAGGAAGACTTTAATTTCTTTCTTATTTCTTCCCTGACCCAGGTGTGGTTCAGTAGTTGACTGTTCAGTTTCCATGAGTTTGTAGGCTTTCTTGGGGTGGTATTGTTGTTAAATTCTAACTTTATTCCATAGTGATCTGATAAGACACAGGTGGTTATTAAATTTTTTTTTTGTATCTGTGGATGTTTGCTTTGTTACCGAGTATGTGGTCAATTTTTGAGAAGGTTCCATGAGATGCTGAGAAGAAGGTATATTCTTTCCTATTTGAGTGGAATGTTCTATAGATGTCTGTTAAGTCCATTTGATTCATTACATCTGTTAGTTCTCTTATTTCTCTGTTAAGTTTCTGTCTGGTTGACCTGTCCATTGGTGAGAGAGGAGTGTTGAAATCTCCTACTATTAGTGTGTGGGGTTTGATGTGTGCTTTGAGTTCTAGTAATGTTTCTTTTACATATGTGGGTGCTTTTATATTAGGGGCATAGATAATCAAGATTGAGACTTCATCCTGATGAACTGTTCCTGTTATGAGTATAAAGTGTCCATCTTCATCTCTTCTGATTGATTTTAGTTTGAAGTTAATTTTGTTAGACATTAGTATAGCCACACCCACTTGTTTCTTAGTTCCATTTGATTGAAAAACCTTTTTCCAAACCTTTTACTCTGAGGTAGTGTCTGTCTTTGAGGTTGAGGTGTATTTCTTGTAAACAGCAGAGTGTTGGATCTTGTTTTCGTATCCATTCTCTTAACCTGTGCCTTTTTATAGGTGAATTGAGACCATTGATATTAAGTGATATTAATGGTTGTTAACTCCGGTTATTTTATTTTATTTTTTTTTGGTGGTAGAGTTTGTGTGTTTCCCTTCTTTCAGTTGTGCTGGTAGAGGATTGTTAGATGTCTGAGTTATTGTGGGTGTTGTTGGGTTCTTTGGGTTGTGATTTTCCTTCTATTACTTTCTGTAAGGCTGGGTTTTTGGGTACGTATTGTTTAAATTTGTTTTTTATCCTGGAATACCTTGTTTTCTCCATTGATGGTGAAAGAGAGCTTTGCTGGGTAGAGTAGTCTGGGCTTGCATCCATGGTCTCTTAGTTTCTGCAGCACATCTATCCAGGACCTTCTGGCTTTCATGGTTTCCATAGAGAAGTCAGGTGTAATTCTGATATGTTTACCTTTATATGTTACTTGACCTTTTTCCTTGGTGCTCTTAATATTCTTTCTTTATTCTGTATGTTTTGTGTTTTGATTATTATATGGTGAGGAGATTTTTTTTGATCCAGTTTATTCAGTGTTCTGTGTGCTTCTTGTACCTTTACAGGAATATCCTTCTTTAGGTTGGGAAAGTTTTCTTCTATAATTTTGTTGAATATATTTTCTGGGCCTTTGAGCTGGAGTTCTTCTCCTTCTTCTACCCCTGTTATTCTTAGGTTTGGTCTTTTCATGGTGTCCCAGATTTCTTGGATGTTTTGTGTTAAGAATTTGTTGGATTTGCTGTTTTCTTTGATCAATGAGTTTATTTCCTCTATAGTGTCTTCAGCATCTGAGATTTTTTCTTCTGTGCCTTGTACTCTGTTGGCTGTACTTGTCTCTGTTCTCCCTGCTATCTTACCCAGATTTTCCATATCCAGCTGTCCCCTGATTTGTGTTTTCTTCATTACCTCTATTTAATTTTTCAAGTCTTGAACTGTTTCCATTACCTGTTTGATTGCTTTTTCTTGGTTTTCTTGGGTATCTTTGAGGGATTTATTCATTTCTTCAAACTTTTTGTTATTCTTCTCATCCATTTCTTTTAGGGAGTTTTTCATATCCTGTTTAAGCTATTCTATCACTTTCATAATGTTACGTTTAAAATTTGTTTCTTCTACTTCTTCTGGATTAGGGTGTTCAAGTCTTCCTTTTGTATGTTTGCTGGATTTTGGTGTTATCATGTTTTTCAGATTGTTGGAGGAATTCTTGCATTGGTGCCTGCCCATCTCTTCCTTCAAATACTGTTATGAGAGTCTTGGTGGCTTGGTTCTATCTTGGCTGTGGCTACCTGTGTACTTGGGGCTTTTTCTTGATCTGCCCTCTCTTAGGTGCTCTCAGCACTGGAGTCTCTCAGATCCTCTCCACCCTGGAGTGGGCTGTGGTGGTGGATCTACAGACCCTGCAGATGGAAAGAAGTGCTGGGGGTAAGCTGGGATGGGATAAGTAGAGAAAGGCAGTAGCCAGGGGAGAAGCCCCCTGAATGGTCAGACAGGTTAGAGGATTGGGGGTGCCTGTGCTCTGTTCCCATGGTATCCTACCAGCCAGTAGGGCACTCACCCCTCCTGAGGGATGGATCTTCTGGTACAGGATCAGGCCACTTGCTGGCCAGGCACCTTGCAGACAAAAGGGTGGCCTTGCTGGGTGCAGGCTCAGTGGGACAAAGGAACTCCTGCACAGTTGCACTCACCACTTTGTCCCCAGACCCTCAGCACTGGAGCAGGCTGAGTTGGGGGATCCTATGACCCCGCAGATGGAAAGGGGTGCTTGAGAGGCGAGCTGGCATGGGATAAGAAGAGAAAGGCAGTAGCCAGGGAGAAGCTCCCGCTGAATGGCCAGAAAATTTAGGGGAATGGAGGTGCCTGTGCTTCCTTTCTGGAGCTTCCGGTCGGCCGCCGGTCAGGTTTACACTCACCCCTTTGGAAGGACCAAAAATACACAATTCTGTTCGTGAGTTGTAACTATTTTACTTCTACCACGCAGCTTCCTATCACAGCCGAAATATAAACATTATGCAGATGAAGGCATCTGTTTGCCAGCTGAGGACATTGATGAGAACCGATGCAGAATTCACATACTTTAGTTCACATCTACAGAATGGAAACCAATACCACTTTTGGGCTTCATTCTTACTCATCCCATTCCCACTCCAAAACAAAAACAAAAACAAGTTCTTTTCATCCTGTTTTCTGTATAAAACTTTACACACATGAGCAAGAGGCACATCAATGGAGCAATATGTGAGTAATTCTTCCAGCACATACAAGGAGACGCACACTCAAACATTCTCCAACACATGCTCACACTATCTGTGAAATTGTACCCATTCTCACAAATACTCATACATAGATTCACTGCCACTTAAAAACATGACATATAGTTATCTCTGTATTTCTGGGAAATTGCCCATTTTGAATTTTAAATTATTTTCTTACCCCAGTAGGAATAATACATACAGCACACTCTTTTTTAACATATGTTGCTTTTGAAGCTTGGCTTCCTCTATGGGGGACAGATGAAGAATTCAGGCTCCCTCGTCTTTTCATATACTTTAAGAGCAAGTCTCCTATTATGGATTATAGTTAGGCCTGTGCAAACCTTACTTCTACCTATGAATAAAGACCATCTTCCCAAAGAGGGCTAACTTGTTATGAAAATGATCCCTAAAAGTCTTTCAAACCTGATCATGGCAGTTCTCTGGGAATCCTGGTCAACATGGAGTGATGTGCCACCATCGTAAGATTGAGACCTCGGTTGCAGGACATAGGTTTTCTAGGTAAGCTTCACAGGCACTAAACATACACACATGAGTCTTTTTCCAGTTTTCTGCTTTTAAATAGCATTCTATTTGTGCATGGAGGTCCCTGCTCTTCCTTTCCACCATGAGGAAAGATGTAAACTTCTAATTATCGCTGCACATCCATTTGCTACACAAGAAGGTTGAACTGTGTACTATACCACAGCACTCCCAACACTGTGTGCTTGTAATATGAATGTTTTTGCCTTGCCCAAAGTTTTTCCTTGAACTCAAATTGCAATAATCTTACAAGAAGCCGCTTTAAAATGAAAATAGAAATAAAGAAAATGGAAGAAAAATAAAGTAAGTCAAAGACACAGAAGAAAGGCAGAAGGGAAAACAAGTGTAAAGGAGATAGGTAGAGAGGCATGCAGGAGAGGATCGAGGAAGAAAAGACTGGAGGGAGCGCTGTGGGAACTCCTTCAGCCAATGGCCTTTAAGATACCAGCTCACTTGGGGTTGGACTCTTAAACTGTAAATGCAGCCTTAAAGCTTGAATTCTCTCTCTCAGCTGCTGGATCTGATTCCCCCCCCCCCCCCCCCGTTCATGCAGAGGACTATGATCAGTGAGTCTACCTCTAAATAAAGAGCCCTTTATTATACTCAATTCAGAGCTAGTGTGACTGACGACTTTATAGTGTTCATCGACATCTGCAGCCCACGTGAATCCCAACTCTGTGCCCACAAGACCCAAAAGGAGCGTGGCCCAGAAATTTTCCCTCCCCTGCCGGCCTGGCTTGATTTCACCTGCCACAGCAGAGCTACTGCATGGAGACTTGGCAATTTCCCAGGCTTGTGCATACTTCCCCGCTGCCACGTGGTGACACGTGTTCCCTGACTGCAAACCGGGTTCCTTGATATTCTGGCCACCAAAAAACTCCATGTACAGAATTGATTTAATTGCCCTTGATTTGTCAAGCAAAGCATATTTGTTAGTATTTAAGTAGTCGCCGACGTGGAACCAAGCGGTACTCATTGCCACTGGTCGTATCTCCACCACCAGTCACGTCAGTCCAACACATTGCTGCAACCACGACATCTGCTGGATTATTACACCTACAACAATTTACTAATCTCATAACGAAGGTAACTTTATTTGATTAATAAATCAATATATTTGTAAGTTATATAGCGGCAGAAAATATTACCATCCAGGAATTTGATAGCCTTTCCCCCTATACTATGGAGGGTATTCTGCAAGGCTTATATGGTTTTTCTGATATATCTGCTTATTGGATATTGGAACTTAGCTTTGTTTATATTGTATTCTCAAGAAAATGGTTTGGGCCGGGCGGTGGTGGTGCACGCCTTTAATCCCAGCACTCCGGAGGCAGAGGCAGGCGGATCTCTGGGAGTTCGAGGCCAGCCTGGTCTACAAAAGCTAGTTCCGGGACGGGCACCAAAGCTACAGAGAAACCCTGTCTCGAAAAACCAAAAAAAAAAAAAAAAAAAAAAAACCGGAAAAAAAAAAAAAAACCGAAAAAAAAAAAAAGAGAGCCAAGAATCAGGATTTTTAGAAATGATACAGTCTTTACAGACTAATAATGAACAGCTAACTGACAGAGTTAATACCATTGAAAATCAAAAGTTAGCTGAAAAAATTAATCCCATTGAAAAGGATAACATTAATTTTGCAGGAAAATTCAATCCATGTCAAAGGGTACTGAGAAATTATCTGAAAGAATTCATACTGTTGAATTTGACAATCAAAATGTGCTAAAAAGTTATAAATTAGCAGATAGAGTATCTCTTCAGGAAGGCAATCTGCACACCATCCAAATTATATCCAAGGATAAGAAGTTATCTTTAATGAAAAATTTAATACCTTGGAACATAAGTGCAGAATGAGGACCAGAGACTAAGTGATTCAAATTATTAGAAATATTCACAGGTCAAGAGATTCAGGCTTTACAAAAGACAATGGTGAAAAGATTTGAAATGATTGAGGATGTTATTGGACTTGATGAGCAGGAAGAGAACGTACAAGGAAAGAATTTAACATCACCAGTACCTGTTAGAGTCAGAGATGACCTACCAAGAGTTTTAGCTTCCCACCCTGTAATTACCCCTGACAAACCATCAAGTTCTAAATGCCCCAAAAGATCCAAAGACTGTAGATGGAAACATACAGGTATGAATGATCTAAAAGAAACTAAGGAAGCAGTAGTGTCTTATGGCTTGCATTCACTGTTTAGGGAGATGGTAAGGACATGGACTTCCAGAAATAAGGTTACCCCACATGATTGATTTCAGTTTCAGTGATCCTGGAAGACAGGCCACAACTACTGTGGAAATGCTGTTTGTGAGAAGAGACAAAAATTTAGAACAACAGGGAAAAGCAAAAGGATTTGAGGCTTCCCAAGACCAAGTTCTTGGTGAGGGCACTTATGCTGACCCACAGGATCAAGCTCTTTATGATGAACACATCTTGTCCCTATGTCACATAGCAGCCTAAAATGCTTGGGACAGGATTCAAGAACGAGGAAAAAATAGTTGAATCATACATTAGAGTTAAACAAGGCCAAAGATAACCCTTTAGTGACTTTTTATAAAGATTAACAAATAGGAGTAGCAGACCAAGAAGCTAGATGAGTACTTATTGAATCTCTGGTTTTTAAAAATGCCAACTTAGAATGCAAAAAGATACTTGGGCCTTTAAAGGTTAAATTAGCACCTATGGATTAATGGATCCTGCATACAATGAACATTGAGACATTTGGCTATAATATTGAATCTTGGGTAGGAGAAGCAATTTACAAAGATATGAGGAGACATCAAGATGCCAAATGTTTTAATTGTGGTATTGTAGGACATCTGAGAAGGGATTGTAGACAAGGCATTACCAGAAATAATGTCTCCTCTGAGAATGGCAAAAACAGAAGGTCTCAACCTTCTGGGTTATGAAGATGTGGCAAAGGCTGACGATAAACTAATGAGATGTAGAGCAACAGACAGACAGACAGGCAACATAGTATGAACAGAGCAACAACAGACAGACAGGCAGCATAGTATCAGGAAACTCATGGGGGGCTCTCGCAGGCCCCCAGGCCAAACGTGGTCCAGTCGTTCCCAGTCACTGTGGAGGACATGTCTCACCAGGAAAATTAAAAATCCAGTGCCTCCTGTAAAACACCACACTGTTCTGGATGATGGATTAAACATGGAGGATGAATCAAAAATTTCAATAGACATAGGAAACATGTATTTTGGCAGACTTCTATAAATTATCAAAGCTAAGAGTGCATATAAATGGCATTGTAATTGAGGGATTACTGGACATGGGTGCGGATGTGACTATCACTACTCCAGAATCTTGGCATCTGAATTGACCTCTTCAAGAGGCAGATGTTCACTTCCTAGGAATTGGAACCCTATTTCAAGCAAAACAAAACATGAGATAGGCTGAATGCACAGGGCTAGAAGGACAGAGAGGAAGGCTGAGGCAATATGTGGCTAATATCACAGTGACGTTATGGGGGTCATGACCTGATGCAGCAATGGAATACCCAGATTAACATCCCTGCAGTCCCAGAAACTCATATTTCTGGGAAGGATATAGGTTACTATAAAAATGATCACCAGCCATTCAGGCTATACAAGTAAAAAAAAAAAAACTACTAATAAACCTTCAGAGATGCCAACAGCCCTACCTTTAATATCGTTAACTGAGATACCTAAATGGGTTAAACAATGACCTTTAACAGAAGAGAAACTAAAGGCTTTAGATCAGCTGGTACAGGAGCAACTAGATGCTCACCATATTGAAGAATCAACCAGCCCTTGGAATTCTGCTCTATTTGTTGTTAAAAAGAAATCTTGAAAATGGAGAATGGCGACAGAGCTAAGAATTGTCAACAAGGTAATGCAACCTATGGAACCTCTACAACATGGAATTCCTTTGACTTCCCTGTTGCTAAAAGAATGGCCTCTTATAGTTATTGATTTAAAAGATTGTTTCTTCACTATACCCTTACAAAAATAGGACAGAAAAAACTGTCTTCATAGTGCCTACTTATAATAATTCTCACCACTAGGAGATGTCAATGGGCCATCTTCCCACAGAGAAAACTCAATAGCCTTGTGCCAATACCTTGTAAATCGGAAGTAACGCACAAACAATTTCCTAACTCTATAATTTACCATTACATGGGTGACATTTTGCTATCTGATTCAAATGCAGATACATTAGAAATAATGTTTGAAGAAGAAAGTTTTGCCTATATGGGGATTACAAATTGCTCCTGAAAAAATATGAAGAGGAGATTCTATCAATTACCTAGGTTATAAAATAGATTTACAGAGAATTAGAACACAAAAAGCTCAAATTAGGAGAGATCAATTACAGACTCTTAATGATTTTTAAAGATTTACAGGAGGCATTTCCAATCTACAACCCACTGTTGGAATAACACCTGATCTTTAGTTCATTTAAACCAAACCTTAGATGGTGACAAAGACTTAAATCGTCCCAGCTGAAGCAGAGAAAGAATTAACTTTGGTTGAAGAAAATTACAGAAGGCACACGTGGAACAGGTGGATCCAAATCTTAATTGCATTCTAGCCATATTGCCTTCCAGAATTCCCCCTACAGAAATTTTAATGCATAGGGAAGATATCTTTGGATGTATCTTTTCACCACATAAACTGAGTAGAAAATTAAAAACTCTATGCACAGACAGTATGATCAGCACTGATGGGGCTGTCACTGTCCTGACCCATCTCTACCCACAGATGCTATGGTCAGCACTGATGGGAACTGTCATTATCCATACCTGTATGGACTTCGTAAGCCATCTGTGGAGCAGGTTGTAATGAAACTCTTGCCAGGCTCTCCATTCCCGTCCATACCTGAAACATTCCTCTCTAGAAGAGGGAACAGAGCTTCCCTAGCAAGGTTTCCCAGGGACTGTCCAGACCTGCAGTGGCCATAAAAGGGCATCCCAGCATCCGTGGCCTGGGTCCCCATGGCCTCTCCAGACCTTCAGAGGCCAGACGTTGAAGAAAGGTGGCGCAGCTCCCCCAGCCTAGCTCACGAGGGCCTGACTCTCCAGCCGTGTAAGAATGGTGCGGATTCACAGACTGGTTCCCCAGGGCCTATTGGGCCATGTGAAGGACAGCTGTGGAAGAGGGTTGTCCGACATTTCTGCCATGGCTCTGCAATGCCTGTCCTGTCTTGGGGAGGCCAGCCATGGTAGAGGGGGGCACAGATTCACTGGCCTGGATCCCCAGGGCCTGTCCTGTCCTGGGAGTTTAGTCGTTAAAGTAGAGACACAGATTGCCTTGCCTGGTCCTTGGGAATACTACATGATGAAGAGGGTCACAGCTTACCCAATCCTGCAGGTCTTGGGGATGCCAGTACTGGAAGAAGGAGGACAGGACAGCCATGGAAGAGGGGGTGATATTTCCATGCTCTGGCTCCCTAGGGATTGTCTGACCTAAGGAGTCAGAAGTGGAAGAGGGGATGCAGCCTTTTCCAGCAGACTACCCATGGCCTGTCTGACCTGCAGAGGCCGACCTTGAAAGAGGTGGGCATAGTGTGCCCAGTCTGAGACTCCCAGGTTTGTATGGCACTGCGGAGCTCAGCCATGGAAAAGGGGTCTGCAGCCCCCCTGCCTGTCTCCCCAGTGCATGTCTGAACCTGCAGAGGCCAGCCTTGGCAGAGGTGGATGCAACTTTCTGGCCTGGCTCCGCAGGACCCTCCAGCCCTGCAGACTGCAGCCACAGAAGAGGGGAGTGCTCCTGCCCCAGCATAGCTCCCCAGACCATGTATGGCAAGTCATAGGCCATCTGTGGAGAGGGGACACAGACCCCCTGCCAGGCTCCTATTCCTGTCCTCACCTGAAGAGGCCAGCTCTGTAGAGGGAGCACAGCTTTCCAAGACAGGCTTCCTAAGGCCTGTCTCAGCCTGCCGGGATCAGTTGTTGGCTTCTCTGGACTGGCTTCCCAGGTCCTGTTAGGATGTGCAAAGGCCAGCCTTGGAAGAGAGGAGCACACAGTCATGGAAGTAGTGACTATATGGTCCTTGCCCGGGAAGGCACTGGGGAGACCATTTGTTGAAGATGGGGCAGAGGACAGTCATGGAAGAGGTAGCACAGCTCCCCTGGCTTTGTACCCTAGGGCCTAGGCTGTCTTTGGGAGGAAAGTCATAAAATTGGGGGGTACAGCTTCTCCAGCATGGCTTTAGGGAATGTCCCGATCTGGGGTGGCCAGCCACAGACTAGGCTGACTCTTCAGCACCCCCAGCCTGGCTCCCCAGGGCCTGCACAGCACCGCCCAGGCCAGCTATTGAAGGTGGGGTGCAGATTCCCCAGCTGGACTCTCCATTGCTGTCCACACCTGAGGGGGACCAGTCACAGATGTGGTATACACAGCTTCTTGGGCATGGCTCACAGAGACTGCCAAGCGCTGTGGAAGACAGCTGTGGAAAAGGGAGCACAGTTTTCCTGGCCAGGCTTCCCAGGGCCTGCCAGCCCCATGAAGGACAGTCATGGAAGAGAGGCAGCCATTTCCCCAGCCTGGCTTCCCAGGGCCTGTCTGGCACTGAAGAAGCCAACCGTGAAAGAGGAGGTACACCTTACACAACTGTCTCCCCAGCATCTGTCTAGAGGCCATCTGCAGAAGAGGATGGTGCAGCTTCCCCCACTCGTTTCCCCATGGCCTGTCTGGCCCAACAGAGGCCAGACATGGAAGACGAGGTCGCAGCATCCACTGACTGACGGCTCTCCGTGGCCTGTCCAGCCCACAGAGACCAACTGTGGAAAGGGGACACAGATTCCCCAGCCTGGTTTCCCCTGACTTGTACTGCACTGCAGTGGCCATCTGTGGAAGAGAGGGAAGCAACTTGCCTGGACAGACTCCCCAGGTCCTGTCCTGTCCTGGGGACGCCAGCCATGGAAGAGGTCCTGAGAGTCCCTTGGGAGCCTAGCCATAGAAGACAGGGTGCGGCTTCCTTGGTTTTATAGGTCCTTCAGGATGCTGGGTGTGGAAGAGGAGGTACAGCTGCTCTGGCCTGATCCCACAGGACATGACTGCCACTGGGGAGGCAAGACATGGAAGAGTCGGGTGCATATTACATGGGTTGGCACCCAGGTCGTGGTGGCCCTGGTGACTCCAGATGGAGAAGAGCAGGCTCAGCTTCCCCAGTTCGCAAGACGCTGAGGACGCTAGATGTGGAGGAGGTACAGCTTCCACAGGCTTGCAGGCCCTGGTTAGGAGAGTTGTGGACGTGGGAGGCACAGCTTCCCCACCTGGTCCCCTAGTCCATGGCTGGCCCTGGTGAAGCCAGCAGAGGAAGAGGGATCACAGCTTAACTGGCCTGGAATCCCAGGGCACAGCTTCCCCGACCGGGTTCTCCAGAGCCTGTCTTGCCCCACAGAGGACAGCCATGGAAGAGTAGGTGCAGTTTCCTTTGCCTGGCTCCCCAGTCACTGGCTTGTCCTGGGAGGTTAGCCATCAAATAGGGGGCACAGCTTCTTGGACTTCCCAGGAGGCTAGCTGGGATGAAGAGGCACAGCTTCCCCAATTTTGAAGTTCCTGGTGATGCCAGTAATGGAAGAGGGGGTACAGGCCTGCTACGGAAGAGGGGCACAGCTGCCATGACCTAGCTCCCTAGGGCTTGTCCAACCCTGTGGAGGTGAGCTGAGCAAGAGGGGGTGCATCTTCACTGGCCTAAATCCCCAGAGTCTGTGTGGCCCTGTGCAGCCCAGCTATGGAGGACAGGTCATGGATTTTCCAGCCTGACTCACTAGGGACTGTCCGGTCCCGGGGAAGCCATAGGGTGTGGTTCAGCTGATATGGCATGGTATCCCAGGGGTTGGTCAAGCCCGGTAAGGCCATCTGTGAAAGAAGTGACACAGTTTCCCGTATCTCACTCTCCAGGACGTATTCTGTCTTGGGGAGGCCCACCACGGAAGAGGGTGTGCACCTTCCCCAGCTTGGCAGGCCCTGTGGAGGCAAGCATTGGAAGAGCAGGGTGCAGCATCCCTGGTCTGGCTCCCCAGGACCTGTCTGGCCCTGCTGACCCCAGACATAGTAGAGGGGGGTGCAGGTGTCCCAACATGGCTCCTCAGGGCCTGTAAGGCATGACAGAGGTGATCTGTGGAAAAGGGGGCACAGTCTCCCCAGCCAGGCTCCCCATTACTGTCTGCTTTTGAGGAGGGCGGCTGTGGAAGAGGGTGGTGCTGCTTCCCTGGCCTGAGTCCCTACAGTCTGTTCAGTGCTACAGAGGCTATCCATGGTAGAACGGGCTGTAGCCTCCCTGGCCTGGCTCTCCAGGGCCTGTCTGGACCTGTCTATGCCAGGCATGGTAGTGGGGGCACAGCCACCTCAGCTTGGCTGCCCAGTGCCTGTCCAGACTTCCAGAGGTGATCCATGGGTGAGGTGTTGCAGCTTCCCCTAACTGGCTCACCAAAGCCTGTCTGGACCTGCAGATGCCAGCCATGAAAGATGGAAGTCAAGCTACCCTGCCGTTGCTCACCAGGCCCTGTATGGCCCTAAGGGGACCCATCGTGGAAGGGAAGAGGAGAGCACAGCATCCCTGTCCTTTCCTGTGGAGGCCATCTGTAGAGGAGGTGAGCCCAACGTCCCCAGCCTGGTTCCCCAGAGCCTGACTAATCCTGAGGTCGGCCAAGGAAAAGCAGGGTAGAGCTTTCCCTGCTCGCCTCCCCAGAGCTTGTCCAGGCCTGCAGATGCCAGCCATGAAAGAGGGGCATGAAGCATTCCCAGCCTGGCTTTACAGGCACAGTCAAGCCCTTTGGAGGCCATAAATGGAAGTGGAGGCACAGCTTCTGTGGCCTGGCTCCTGAGGATGTTTCCAGTCCTGCAGAGATCATCTATGGAACAGGGGAGCTCAGCATGCCCGGCCTGGCCCTCCAAGCCTGTCAGGCCCGGCAGAGGCCAGACACGAAAGAGAGGTTTGTGCTTTCCATAGTGTGACATAGTCCGTTGAGTTCAGTCATGGAAGAGTGGGCACAGGCCAGCAATTGAAAAGGCAATGGAGCTTCCATTGCCTGGAACCACAGGCGATAGCTGGCTCCTGGGAGGCCATCCATGGAATAGGGGGTCCAGCTTCCCCAGCCTTGCTCCCCAGGACCTATATGGCCATGCAAAGTCCAGTCATGGAAGAGTGAGGTGCAGCTTCCCTGGTCTGGCTCTCTAGGGCCTTTCCCTCCCAGCAGAGGCCATCTGTGGACACTCCCGGATTGACTCCCCAGGGTGTGCCCTCCCCTGCGGAGGTTAGTCAAGGAAGAGAGGGGCACAGCTCCCCCTGCTTTGCTTCCCAGGAGCTGTCTGAACCTGCTGTGGTCAACTGTGGAAGAGAGGCACACAGTATTCCAGGCATGGCTTTACAGGCCTGTCTGGTCCCACAGAGGCCAGTTGTGAAAGAAAGGGGGTGCAGTTTCTCCAGCCTTACTTCTCAGTGCCTGTCTGTCCCTGCAGACGCTAGCCATGCTTGCGCAAACCATGGCATACCTGGCTTTACCCCAAAGGCATGTTTGGCCCTGCTTAGGCCAGCTGTGGAAGAGGGGACTGCACCTTCGTTGGCCTGGCTCCCCGGGGTCTAACTGGCACTGCAGAGACCAGCTGAGGAAGAGGGGGCTGCACCTTCACTTGCTTGGCTCCCCGGGGACAAAGAGGCCCTGCAGAGGCCAGCCATGGGACAGAGGAGCATGACATCCCAAGCCTGGCTCCCCAGGACCTATCCGGCCCTGAATGGGTTAGCCAAGGAACGAGGGGTGCAGCTTTCCTAGGATAGCTCCCTAGTGCATGGCTGGCCCTGATGTGGCCCGTGGGAGGATAGTTTGGCACATCTTCTGTGGACTGTCTCCCCACGGCTTGGCTGGGCCTGGGGAAGTCAACCTTGGAAGAGGGGAGGGGTGCAGCTTACTTGTCCTGGCATGCCAGGGCATGGCCAGTTTTGGTGAGGCCAGCCATGGAAGAGGCGGGCACAGCTTCTCCAGCCAGGCTCCATAGGGCCTGTACTGTCCTGGGGAATCTAAATGTGGAAGAGGGGGGTGCACCTTACCTGAGCTGGCAGACTCTGTGGAGGTCAGTCATGGAGATGGGGCACACACCAGCCATGGATGAGGGTGTCCAGCTTCCCCGACCTGGCACCCCAGGGAAGAGTGGAGCACAGCATCCCAGCCTGGCTCCCAGGTCCTGTCTGGACTTGGGCAGTGAAGTCATGGGGGAGGGGGTGCAGGATCCTCCACCTGGCTCCCAAGGGCATTGCTGGCCCTTGGGAGGTTATTCATAGAAAGGCCAATCAGAGGGTATGGGGGAGAAACTTCCACGGCTAGCCTCCCTAGCTCCTGTCTCAACCTATAGAGGCCAGCCACAGAGGAGGAGAGCACATCTTCCCCTGCGTGGTGCTCTGGAACCTGTCCCTCCCGGGGATACAGACCACGGAAGCAGGGCACCTGTTCACCATCCTGACAGGCCCTCAGGAGATAGCCATGGAAGAGTGGGCACAGCTTCCCCAGCAGTCAGCCCAGGGGCTGTCTAAGCCTGATAATGTCAACAATTGAAGAGGGGGGCACAGCATCTCAAGCCTGGCTCCATCGGGCCTGTCCTGTCCTGTGGAGGCCAGCCGAGGAAGAAGGGGCAAAGCTTCTCCGACCTGACTCCACAGGACCTGTCAACACATGTGGAATCCAGCAAAGGAAAAGGGGGGTGGTGCAGCTTCCCAGGGTCTGTCTGACCCTGTAGAGATCAGCCACAGAAGAGAGAAATGCAGCTTCCCAGACTGGCTTCCAAGAGCTTGGCCAGTCATTGAAAAGGAATTGCAGATTCCCTGAGCTTACTGGACTTTGGGAGGACAGTCTCAGAAGAGGGGTTGCAGGCCAGTCATGGAAGATGGGGCACAGCTTCAAAGGCCTGAAACCCCAAGGCATGTCTAGCCCAGCAAAGGCCAGCTGTGGGAGAGTGTGTCCCAACACCCTGCTCAGGCTCCTGAAGGAATAGTCTGCCAAATGGAGGCCGGGCAGGGAAGAGGGGGGTGCAACTTCCCTGGCCTGCTCCCCAGGGACTGTCCTGTCCAGGGGAGTCCAGTCACAGGGCACAGATTTCCTGGCCTGGAAGGTGCTGGTGAGGCTATCTGTGGGAGAAAAGGCACAGTGTCCCTGGCCTTTCAGGCCATGGAGAGGCTAGAGGTAGAAGAGGGGATGCAGATTCCACAAGTTTGCAGGTCTTGGAGAGGCCAGCCACGGATAGAGGGTGCTCAGGAGAGCCACGGATAGAGGGTGTTCAGGAGAGCCACGGATAGAGGGTGCTCAGGAGAGCCACGGATAGAGGGTGCTCAGGAGAGCCACGGGAGAGGGTGCTCAGGAGAGCCACGGATAGAGGGTGCTCAGGAGAGCCACGGGAGAGGGTGCTCAGGAGAGCCATGGAGGAGGGTGCTCAGGAGAGCCATGGAGGAGGGTGCTCAGGAGAGCCATGGGAGAGGGTGCTCAGGAGAGCCATGGAGGAGGGTGCTCAGGAGAGCCATGGATAGAGGGTGCTCAGGAGAGCCCTGGAGGAGGGTGCTCAGGAGAGCCATGGGAGAGGGTGCTCAGGAGAGCCACGGATAGAGGGTGCTCAGGAGGGCCACGGATAGAGGGTGCTCAGGAGAGCCCTGGAGGAGGGTGCTCAGGAGAGCCATGGGAGAGGGTGCTCAGGAGAGCCACGGATAGAGGGTGCTCAGGAGAGCCACGGATAGAGGGTGCTCAGGAGAGCCATGGGAGAGGGTGCTCAGGAGAGCCACGGATAGAGGGTGCTCAGGAGAGCCACGGATAGAGGGTGCTCAGGAGAGCCACGGATAGAGGGTGCTCAGGAGAGCCATGGGAGAGGGTGCTCAGGAGAGCCACGGATAGAGGGTGCTCAGGAGAGCCATGGAGGAGGTGGCACAATTTCCACAGCCTGGACTCCAGGGTATGGCTGGCCCTGGAGTCAGCTGTGGACAAGGTTTTGTAACTTATATGACCTGGCTTCCTAGGGCATGGTTACCTTTGGTGAGGAAAGATGTGGAAGAGAAGTGTGCAGTTACCTGACACAGATCCCCTGGCACTCTCTGGCCATGTGCTGGCCAACAATGGAAGAGGGCTCACATCTTCTCCAGCCTGGCTCAGCAGGGCTTGTCCTGCCATTGGGAGTCAAGCCATAGAAGAGCGTGCAACTTCTCTGCCCTGGCAGGCCCTGGGGAGTCTAGATGTGGAAGAAGAGTGACAGGCCAGGCATGGAAGAGGGGAAACAGCTGGACTGGAGCCCAAGGGCCTGTCCTCTCCTGAGCAGAGCAAACAGGCAAGGGGAAGATGCTGCTCCATGGGGAAGAATCCCCAGGGACTCTCCAGGACTGTGGTGTCCAGCTGTGAAATAGGGGACTTCAGTTCCCCAGGCCTGGCTCCATAAGAACTTTGCAGAACTATAGAGACTAGGTGTGGAAATCGAGGCACGACATCCCTGGCCTTGCTCCCCAGGGCCTGTCTGTCCCAGGTGAGGCCACCCTTGGAGGACATAGCTCTTCTTCACAGGTCTGGCTTTTCATGGTCTGTCCAGCCCTGCAGAGACCCGCTGTGTTAGAGTCAGCATCCCGGACCTGACTCTCCAGGGCTTGTCCAGTCCTGCGGAGACCAGCCTCAGTAGCCAGTCTGGAAACTGTATGTTCCAAGCTAATGAGAGACCTGTCTACAAATAAATAAACAGCAGCTGGAGAGATAGATCAGCAGTTGTGAGTACTGGTTCCTTTTTCAGAGGACCCCGGTTCAGTTCAGTACACACATGGCACCTTATAACCATCTGTAACTCCTGCTTCAGTGAGTCTGACACCTTCTTCTAGCTCTTCAGGTACCAGGTATGCATACGGTGCACATGCAGACAGATACCCATACACATAAAAGTAAGAAAAATAACAAAAATAAGGGGAGCCTTAATCTTCAACAAAATCTTAATCTTCAACAAAATCTCAGCCAGGGAACCAATCATATACAGGGTTCCATCTTTTTTTCTAGGGTCAAAGTTCAGGCCTGTTTGTATTTGATACCAGGACACCATTGTAGGAGGTCCTTCTGTATTTGTGTTGCCTTCATTGGTTATTAAAGAAACTGCCTTGGCCTTTTGATAGGGCAGCAGCTTAGGTAGGCAGAGTAGACAGAACTGAATGCTGGGAAGAAGGGCGGAGAGTGGCGAGACGCCATGGTTCTCCCGCCCGAGAAGGATGCTGGTTAGACTCATCCCGGTAAGCCACAGTCAAGTGGTGATACAGATTATTAGAAATGGGTTAAATCAAGATGTAAGAGTTAGCCAATAAGAGGCTAGAGAAAATGGGTCAGGCAGTAATTTAATTAATACAATTTCTGTGTGGTTATTTTGGGGGTTAAGCTAGCTGGGTGGTGGGCCCATTATTTTTATCTATGTTAGCCTTTTTCCATGGGGCAGGTCACATCCTGCTTCTTCGGTGATCTGGGCAGGATTTGGGAAAGAGCTTCCTTCTTCCCAGAATACTCCTGTTCTCATTGCCCCACCTCTACTTCCTGTCTGGTTGTCTTGTCTATACTCCCTGCCTGGCTATTGGCCAATCAGCATTTATTTAAAACATTTATTTAAAATTGTCTGATTGAGCCGGGCGATGGTGGCACACACCTTTAATCCCAGCACTCGAGAGGCAGAGGCAGGTGGATCTCTGTGAGTTTGAGGCCAGCCTGGTCTACAGAGCTAGTTCTAGGACAGGCTCCAAAACTACAGAGAAACCCTGTCTCAAAAAAAAAAATTGTCTGATTGACAGAATGCAGACAATTCTCCCAAACCACTTCTCCCCCCCCTTTTTTTTATTAAACAAAGGAAAATATCCATAGTCCATTTTTTTGGGAATGTGGGCATAGTATTCCAGGCTACTTCTGGCTGGTTGGGGGCGCTGATAATTTTATCAGGACCTAAAGAAAATTTAGTTATGATCAAGTCCTGACTGGAGTATCCTGTGAGACTTGATCATCTCAAGCAGAAGTCTTGAATCTGTTCTGAACTTAGACATCCAGGCCATCTGTTCCTACCGGAGATGTCTCAGGTAATCTTCCTTGATCAAACCTGATTTTTCTTAGCTCAGAATTAAACCACAGCCTCTCATTTCCTGTGGAAACAAAAGCAAAACTCTTCTCCAAAGTAACATATCTTTTGACTACACTTTTGAAGTCAAGGTATTTTCAAAATACCTATCTTGGATTAATTCAGCAGCATTTATAAACAAATATCTCTTAGCACCTGTTGGTCCTTCCTCAGCATTAAAACAATTTGAAGAGAGCATAATAACATACAGTATCCAGATTCTCTGTGTGTTTTCCATCTTTATGTGGCTTTATTTTAACATCTATTTCTTTTACTTTTAACTTTTGGCTTTTTGAGACAAGTTCTCTGTGTATCTTTGTCCTGGAACTCCCTTTGTAAACCAGGCTATCCTTGAACTCATAGAGATCCACTTGCCTCTGCTTCCCAAGTGCTGAGATTAAAGGTGTGCGCCACCACACCTTAAATTCACAGAGGTCTGTCTGCCTCTGCCTCCGAAGCTTTGATATTAAAGGCGTGTGCTACCACACCTTGAACTCACAGAAGTCCATCTACCTCTTTCTCCCAAGTGTTGGGATTAAAGGTGTATGCCACTACACCCAACTACTCTCTTTCTTTTTTATTTTAAGGTCTTTAACCTTTTTAGTTTCAAGCCTGCATATATTTTTAACATACTGTAAACTATTTAGAGGTTTTCTTCATCTTTGAATCTCCCTTTTACTGTATATATCTCTTTTTTTGATCACAGGAGTCTTTAATTTACCAAGCAATATGGGTAGGATTAAAGCAGTGACTTTGACAGCTGGATCCAGCCTATTTCTTAGCTTCCTGAGATTTCAGCCTCATGGAGGAGGTACTGGCTGTAGCCACGTTTATTGCCACAACTCTATGGCATTTCAAGGTCCTTGCCAGCAAGCAACAGTCTGCTCACAAACCACATTCAAATGATCCATAATCAGACCACCTGCCTGAAAGAGTCAGAGTTTGCCCTGGCAGGATGGCCTAGAAAGCCAGAATTTAAAACAGCTCAACTTTTTTCCTACTTCAGCTGAAAACCAAAAAGCATGCATTCGGCTTTTCATTAACATTATTTAAGTGTTTCTTGGCAGGACCTCTTAAGAGAGCTGGAAGTGTTTGCAGCTAAAGCTGAGTCAGGAAGCCTCTCTTAAATAAGAGCGCTTGCTTGTCTCTAGCATGCAGAGTAGAACCCAGAAATTGCTGCTACCAAGAAGCCATGCTTTTACTCTATTCTTTTCTGCCCAGAATTACTTTCCAAGCTCTGTCAGGCTTTATGTGGATGCAGTTGTCCATGTGGGCCCCATTCTGTAACATGAAGCCCAGGCTCACTGGGGTTTCTGTCCTGCCCAGTTCCCACAGCCACTTAGCCCCAAAGAAAATCACACAGAAGTCTCCATAAGATTGCAAACTGACCCATTAGCAGAGGCTTTGTATTTGCTTTTATAACATATATTAACCCATTATTCTTATCTATATTAGCCACATGGCTCAGTATCTTTTTCAGCGGGGTAGGTCACATCCTGCTTCTTTGGTGGTCTGAGCAGGACTTGGGAAAAGGGCTTCCTTCTTCCCAGAATTCTCCTGTTCTCATTGCCCTGCCTCTACTTCTTGTCTGGTTGCCTTGCCTATACTCCCTGCCTGACTATTGGCCAATCAGCATTTATTTAAACATGATTGACAAAATACAGACAATTCTCCAACACCACACCATCAATTTTGGCATCACCTAAAGAAATAGAAGAATCCATTTCAATGTGCATGAATCTCCATCTTATCACCACCGTGTTAAATATATTGTGCATTTTCAAATTTAATTTTCAAAATTAAAACCATCTTATTGTGTTTTATTTATCAACTATAAGCTCAAGAAGAAAGGTGTCAAAGATAGTTCAATCTTTTACTTAAAAAACTATTTAAAGTGATAAGCTGTAAGTAATAATGATTTAAATTGATAAATATTGACATATTAGAACATCAAATAATACAAGTTACTTTATGGTTAAGAATAATTGTATGCCTCTTTCCCGTTTTTTGCAGCTGTGTCCAAGAGGGTTTGGGCTGCGATGGTGGGAGATGCACAATCTTCAAAAATATCTAAAATGTCAAAGCAAATCATGTCAATAAAAATACAACTCTTTATTATACAGATTTAAACCTGTCCAGTGGATTACAGAGTAAAGATGCTAAGACTGTGGTCTCAGGGTTTTGATGCATAATCTAATTTATGATTTAGCATGCTTAGCAAACACCATGTGCTCAACCTTTCAAGAGATAAGACTAAAGAAAAGGTCTCAGGTATCTATGTTCCTGAACACAGGGAATGTACTTCACCTCTATCAAAATGCAACAGTAACTTATTTAAAGTGTTCTATGTCAGGCACGGCTCTATGTCAGGAGCCATTTTCCAGGGATGATGGCAGGAACCATTGTCCTGGGGATGTTTGCGGAGAGCCCCACACCCCAACTGTATTGAGAACTGTTTGTTGGCAGAGCCCGCCCCACATCCCAACTCTCTAGAGAATTGTTTGTGGCTGGAATCACAAAAGGAACAATTCCGCTTGCATAGAGAACACTGGGTGTGTCGACTCGTGACCTCCTGACCGACGACTTGTGACCTCGTGACCAACTCGTGACCAAGTGTCGACTCGTGACCATTGCTGCAAGATCCCTTCCTGCCCTTGCCATGCCCCTGCCCCCATCCAAACCCAAATTCCTCATCCAGGGGCTATATAAGCTGCTGCCATTACGCTAATAAATGGAGACCTTGACAAGAACTCTGCTTGGTCTCCTTCCTCTTTCCCGCCCATATCTTTTCAGATAGCGCCTCTTCGGGACCCTGGAATAACTGACCCGCTGGCGGTTACAGCTCCAGACTCCAGGGATAAAGGATGGAACACAGACGCTTACACGGCAAGAAAGAGACAGAGATTACATGAGTGGACCGCAGCAGGTAGGCAGAGGGAACAGCAGGGGAAGAATTCTAGGAGGGCCTGGCCCTTTACAGCATCCGACAGATTCTGTGTTCAATGGGGACGTTCTTAAATGCCACGTAAGCCACGTAAGCCACGTAAACCACGGAAACGTCCACAGTCTCACAACAGGCTGTGTCATTAAGAATTTGAAAACTTGCTGCTGTTGTTGGTGGTGCACGCCTTTACTCCGAGCATTCAGGAGGCAGAGGCAGGAGAATCCCTGTGACTTCAAGGCCAGCCTGGTCTACAGAGCTTGTTCAAAGACTGGGCTAAACAGAGAAACCCTGCCTCCAAAGCCCCTTCCCTCCCCCAAAAGAATCACTTCATGCTGAGTACTGTACACTACTTTACACTGCGATTCCAGTTCCTTAATCGGTCTTCACAGAACTGTCCTTGCATCCTGCTCACAGAGGCTGAGCCACAGAACACAGGGATGCAAGCTTGTGGTGCTCACCTCGCACCTCCACGGCATCGAAGCCTGAGCTCAGGTCAGTTTCTACCAAATCTAAAACCATTACCCTTGGGAACTGGATGAATCTGATTACAGAATATGGTAAAACCATCAGTTTTAGTATTAATCAATACATTTAGACAGGAATGTAGTGATTTCTTCCCTGTGGTCATTGTTGAAAACACAGCGCCTTTGTCTAATACTGGAAGGACCTTTCAATCATTCCAGGAGAGAATAGCCAAGGGGGAAGCTCCTCGGTGACTGTTTTCAGTTGTCAATACTCTTTTTTTTTTTTTTTTTTGGATTTTCGAGACAGGGTTTCTCCGTAGCTTTTTGGTTCCTGTCCTGGAACTAGCTCTTGTAGACCAGGCTGGTCTCGAACTCATAGAGATCCGCCTGCCTCTGCCTCCTGAGTGCTGGGATTAAAGGCGTGCGCCACCACCGCCTGGCGTCAATACTCTTCTAACCAACTTGCAATTAAAAATAAATTATATGTGTATGAGATTTTGCCTTTATGCATGTCATGATACCTCTCATGCCTGTTGTCCAAGGAGGCATTAAGAGTGTAAGAGGGTGTCAGACCCCCTGAAACTGGAGTTACAGATAGTTGTGAGCCACCTTGTAGGTGCTGGAAATTAAACCTGGATTCTCTGGAAGAGCATCCAGTCCTCTTAACTGCTGAGTCCTTTCTCCAGCCCCAGTTGGTGACATTTGTAATTACCCACTATAGCAAGCAGGCGGAGAGCATAGATGAAAGGGTTTTCTTTTATTGTATTATAGCATAAAGACACTAGAACTATTAGTTGTTATATTTTAAAAAAGCAAAAACAAAACAAAAAGATACCATTTTACCAAAACAAAGAATAAAATAAATAATGTTAGGTTTCTCAAAGCTAAGCAAATACACTGTACATTACAAAACCAAACATGGGCCGGGCGGTGGTGGCGCACGCCTTTAATCCCAGCACTCGGGAGGCAGAGGCAGGTGGATCTCTGTGAGTTCGAGACCAGCCTGGTCTACAAGAGCTAGTTCTAGAACAGGCTTGATAGCTACAGGGAAACCCTGTCTTGAAAATCTAAACAAAAACACAAACCAAAAAAATAAAACATAAATGAGAGAGAGAGAGAGAGAGAAAGAGAGAGAGAGAGAGAAGAAATGTTGATTTGTCGATTTACAGGTAGGAAATACGAAAAAACAAAGCCATAATGCTACCAAGATGACAGCCTGCTGCAGGCAGGAGAGTCAAAGGAGCTGAGTCACAGGTGTGCTAGTTCATGTTGCGATGGGTAGACACTAATGCGTTTGGGACCAAAACCACTTAACTTGGAAATTTCTGGATCACAAGGGAGCCTGGCATGCCGTGAGGATGTCGCTGGTTGGTGCTGTCTGGTGGTCATTTGCTCCAGCACCCAGTAGTTACAGAGTTGGCTCTGAGAACAAGATCCAGGTTCTGGACTGTTGGGAGAGAATCTGCAGAAATTCCATCTGAGAAGTTTTTATGTTTGATATTTTTAAAAAGCAGTCAAAAGAGCAAAAAAAATGTATATTATAATTTAAAAGTATGCAAATGCTTTGAATGACTTTTTTCTTATGTAAAATAACATGACTGTGGTGCACACTTCACATGTGACATCTTTTGATTGGGTAATGATGCATTTCTGTTTTCATAATGCTGTGATGTGTACTTCAGCATGTTGAGCTTTGTGATCCGCATGTCACAGTGTGCTCGAAGAATGACAGTAAAGACTGTGGCAACCGCAGTTTACTTCTGTAAGGGGCTGGTCACATGTGGATCTGGTTTCTGAATGCATTAGGGATGATTCTATCAGAGTACCTTTTCAGAAACTTAGATATTGTGAATACCAAAAGAGGCATTTTCTTGGCAAAAAATGATGGCTACTTCTATTTTTTAATGTTGAGAAAATAAAGTTGATTTTTCCCCCCCAAATAGAAAATTATTAATATTACCATAGTTATTGACAGTATCTCTAACAAATTTACTAATTTCTAGGTGCAGTACTTACATTTTTTCCAGAAGGTGTCAGCATTATTTGTAATTGTTAAATTACCTCGTTTGTCTTGAATTATTTTATCCACTCCTTTCAGACCAAGGCTAGTTCGAATGGCATCAAAATCCCTTCACAAATCTTAGCAAATAATATCCAGAAACATTTAAAATACAAGATAATATAAAATAATCAAGTTAACCTTACACCAAAAGTACAAGGCTGATTGAACACTTGAAGACATCGATACTTTCCACCCGTCATATCTGCACCTGAAAGGGAAAACGGCTACGTAATAAATGCAGAAACTCCAGTTACGTAAAGTCAACAGCCAACATCACCCACAATGATTGGAAATTCAATGTTCTCCCTGTAAGAGCAAATGCGTTGACGTAAGAGAAAGAGTTGACACAGAGCTTTAGCTCTGAATAGAAACCCTGGAGATAGACACCCAGATAAAACCGTGGTCGGTTTCTGACGATGGTCCATAAGAATATTTCATCACAGGACAACTGACTTTAAAAAGTGTTGATAAAAAATGGGGGCATTTACATAAAACTGGGAACCTTGACAATTATCTTGTAAATATACTCAAAATGGATCTAATGCAAAAAGGTTCCTTAAAACATTCTCAGAGCCAGCAGAAAGTTGATTTATTGATTTATAGAACAAAAACATTGGTGAATTAAACTTTTCTAAAATATTCTTTCAGCACAATTTAAAACTGAGGGTATATAGAAATGAGTTCCAACCTTGGAGACCATATTTTCATAGCATATATTCAATAAAAACACAAATATAGAATGCTCAAAACCACAAGCACAAAAATAGAAAACACACTGTAGAAAGGAAATGAAATAAAGAACAAAGCAACATATTTACCCAAGGTACCTTCAGCAGGTGCCAGAAATCTTGTTTTAGATTGGTTTTCCCAACACTTTCTCCAAAACGATTGCGCAGCACCCTTTCTGTGTTGAAGAGGGGAGTGGGAGCTATGCAACTGTCCAGCTGGAGCTCAGAGTCTGTGGGGGTCTTCTGTTTTGTGTTGATTTCATTGGTTAAATAAAGAAACTGCCTTGGCCCTTTAGTAGGACAGAAAATTAGGTAGGTGGAGAAAACAGAACAGAATGCTGGGAGAAAGAAGCCGAGTGAGGAGTCGCCATGATTCTCCCACTCCAGACAGACGCAGGTTAAGATCTTTCCTGGTAAGCCAGCTCGTGGTACTACACAGAATATTAGAAATGGGTTAGATCAATATGTAAGAGCTAGCCAATAAGAGGCCGGAACTAATGGGCCAGGCAGTGTTTAAAAGAATACAGTTTCCGTGTAATTATTTTGGGTAAAGCTAGCCGGGAGGTGGGAAGCGGCCCGCCGCTCCTTACAACAGAATGGCGCCTCACTACAAAAGTCAGATCACACATTTCACAGATAGGTTTTACTCTTCCATGTCTGCATTTGTGCTGGTCTGTCTCAGATGTCCCTTCTACCTCTGTAGTTCACTACCGTAGGTCCACCTATGCTGTGACATGCTCATTCACCTCCTGGTTTTGAGAATTATTTTTTTTAATCCCTGTAAAAAAAAAAATAGGAAAACTTTTTATAACATTTTCATACCACCATAGTTTCAGACACAAACGGAAGGTGTGTCAATCTGTTTATAATTGTGTGGTGTGTTCAACAGCGCCTCTAAGGAAAACGACAGTTGAGTTGAACTCTCTCCTGTAGGAGCGCAGCAGACAGGATGTGCGAGCGAGCCCCCTGCTGGCGGTGGAGAAAACAGCAATGCTTTTCTCTGCTCAAATTTTTTATTGTTGCAAAAATGATGCTGACAAAAGTGCTCACTGTATCTATACTGTCAAGGAACAGCATCTTCCTCTTCCTTCCTCCCATTCCTCCTTCTTTTCTTCCTTTTTTCTTTTCTTTTACATCCTGACCGCAGGTTTCCTTCCCTCCTCTCCTAACAATCCCCATTCCTCTGTGTTCAGAAAAGGAGAGGCCTGTCATGGTCATTAATAAAACATGACAAAATAAGTCACAGTAAGACTAATCATCTGTGGACCCAATATATTAAGGCTGGGCAAGGCAAACTAGTGAGAGGCACAGGGTCCCAAATGACTCAAGAGTCAAAGCGCGTTGGGCATCACGTAAGAACAGCAGCCCCACAGCTCTGCGTGTACGCAGGGGCCTGGGCGATCCGTCCGGACTCCTGGGTGTCGGTGCCGTCTCTGCGAGCCCCTCGGAGCCCAGGTCAGCGGGTTCTGTGGGTTTCCTTTGGTGTCCCTGGCTCCTACGGCTTCTATACTTCCTACCCCTCCAAAGGATTCACCGAGTTCAGCCTCGTTGTGCATCTGTCTCCATCCGTTGCTGGACAAAGTCTCCCCGATGACAAGTGGACTAGGGAAAAAGCTATGGGAATAGCAGAATAATTTGACTTTTCCCCAGTCCTCTTTGGCTCTGTCCTAGGCCTGTGATCCATCGATGCACGAGGGCCTGAGGCTCCAGGGCAGCCGCTGTGGCCTCAGCCTCGCGGCCTGGGTCCTCGGCTGCGCACTGCAGGTTCTGCCCCGCATCTGCCCAGCACACTGTGCGCTCCACATCCCACAGGAACGACTGCAGACTGAGGATCTGCGGCTGGGGTCCCTGACTCACCCCAGAATGTCCCCGCCACCTCCACGAAATCTCCTCCATTTCCCCTTCCCGGGACATCCAAGCATCACAGCACTGAGTGCTTGTGGCTTACCCGAGTCTGATAATATCAGGTCTTTTACAACTCATATCCACTTATAAATGATGACAGACCATGCGTGTCTGTCTGGGTCTGGGTCACCTCACCCAGGACAACTGTAGTTCTATTCATTTGCTCGTAAATTCCACGTTGCCATCATTTTTAATAAACACTCTGCCGTGAACGTGTATCCCGCCTGTTTATCGGCTCTTCGGCTGATGGACATACAGGCTGGTTTGGTTCTGGCTATTACAAATAAATCTGCTAAGGAAATAGTCGAGCAAATGTCCTTGTGGTACGACGAAGCATCAGCCTGGAAAAGCCGCGTCTCCAGGGGGTGCGCAGCCCGAGCGGCCGCGGTTCGCTCTCCCACCACGGCCGAGCCCCGGCCTCCACGTCCAGCGCGAGGCGTCGTCGTCTCCGTCGTGATCTTCGCCGGCCTGGCCGACGTCAGACGGGGTCGGAGTCGCGCTGACGCGGATCTCCAGACGGCTAAGGACTTCTGAAGACGGGAACTCGTCTTACTCAGACCATTTTAACAAGTTCCATGAACGCACACCGAATATGTCAGTTATAGTTACGGCTGAACTCCCTGCGTTTACCGCCGGGAAGACTGTTTGAACTGTGCGAGGGGGTGGATTTCACTCGGGTCCCTCTAAGTGAGGATATGCCTGTGGCTAGGGCACTTCTTTTAAGGTTAAATCAATTTATATTTCACAGATCTAAAAGTCTTTAAGGAAATTTTATGAGAAATTTCTGATTATTTTGTTTATGACGCAAAGGTCTGGAATTCAGTGCTGTATACTTATATTAATATTAAAGTTTTTCTCAGTGTAGAATTTAAGATTAGTTTTTAGAGTCAGGTGCCCAAGCAGTGTCTTAACACAGTTACGCGCACATGCACACTACATAGGATTAAATGTTTAAGTAGATTCAAGCCTTCTAAAACCTTTAGTGTAAATTGTGGTATCAAGTTTTCTATAGAAACAAATGTCAGGATGTATCTGCATCTGGAGCTCTCTCTCCAATTTGACTGCAGCTGCAGGTACAGGGGACTCAACCTGCAGCGAGGAATGCACCGGAAACGCTCACTGTGAGATGCCCAAGAAATACACAAAATGTACGTACGGAAAACGCGGGTTCACCTCTTGGGAAGAACAAAGAATACAGAACTTTTGCAAATTCAAAAAGTTAACAGATTTAATGAGGTTGCATCTAATGCTCCTGGAAATGATAAATTTGGGGGATGAGCTCCGAAATGACTTTCCCCAGCGCTGTCAGCAAACTGACAGCCGAGAGTTCGCTGTGTTCCCGAGGAGATGAACTGCTGTACAGCGCTCAGGTCAGTTCGCCGAAAACCCGGCGATCGGCGCGGCAGAGCCCGGTGCCGACTGCAGGCCGGGGCTGCCGGGGCGGGGCTGGTGACGACATCTGGGCGGGGCTCCCGGGGCGGGGCTGCCGGAGGGCGGAGCAGGTGACGCCATCTGGGCGGGGCTCCCGGGGCGGGGCTGCCGGAGGGCGGAGCAGGTGACGCCATCTGGGCGGGGCTCTCGGGGGCGGGGCAGGTGACGCAGTCTGGGCGGGGCTCTCGGGGCGGAGCGGGCGACGTCATCCGGGCGGGGCTCCCGGGGGCGGGGCGGGTGACGCCGTCTGGGCGGGGCTCCCGGGGGACGGGGCTCCCGGGGGCGGGGCCACGCCTGATTCGATCCCGAGTCAGGTGACCCCGTGACCCCAAACACGCGCCCCCCGACCCCACCCTCTGACCCCCTGACCCGCGGGTGCTGCGCTGAGTCCTCCCCGGGTGCCGATGACTCGGCGCTCAGTCCCCGGATTCCGGAGCGGCCCGCGGTGCTGAGCGCTGAGTCCTCCTCATTCCCGCGAGTGCTCATCGCGCGGTGCTCGGTCCCCCGCCCTCCCGGAAGTGCTCGCGGCTCAGGACTCAGGGCTCCGGCAGCAGCGGTGCTGGTGACTCGGCGCTCAGTACCCCCGGGTGCTATGCTCGGTGATCCCGCCCTGCCCCTCCCCCGCGGACTTGGGTGCTGGGTGCTTAGGACTCAGTCCCCCCGGGTGCTGTGCTCGATACCCCCGTTCCCGGACTCCCGGAAGTCCCGCCCGGTCACCGTGACTGACGGCCGCCGCCGCATCGGAAGCGCTGGTCCGCGAAACCGGAAGTGGCCGTTTCTCGGCGCCCGCGGGCTCCTACGCGGTCCGCGGGCGGGGCCGGGCGCTCACGTGACCCCGCCGCGCTGACGTCGCCGGCGCCGCCGTGTTTACATGTTTTCGCCCCCGGGTGCTGTGCTGAGTCCGCCGCGGAGTCAGCAGGGTCGTGACCTCCGCCCCCGCAGGCCCCGCCCCCTCGGCGATGACTGACACCCGCGGGCGCTCGGGGGGCGGGGCCCCCACCCGGGGCCAAAACAAACAGCGCCGGGGCCGCGGCGGTCGCGCATTCGGTCAACGAGCGCGCGGCGAACTCGTACGCTACCCGCGCGGCCCCGGGCGGCGCAAGAAGCGGCGGCGGAAGCGGCGGGTTAGGGCTCCGGGGGTAGCGGACGATCCCGCGGCGCCCCGAGGAGTCGATCGATTAACGCGCGAACTCCTGCACGAGCCACGGAGCCCCGGCCGCGGCGCCCACGGCTCCGGACGGACAAACGGCGACGACGAACTCGTACGTAACCCGCGCGGGGCCCCGGGAGCGGGAGGGGCGGCGGGATCGTAGACGAGCAACGGAGCCCCAGCTGCGGTGCCCAACGCGAACGTAAACCCGAGTGTGATAGAGACACGGGGGCGTGTGTTTGTGTGAGTGGGTGCGTGTGATGTAAGCAGGAGTGACGTAAACACGCACGAAGGCACACATGTAACATGTGAGCGTTCCTTACACATGTGACATAAACACGCATGACGTGAACATGGATGACGCGCACGTCCCACGGGCATTTCTTGCACACGCGTGTGCAAACGCACACCCACACGCTTGTACACTCGCTCCCACCCAGGACGATGTCGCTGCTCCCGGCCCTCGCGCTCCTCCTCCTGCTTCGCACACGCGTGTGCGGGGCCCGCGACCCCGCGAGGCCCAACTTCGTCATCATCATGGCCGACGACCTGGGCATCGGGGACCTCGGCTGCTACGGGAACAGCACGCTCAGGTGGGTGCGGGTGGGGACATACGTGTGTGCAAATGCGGGGACAGAACACGGAAATGACACGCTTGCGGGGGTACACGGGCGCTCGTTTGCACACTCACACACACAAACACGAGCACACGCTAACACACACGTGTGCAAATACAGGAAAGAAACGCGTACAGTAGGCGCACTCGCTTGTGAATTACACGTGTGCACACTCAAGCACACACATGTGCAAATGTGGACAAGAGAGTGACTCGTGTGTGTCACATGCTCACGCTCGCACACGCGTGTCCCTCCCTCCGCCCCACCCGCAGGACGCCCAGCATCGACCGCCTGGCCCGCGAGGGCGTGAAGCTGACCCAGCACCTGGCGGCCGCGCCCCTGTGCACGCCCAGCCGCGCGTCCTTCCTCACGGGGCGCTACGCCGTGCGCTCGGGTGAGTGGGGCAGGCAGTGCGCACCCCTGCGGGTGGGGGCGAGCCGGCTCGAACCGGTCTGAACCGGCAAGAACCGGTCTGAACCGGCAAGAACTGGTCTGAACCGGCCCCGCTCTCCCAGGCATGGCCTCGCACAACCTCTGCGGCGTGTTCCTGTTCGCGGCGTCCTCGGGCGGGCTGCCCCCCAGCGAGGTCACCTTCGCACGGCGGCTGCAGGAGCGCGGATACCGCACGGGGCTGGTCGGTGAGTGGGGCCTGGCCACGTGACACGCACGTGTGATGTCATCATTTGCACACACAACGCAGAATCGATACATGACTGGCGTTTGATGATCCGTGACGTCACATGATCAGTGCTGTTTACACACAACCCGTGACAACCTGTGACATCACATGACCATCCCCTTTCTCACCTGTGAAGTCACATGACACATGCGTGACATCATGTCATTGACACGTGATTGACACCTGACAACCCATGATGTCAGCATTTGCGCCCTTGACTACATACGATCGACACGTGATGACCTTGTCACGTGTGATGTCACGTGACATAACCGTTCATACCCGTGATGTCGTGTCATCGACTTACATGTGACCTATGACATCAGCATTTGCACACATGACAACACATGATTGACACACGACATCACCATGGGCACCCATGAGCACATTTGATTGACACGTAAAAACACGCGGCCATCGTCCACCCCGACAAGCGTGTCCCCCTCCACCGCAGGGAAGTGGCACCTGGGCGTGAGCTGCCGCCACCGGGACGACTTCTGCCACCACCCGCAGCGCCACGGGTTTGAGTCCTTCCACGGCTTCCCGCTGACCAACCTGCGCGACTGCATCCCGGGCTCGGGCTCTGTGTTCGATTCCGCCGCGCACTGGGTGGTGCGTGTGCCCGTGCAGGTGCTGCTTGTGTGTGCGCTCACACTTGCGCTGCTGCGCCGCCTGGGGCTGGCGCGTGTGCCCGTGGCGGTGGTGGTGGCACCCGTGCTGCTTGCGGTTGCCGTGGCCGGCGGCTTCTTCGCCTTCTTGCACTATTTCCGCCCTGCGAACTGCGTCCTCATGACTGGGTTCGAGGTGGCACAGCGGCCGGCGTCCTACGAGGAGCTCACTCAGAGGCTCACGCGGGAGGCCGTGGGCTTCCTGGAGAGGTGAGTGCGGGGTCATGTGTGTCATGCATGTGCTTAGCACGTGTGAGCTATGTTAATGCGTGAGGTCCGGGGCTAGACCATTTTTCTGTGATTGGGAGTGGGGTCTCAGCTTTAGACCGCTGCAGGCGTTGTACAAGTTGCACTTCCTGCGCGTGGTCCAATGTGTCCCATGCCCATGTCCTACATGGTTGATGCAAGTGTCATGCGTGTGTCACATGTAAATGTCATGCATGAATTCCAAGGTTAGACCCTATCTGTGCCCTGTGTCACCTTCCATGGATCATGCATGTATAACGTGTCACGCTTAGGGTTGCAGGATAGACCACTGCATGCTTGTTTTGTATACGCGTGTCTAAGGGTGGGACATGTGAGTGCAGTCATGCATGGTGTCCAAGCCTAGACTGCATCTGTGTCCCTTGTCGCATTACATACATCATGCATGTATGACACATGTAATATGTGAGTTCCGAGGCTAGACCCCTGCCCCCTCCTGCCTGCAGACACGCGCACGCGCCCTTCCTGCTCTTCCTCTCCTTCCTCCACGTCCACACTGCGCACTTCGCAGCCCCAAAATTTGCCGGACGCAGCCGCCACGGGGTCTATGGGGACGCAGTAGAGGAGCTGGACTGGAGTGTGGGTGAGTGGGGCGGGGCCTGGAGGACACGGGATGGCGTCACGCCTGTGATAGTGATGACGTCACGTTTGCAATTACGTGATGATGTCATGCGTGTATTTGTGTGATTATGTCATGCATGTTGTTACGTGATGTCGTTCGTGTGTTTGTGTATGATGTCATATACGTGATCGAGTGATGATGTCACACGTGTGACTGCTCCCTCCCCGCCCCCACAGGGCAGATCCTGGACGCGCTCGACCGCCTGGGCCTGGTGAACGACACGCTCGTCTACTTCACGTCTGACCACGGCGCCCACGTGGAGGAAGTGAGCGAGGAGGGCGAGGTGCACGGCGGCAGCAACGGGATCTACAAAGGTTGGGGCGCGGGCGCGGGGCATATGAGCATGTGTGTGATTTCCGTGTTTGCGTGTGCTTCCCATGTATGTACCTGACGTGACTTCATGTGTGTTGCTGCGCTGTCTCAGCCCCGCCCCTTCCTATGATGCCCTCTGTCCCGTGGCACAGGTGGCAAGGCCAACAACTGGGAGGGCGGCATCCGCGTGCCCGGCGTCATCCGCTTCCCGCGGGAGCTCGGCCGCGGCATGGAGCTGGCGGAGCCCACGAGCCACATGGACGTCTTCCCCACGGTGCTGGCGCTGGCGGGGGCGGAGCTTCCTGCTGACAGGTGAGTGGGGGCGGGGCTTCCTGTGGGTGGGCATGACTGGGGCGGGACTTTCCTCCCGCATCCCGCATTGCACACGCGTTCCCCGCAGGATCATCGACGGCCGGGACCTGATGCCGCTGCTGCGGGGGACACGCGTGCGGTCGGAGCACGAGTTCCTCTTCCACTACTGCAACGCCTACCTCAACGCCGTGCGCTGGCGGCCACGGGACGGTGAGCACACGCGTGCGTGACATCGGTCATACATGTGTCGAATAGATCGTGTGTGTGTAAAACAGGGCACATGTGTGAAGTAGGACATGTGAGTGTCAAATAGGTCACGCGTATGTCACCTGTGTCACTCTTGTCACATGTCTCATGCGTGTTCCCCGCAGGCTCCGCCCTCTGGAAAGTCTTCTACTTCACACCCAACTTCGACCCGGGCGCCAACGGCTGCTTCTCCTCGCACCTGTGCTTCTGCTTCGGCAAACACATCACGCGCCATGACCCCCCACTGCTCTTCGACCTCACACGTGACCCCGGCGAACGCCGCCCCCTGACCCCGGAATCCGAGCCGCGATACCATGCGGTCCTGGCGGCCGTGGGGGAGGCGGTGGCCGCGCACACACGCACGCTCGACCCCGCGGTACCCCAGCAGCTGTCGCTCGGCAACCTGGTGTGGAAGCCGTGGCTGCAGCTGTGATGTCACGTGACACATGCGTGACCCCTGTGTAACTCCAGCAATATCTGTCTCCGGGATCACGTGACAATCACGAACCCCCCCCCAGCACACGTGAACACAAATGAAGGATGCGGGCCTTGCACACCCGCCACACATGAAGGACTCACACTCGCTGCCAAGCGCAAAGACACACGCTTGTGAAAACCCCATGCATGTGAACCCCGCTGTTCGGCTCGTGATACACGCATGTGCTACAGTCTTGACGCAGGTCTGACACACGCGTGTGAGCCCTATGTGCACATCCCGGCCAGTTCCAATCAGTGTTTCCGTGAAGATGGCGTGGAATCCAGCGCCGCCCGACACACGTGTGCGGGCGCCAGGACACACGCAAAATCCGCACTTTATCATTATTTTATTTTATTTTCCTCTCATGTTGACCCCACGTGGGACCTGGAAGAAATGAACCCGCGAGTCCCATCCGGCGTCCATGGTAAAGGAAATTTTTAACACATGTGAAACACGCAATCTCGTATTTAATCTCCCCCCATCCACTGCGTCCACACAACACTGGAATAAAACGACACTGGCAATGAGGGCGCTGCTGTGTGGAGTCCGTGATTTCCATTCTGGGCGTGGATGGGATTTTTGGGGTGACGTGACATTACACGTGTGAAGCTAGTGCGACGTGACGTCACGCGTGTGTGGCGGAAGTCCCACCCACCCCGGGTCATATCCAAGTCCATCACGTGTGCTCAGCCTGTCATGCGTGTGGCAGGAGGGGCGCCAGCCTGACTCTTGGCCCCAGGAACCCTCAGGAGGTGGGGCCTCGCTGCATAAATTAGCGGCCACATTAGCATATATGTAAATGAGTGTCCACCCACCTGTGGTTCAACCTTTGGAGTCTGCATACATTACAGCCTGATTTACATATATGCAAACGGGGGTCGAGCTGGAGTTAATTATGTGCATAAATTAACTGCCCGATTTACATATACACAAATGAGCATTTGGTGGCTATGGGGAGTTTTGTGATTTCTGCTTAAGCACACACATAGATTATAATGTGCATAAATTACAGGTTCATTGTCATAAACATGCACATAAATTATCATATAACCCCACCATCATAAAGGGCTTGCTGAGTAGCATATGCAAATGAGCCTGCGCAGCCACGTGCGTATGCAACGGTCTCATTAACATTTATGCAAATGACCCCTGCCACAGGGCCTGGGAATCCCGTCTGTCCAACTCCTCGTGCACACGCATGTATTAGTCCCTGGGTTTCCCTCACAGAAACAAAGCTTCCCGTGAAAGAAGCAGGTTTGTTTTAACGTCCGTACTCACTGGTTTCTCGAGAAACGCGCATGAGTTTCCTCCAGCAGTTGGAAGCGCTGCCAGTCGTGCAAGGCTCCCCTGGCGACCGTGCGCTGCGGCCGAAAGAATCGTCAGGTTTAATGAGTGCACGGAGCTCAAACAAACATCTGTGCCGCAGGTCACTCAAGTCACAAGTAATTAAACCGAAGGTGAACCGGCGTGAATTTCATCAAGTCAGGTTTCTGCTCACAGAAAACAATCGATAGCCCCTCGAGTTCTCAAGAATGACAGCGGCAGTGTCAGAAAGGCGTCGCCCCTTTCCTTATGAGCACGAGGACGCCTTTCTCAGTTAATTTCATGACCACCACCACGGAGATGGCTCGGACCCAGGTCTGTTCTGAGCCCGACGGGAACAGGAGGCGAACGGCCGAGCGCAGACCGAAGGCAGAGCCTCCTCCTCTCCTCCGCCGCCATCGCTGCTGCCGACACCGGTTCCCCTCCCTTTGTCCGACACTTGCTACAGCGGGAAATATTTTGGGCTGCGTCTTTCTTCCTTAAACCTAAACACATGGCCGTCATAGCAGAAAGCAATGTCTTTCAGAATCCAGAACTGTGGACCTCAGCGAATGCCTGGACAAACTGTGGTTGATTTTGTTTATGAAATAATTCTGTTCCTCTGTGGAAGATACAGAGTTGGTATTTGATGATGTACGGAGCTAACACATGAAAGGTAATTCTATGACTTATTGAAATCTTAATTATACTGGAAACCCTACTCTGTGGTTTGCTGATGTCATGAAAGAGAAATCCCCTAAAGCACTGGAATATCTTGGCCATGATGGTCCTGAAACAATCTTTCTTCTTCTTCTATTTTTAATTACTGGTGAAAGAATCGATCATAAGAACCTAGAGGAGACAGCCCAATACTGAAAGATTACATGGAACAGAGATTCCAATATTTGCCCAATCTCTACACGTTCCCCATAATTGAACTTTGCCAAAATAGTAACATTAAACATCTTAAGGATTTTTCTAATCTGAAATCTGAGTTCAAAATATGTAGCTTTTAGAATATTGATATATTCCAAAACTACAAAATTCTACACCTCATGTGATGGATTGTACTGCAAATGTGGATGTGGCAAAGTTCTATAGAAAACCTTTCTCAGGCTACATGCATGAGGTGCAATAAAAGCATCAATGAAGTCTCTGACGAAACACGGCCCCAATCAGTTAACCCCTCTAAATATGATGAACTATGAAAATATTCCTGAATCTAAAAATACCCGAAATCTGTAGAAAACTTAGGTAATAAGTATTTGAGATACGGGACACTTAGCATTAGTACGAAACAATTTTCATTAATATTTGGTGTGGGAGAATTGTCTGTATTTTGTCAATCATGTTTCAAATAAATGCTGATTGGCCAGGCAGGAAGTATAGGTGGGAAAACCAGACAGGAGGTAGAAATGATGCAATGAGAACAGGAGAATTCTGGGAAGGAGGAAGATAATTCTTCCCACTCCTGCACAGACTCCAAAGAAGCAGGATGTGAGCTGCCCTGCTGAGAAAGGTACTGAGCCATGTGGCTAACATAGAACAATGCGTTCATATAAGCTACAAGAGCTAATAAGTAGCCTGAGCTAATGGGCAAATCAGTTTATAACTTATGGAGATCTCTGTGTGATTTTCTTTGGGGTTAAACAGCTGTGGGAACTGGGCAGGGCAGAAACCCCAACAAGCAGGTCCTCATGTTACAAATATTAACAGCTCTAGTTAGAACTTGCCAATGAAACGGAAACAATATGATGCATGCATATTACAAGGGGATTTGTGAGATTGTATCGTAAACGCTACGTCACCCAATAGTGGCCATCTGCGACAGAAGCTGATTACCCAGATTTTGCTTTGTCATGGGTTTAGATGCCTCAGAAATTCCGAAGTCACCCTGGAAATCTAGACCCAAAAGTCATAAAAGTTTATGTAAGATGTCACTCACGGATGATGTTAGCAGAGGAACAACTGTCAAAGGGCATGGAGTAAAGTCAGGTGTCTTAGTTATGCTGACAGTTGTGGTGACGGAACGCCATGAGCAAAAGCCGCCTGAGAGGAACAAGCTTAGCATGCTCACATTTGCACACATCTTCTCATCACCAAAGGAGGTCAGGGCTGGGACTCAAGCAGGAATTCGGAGCAGGAGCTGATGCAGAAGTCATGGAGGATGCTTCCCATTTGGATTACCGTGATTAGCATGCCCACTTATAAAACTAGGACCAACCACCCCCAGTCAAACGCAATGATCTGGGTCCCACATCAGTCACTAATTCAAAGAAATGCCATACGGGCTTGCCTTCAGGCAGATCTTTGGAGGCATTTTTCTCAATTGTGGCTCCTTCATGTCTGGTGATTCTAGTCGGTTTCAAGTTCATATAATATTAGGCAGCAAAACTGACGCATTGTCAGTTTGACCACCAAGCACATTACTGTTAATTCACAAACCTTTTCTTGTTTACCCCCATCATAATATAAAACATTTTACAAACTTAGAAAGGCCAATAGTCTTAGAAATTCGAACACTTTAAAAGTTCAGTTTCTTAAAAAACGGTAAAAATGTTTCAATTGTAGGCTTTCATTAATCAAAAAGAAGTTAATTTTTTTCTTATTTCAAGAAAAATCTAGGGTATTGTTAGGTATTTTGTCTTAGACGAACCTCTCTGCTGACACAGATAATCCTAATCAAACCAAATTAAAGATTTCCATGTTTCTTAAAATGCCCTTATCCCAGGTGATCCCATGAAAAATGTCGAGGAGAAGAGAGAGAGGAGACCTTGCAAAACCCAGAGACCACGTGTTTACTCTCTGGGGGGCAGTTTAAATATCCTTGGGGAGCGATCCTGACCTTCCTGGGGAGGGGTTACTGTTTGCTGGGCTTTCTTAGCCCTCCTTGGGGAGGGGTCTCATGCCAGGAGCTGGGTGAAGCCCCCAGGCAAACAATCCAGACTTTTCGTATGAAGGGTGTTAGGGAGGTGGCGTGATGCTTCCAACCCAATACTCTAGGCTTTTTGGATAAAAGGATGCTAGCAAGCTGAGGTGAAGCCCATCAACCACACATTTTGGGCTCCTTGGATAAAGGTTGCTTCCTGAAGGCATGGAGTGGTGTGGGAGAGGGGAGAGCTGGGAGTTGGAGGGCTCAGGCTCAGCGAGAGGTGTGGCTGGAGCAGCGTCCTGTTTACTGTCATCCTGGAGTCCTCTTTTGAGGGGGATAGAAGGCAGGTGGATAGGAGAAAATATATGTTATTATTGGCCCTATAAATGGGGGTAACCATGGGAAGAGTTATTAACTGACAGAAAGAAACTCCTCTTGCCCGAACTGCTGAACTGGACATGCAGTGCCTGCCAAAAAATGACTGCTAAACTTGCCTAAAGATGATATGGTCCTTCGGGGTCCCTGCTAAAGAGTCTACCGGACATTCTGCAGGACACAGAAAATAGTGACTGGCAAACTGCCAATATAGGCAGATCTGTCTTTGAAATCTCCTGCTTCATGGAAATGTCTGTTGGACACTATGGGCCTGTAGGCTGAAGATGGACGCCCCAATGGTACAGAGGAACTTTGGGTGACTGTCCAGGCAGCGAGATGTCTCTGTCAGTTCAAAACTTTTGGAAGTTGTTTACAAGCACTTCCTGTTTGCTTAGGTAATATTATATCCTTCTGGAGTCTTTAATGGAGGTGAAGAATTTATAGTTATAATTTTCCTTAGTTATGATAAAAGATAAAGTAGATATAAATATTGTAACTGTAATTCTTGTTTGATAACTGTTTTGTTATACGTAATTTTACTTTGTTAAAGTTAAAACCTTCCTTTTATTTAAACAGAAAAGGGGAGGTGATGTGGGGTCCCCTCTGTGTGCTGTGATTACCATTAACGAATAAAGAAACTGCCTTGGCTTGTTGATAGGGCAGAACTTAGGTAAGTCGGGAAGACAGAACTGAATGCTGGGAAAAGAAGGGCAGAGTCAGAGATGCCATGGATCTGCTGTCAGAGTAAGACTTGCCGAACATTTGCTGGTAGGCCACTGCCATGTGGCGATACACAGATTAATGGAGATAGGTTAAATTAAGATATAAGAGTTAGCCAATAAGAAGCTAGAGTTAATGGGCCGAGCAGTGATTTAAATAATATGGTTTCTGTGTGGTTATTTTGGGCTTAAGCTAGCCAGGTGGCCAGGACAGACAAGCGGGCCCTCCCCCTACACTCCGTGGCTGCTGTTGTTCTGGGGGTCATCCTATGATCCTGGTATATCTAAATTGCTGGAGTCCTTTGCTACGGCTTGGCTACACATTCACCAGTCACCTTCCCTGGGTTCCTGTGGCGACTCTAGCACTAACACATCTGCCAAGTCTCAACAACTCTCCATGAACTCTACCATGTGACAGGACCGGTTTCAGCTGCCAGGAAGAGGTGCAGCTTTGGCTCTTTGGAGCACAACTTCTGAGCAAACACTTTCCAGAAGACTTCACCTCAGTGATGCAGCTCCCTTATTAATCACCCTAATTTCTCAGCTCCTGCTGACCAGTTGTTGTAGTGGGAGCGGTGGGCTGCGTTCCTGGCGCCCGGCCGCCCGCATGGCTAGTTTTACCCAAAATAATTACATGGAAACTGTATTCTTTTAAACACTGCCTGGCCCATTAGTTTTAGCCTCTTATTGGCTAGCTCTTACATATTGATCTAACCCATTTCTAATATTCTATATAGCACTACAAGCTGGTGGCTTACCAGGGAGATCTTAACCTGCGTCTGTCTGGAGTGGGAGAATCATGGCGACTCCTCACTCAGCTTCTTTCTCCCAGCATTCTGTTCTGTCTACTCCACCCACCTAAGGGTTGGCCTATCAAATGGGCCTAGGCAGTTTCTTTATTAATTAACCAATGAAAGCAACAGATTAGAAAGAAATCACTCCCATATCATTTCCCCTTTTTCTGTTTAAACAAAAAATAAGGCTTTCATTTTAACATAGTAAAATTACATATAGCAAAACAGTTATCAAGCAAGAATTACAGTTATAATATTTATATCTATTTTATCTTTTATCATAACTAAGGAAAACTACAACTATGTATCCATTCTTCAACTCCATCAAAGACTCCAGAAGGATATAATATTACCTAAGCAAACAAGAAATCCAAAACTCTAGAAATGACAGAGACATCTCGCTGCCTGGACAGTCACCCAAAGTTCCTCTGTACCATTGGGGCATCTGTCTTCAGCCTTCAGGCCCATAGTTTCCAGAAGACATTTCCATGAAGCAGGAAATTTCAAAGGTAGTTCAGTCACTATCTGCTGTGTCCCGCAGAATGTCTCGCAGACTCTTTCATGAATCAGGAACCCAGAAAGATCATCTCACCTTTAGGCAAGTTCAGCAGTCTTCTCTCTGCGGGTTCTTTGTATACAGTTTATGCAATAGTCCAGGCAAAAGCAGTTTCTTGCCCAAATGGCAATAGACCTGCGTAAAGCTGAGTTCAGACGGAGCCGCAGAGGCGAAGCGTCTCCGATCCTCCAACAGGGTGGCCTGGTCACCCTCAGATACAAATTGGACCCCGAAAAATCGGACCCCCAGAATCCCTGGCACGTCTGCCAGATGGCTAGTGAGGAGTACGGAACCCGTCAGCTCCCTCCTTCCCTTAGCCTTCGGAGCGGTTGTACATACAAACGACTTCAAACAAACAGACTGGCAAACAGAAACATACAACCGTACAACGAAACACACAACGGCCGGCCAGCTTACCTCCTGATGGTTATCTGAATTATTGAGGGGGGGCTCCCCCCAAAAATCCATCTCGCTGGGACCTCCACGATGAAAAGCCCTCGTTTTCAAGGGCAGTGGGAGAAATCCCCCAGTCTCAATAATTCAGGCCAACAGATGCAATCAGTAAGAGGTGTCTTTATTGATTACACAGGCGCCTGAGGGTGCAACAATAGCTTACGCCAACTGCCCACCCCGGGCAAATTCAAACAGCCATATTTATAGGGAAAAATGATTACATAAGAGGGTAGTATAGTACAAGCATTTCATTGGCTCTCAAATTGGTGGGCTTAGCTCACCCTGGGAATGGCCCCATGTCTATTCTCGGATTTCCCCGACAAACCATAAAGACAGATAAAACACCCTGTAGCAAGTTGACAATTTAGATAGGATGTCTTGGGGGGTGGAGTATCCCTCTCCTTAGCCTAGTCAGTGAGTGTGCAACCCATAGATATCCAGTTTTAGCATCGGCTGAGCCAGGGGGCCCAGCTAAATTTTCAGCAGAATTTAACATAGTATGTGGGCATGGGGGTCTTTTAAGTATGGGGGGGTCTTTCAAATATGGGGGTCTTTCACCATTTGTGTGGCCCGTTCTTGGGTGGGAGTCGAGTTGTCTCAGCTTGAGCTCCTTTCCTGCTGCCAGGTGTAGCTTCAGGGTGGACCTGCCAGGACTGGAGCCTCTTAGTAAATTTATCAAGGGCCAGAGTTATACTCTAACAAGTGATAATGGTTAAAAATGGAAAACATTTTTCCCTTCACAAGCAGAGATGACAGGGCCCATCCTTCAGTCCTGTTGCTTAGAGTTACTCCAAGATATTTTGTGGTATTCATGGCTATTTAAAAGAATGATGTCTCATTTATCCTAGGTGTAAACGAGGTACATTTGGTTTGTTTTCAGGTTCTGGCTATGATAAAGTAATTCTGCTGTAAACATAGCTGAGCACGTTTCCTTATGGTTGAACTGTTGGACTAGAAGTCCAAACGTCAGGGAGGAGTCGCTCCAGACACCATTCACATAACCACAAATTGATGCAAAAGCAAGAGAATTTTTATTCTGTCATGACAGGGTCCTTCAGGTTCGGGATATGAAGGACAGTGATAGCTGTTACAGTCCATCTTTTAAAGCAGAAAGCCACAGACACAAGGGGGGTGACCTGTAGGTTGTTTTCCAACTTCTTGGATTGGCTTATTCAAAGGGTCACTCGCAGTGATTGGTCTATTCCAGGGCAGGAGAATAGCTGTGTGATAAGGGAAACATCTGTGGGGCGACTGTTCCTTTTGTGAACTGCTAACATTCTAAGTTTGGCACATGTGCCGACTACAGGTATCCTGTTCTCCTAAGCAAACGGGATGTTCTCATGAGAGCAGGCTAGCTGCGGGCTCTGAGGGGGTCCTGAGGGTCTCAAGCAAACAGGATGTTCTCATGGGAACAGCCAACTGCAGGTCCTGAAAATCTTTCAAACAAACAGGACGTTCTCACGGGAGCAGGCTAGCTGCGGGTTCGAGGGGGGGTCCGTAGGGTCTTTCATTCCCCCCTTTTCCTTTCTCATGGATTTAATCATAAATCCATGTGTTCAAAAACCTCTACGTCATTCTGCTTTAATATCTGATATTGCAGGGAGAGAACCATCGTTTGGATAACTGAAAGCCTGTCTTTTATAAATTGCACCAGGCGATTTAAAATGCAAGGGCCGTATGTCTAACCAATCCGGTATGGTCAGCATAAAAGCAACATTCTTCCTTGAGTGCAGCACAAAGACCCCCTTCCTTTAAAAACAACAGATCCAGGCCCTCCTGTTATGGAGCACCACCTCTGAAAGATTTTCTCAGACAATAGCCACACGAAAACCAGTACCACTGATGGGACAAAATAACTCACAGTTTACAGCGCACTGTTCACACAGCAGTGTTGGGAGAAGATAGTGAAACACCTCCAGGGCGTGCAGAATAGCTCTTAGCAAGATTATCTGAATGAGGCCTGAAAGTAGCTACATGGTAGACATTGTGAACCACTGCAGACCCGGGAATAGCACCCATCACTGCGGCAATAAGTCTATTGACTACAAAGAGCTTAACTCAGCCCTAAGAAACACATGGATGTCTTATCACTGTAAAACAATGGCCTTATGCAAATTTCATGAAATGTATTTTTCCCTTAAAAGGCAAGTTCAGTATTATGAAGACAAATCTCCTTTGCTGTAGACACTGGGAGTGTTGATCCTCAACTCCAGAGAATGCGCCCGAGAGGTCAGCTTTGGCCCAGCTGGCGCCACATGGCATTTACCGGCTTCCATTGCGTTCTGTAGCACCAGCTTCATCCAAATGTACAAGGGTTGTGTCCATTGCGAGAACTTCAACAAACAATGAAAGATGATGCAATACAGGATGACAAATGTTCAAAGCAAAACAAAAAGCCCTGAAGCCAATGAGGACATAAATACCTGAGACTGACCTTACCCAGGCTTCACATTTGTAAGTACAGCATTAAAAAAAGTTTTAACATCCCATTAACATCTATTTTATCATATACAAAACCACATCTGTTTATCTTCTGAAAGCCACACCATTCCATAACCCCACAGATTAAAGCAAGATTTTCTTGTAGAAAAACAAAACCTGTGAAGAGGTAAGGAAGCTTTAGGTGTGTTTGCTTTTCTCTGCAGTTATCTGAACAAAACGGTCTGATCTGGAAAAATCTCAAACTGTACAAAATAATTCCTGTCAATAGGTCCCAGACACACAGGGGAGGAACAGGGCAGAATTGTTTTTTGCTTCTGCTATCTGATATTGTGCTTCAAAAGACACTAAAAAATGAGCAGAGCCCTGTGGGTTTCTGACTTTAGGAAAGAAGAGCCTTAAAGGTGCTGTAAGCCCACCTTATAGCAGATGTGCCTGCCCTGTGCAAGCCTTGAGCTCAGGATATCCATCACCAGGGTCAGCCACTGTCAGCGGATGCATGAGCAACAGCTAACTAGCCAGGCAACAGCTAACTAGTGGCTGTGATTGCTGGGGTGTTTTGAACCCAGAATAGGACAGAGGGAGGGAGGGAGGTCTGTCCAGTTATTTTTGCTGATCTCCAGGGCCAATTATGTCAATTTGTAAAAATTTTCTTTTAGAATTTTATTTATTCTATCTATCTGACCTGAGCTTTGGGGTAGGTAAGCTCAATTTCCAATTGATCTCCAATGACTTACCTGGGCAACAGAGGCAGGTCTATTATAGGACATGATTACTTTGGGCATCCCAAACCTCAGGAAGATATTTATGATCTTCTTAGCCATTACATTGGCTGTCTCAGTCCTGGTCAATGTATGATGGCTATCTTCTTCCTCTGCCATGTAGAGCTTGTATCAAAGTCATAAGTTCAGCTTTCTGGGCGGGCTGACATCCCTTCAGGGAGGCTATTGGCCCAGATCATTTGCTTCCTGTCCACCATTGCTGCCCCCTCCTTCCGCTTACCTTCAGTCTTGTGTACCTGCTTGGCTGTGACCCCAGCCTTGTGCCCCAGGCAAGCTTTGCCATCATTTCCGGCTCTGCCTGGCACAGCTCAGCCTGTGGTTCTGCCAGCTGCATGTCCTTTCTGCAGATGCTGGTAGGATCCATAGTCCATCGACGTGAGCAGGGCACAGGAGCAGCAGCCCGGTGCAGGAGGGCACCTGTGTTAGCATCGTGAGCGCTCTATCACAGTCTGACATGGGTCAGGGGAGTGAGACGGCAGGGTGAGCGGCCAGGGCTCATGCAGGCTTTAGGGCAAGCACAGCACCAAGGCAGTTGGTAGGAGGTGAGGATTTCTTTGGTGGTGATGGCAGGGGGAGGTGGTCATCCTGGGTGAGGAGGGCGTGGCAGAGGCAGGTAAGCAGCCTGCATCTCCTGCAGAACTGAGAACAACAGGGAAGGCGAAAGTCCCTCGTTTGGTCAGCAAAAGGCTTTGATCATACATTCAGGGGTGACCAGGGAGGAACGAGTCATTTATTTGTCCTTTTCCCAGATTTATAGTTCGTAAGGTGTCCAGTTTGTTCAATGGCTGTTTTAACCATTTTTTAAGAGTGCTCAGTTCTTGTGTCCCTTAGAAAATCTACAGAGGTATCTAATGTCCTTTTTCTTGTCATGAGCACCTTGGCCTTTGTTCAAGGGGGTGCCTCTGTCCATCTTCATTCGTGTTTGATCTTCTGTTGCCCAGGCTCCCTATCTGTCTGAGTCCTGTCTTTCTTTTTCTGTCCCTTTATTTTCTCTGTCTCTCCAAATTCTGCAAGGTATAATCTTGTAACCTATCTATTTGTTGTAACTTTTTTTCTATATCTGATATTAACTGTCCTATGAAGGACATGGTGACTGCTGCCTGTTGACCTTCAGAGCTTGGTTAAAATGCCTGTAAACTTCCATTAATCATCAGGGAAATGCAAATCAAACAACTCTAAAATTTTATGTTATCCCTGTAAAAATGACCAAGATTAGAAATATTATTTGACAATTTACGCTTAATTTGAACATTAGTATGGTGGATTTTCAGAATTAGGTAACATATCATCTTAAACTTAGCGATATCCCTTTTGGACCTATCTTACATAGCAGAATTATTTTATCACAGACAGAATCTGAAAGCAACCCCAAATGCACCTCTTTTATATCAATAATAAATGAGAATCTTCACCATGTGGGGCAACTCGGGGCCCCCACCTCATCACAAGCATGGCGAGCAGTCAAGTGTCAAATTCAGATCTAAACATGGGCTGGCTTAGAAGCTCAGCTGGGCTGTTCACATGGCCCTGGCCCTGGCCAGGACTTTTACGGCAACAGTTCTTGAAGACAGTGTAGTCCTGCAGCCATCTAAACAGAGTTGGGAATTCACTTTCCTCTGGACACACTGCGTAGTAAGAAATATAGAAACCAACAATCTGTAGTTTTTTCTATAAGCACATTATTTTAAAGTGACTCAGCTTAATTTCCCCCAATTTTTAAACCAGAGGCTTTTACCCTGGACACAGCACATGATGACTGGAACAGGGCATCCCTAGAAGAGAGATGCTACCAGGTACATGATGACTGGAACAGAGCATCCCTAGAAGAGAGATGCTACCCTGGCTGGTAGGCCCTTCCAATGTCAGCTTGCCCCACTACCTGCCGCTCCTGAATCCACATTCGCCATTCACCAACAGCCACAGGGATACTTACTTGCAATCTCTCTTTCTGCTGCCACACCCAGCCTTGCTGCCTTAATGAAGAGGTCCAGACTCTTTAGGGGACCTTTGCTTTCTAAAGGGTATCTGCCCCCAGAGATACAACCTACTGCAGGTTCCCAGGCTTACTGGGTCCTGTGGGGAGGAATTAGCACCAGCTTGGACCCCACTGGCTGGCACGTGTGTCTCCACAGCAGGCCTTACTTCCATGACCCTGGCTACTAACCCCACTGGGGATCCTCCCAGGACCTGGCTCCAGCCTTAGCTCCATCCACAGTGAGCTCCTAGCTGTATAGCACAAGCTTCCCACAACCCCACCTCAGTACTCACAGCAACCTAGCAGCTTTTCTCTGAATGGGATTCCAGAGGCCCCATGAGGAAATCCCCTCCAGGGCACTTGTCAGGCCAGGATTGGTCGGCCATCTGGAAGTCTCCACTCGGTTCCTGGGGATGCCACATCTTTCACCAAGGAGGCTCCTCTTTTCTTTTTCTTTTTCTTTTTCTTTTTCGAGACAGGGTTTCTCTGTGGTTTTGGAGCCTGTCCTGGAACTAGCTCTTGTAGACCAGGCTGGTCTCGAACTCACAGAGATCTGCCTGCCTCTGCCTCCCGAGTGCTGGGATTAAAGGCGTGCGCCACCACCGCCCGGCTAAGGAGGCTCCTCTTGAGCCCTCACACTAAGCCCGAGGATCGGAGAGCACCAGGCCTGGCTGAGGTGGTGCTGAGAATCGCTAGCGTTTTCACATAGGCAGTGGACAGAAGAGGAAGAGGAAGGCCCTTGAAGTCACTCCCGCCAGTAGCAGCTGGGAAGACCTTGGCATTGGCTATAGGGGGAGGGAACACCCCGGACTGTCTAAGGCACCCCCCCCTCCTGTACGGTGCTGGTGGACTCCAGGTCAGCAAGGGAGGACGTCACATTCAGCACAGGGACTTCAGGGGGCAAGCGTTCCCTTCTCGTGGGTGTTCCAGCCCCAGTCTCCACCTGTGGTAGCAGGGAGAACTAGAACTAGTTGTGAGCAGAGGTGGGCAGGATGTCATCAGCTGGGCTTATTCCTGAGCAGCGACTAAGGCAGCTAAAGCCTTTGTTTGGTTTTAATACAGCTAAGAGGGCTCTCCTGTTAGTGAGCTCCCCTGTGGAGTGGGGTGCAGCGGAGGCTCAGTGTCATCCCAGGACCCGGCACTGAGGGGGGAGTTATGCGCCCTGGGCTCCTGCGACGATGCTAAGGAGTTCAAGCATCTGTGCATCGGCGCCCATAGCACAGGCACCTCGCCCGGGCAGCACAGCTGGAGCCCGTGGCGAATCCTCCCGGGCCTGCCTTTTCACCCGTAGTGACAGCGGAGGCGACGGCTGCTGGGTCAGGGACTCACGTGCAGAGGTGGGCGCGGCTGCCCCCTTCTCCGACTTGGGCCAGGGTCGCCGCCTCGCCCCGCCCTGCGGAGAAGTTTGCTGGGGCTGGAGCCGGCAGCCGCACCTCGGCCGGGCTCCGGCGGGCCTGCAGTTCAGCAGCGCAGCCTCGGCAAGGCACAGCCTAGAGCGGGGGAGGAGTCTTGTCAGCGTTTCTTTCAGATTCCCACAGCTGGGTCTGCAGCTTCTCTTTAGAGTTAGAGTTAGGGTCAGAGAGGCGGTTACTTATTGCCCCATGGTACCAGTTTTAGACTCGAGGACAAACAGATATCCAAAAACAAAGACACGACATAAAACCAAAGACACAAAAAGCCAAAACCAAACTCAAAATCAGAAGCTGCGCAGCACTACAGATTCAGATGGAGGTCATGCCTCCTGGGAACTAGAGGAGTGACCTGGTCACTTAGCCCCTTCAGATACTGGAGAGTCCTCCAGATTTAAACAAATCGGCCCCAAAATGTCGGGGTCCCCCCGGCCCTCGGAACGTCTCCCGGGGTGGCTGGTGCGGAGTAAGGAACTCGTCAGTTCGCTCCAATTGAGCCCAGCCTTCGGAGCGCTTGTACCTACAAAAGACTTCAAAAGGCGCAACCACATACCAAGAAACACAGACTACAATAATCACAGAAACAAAGCAGACAGACAAAGACACTAAGAGCGCTCGTTCTTACCTCCAATTGGGCCTGGAATGGGTCTAGAAGCAACTCAGTTCCCGGCCAATGCACCGAAAATGTTGGACTAGAAGTCCAAACGTCAGGGAGGAGTTGCTCCAGACACCATTCACATAACCACAAATTGATACAAAAGCAAGAGGATTTTTATTCTGTCATGACAGGGCCCTTCAGGTTTGGGATATGAAGGACAGTGATAGCAGCTGTTACAGTCCATCTTTTAAAGCAGAAAGCCACAGACACAAGGGGTGACCTGTAGGTTGTTTTCCAACTTATTGGATTGGCTTATTCAAAGGGTCACTCGCAGTGATTGGTCTATTCCAGGGCAGGAGAATAGCTGCGTGATAAGGGAAACATCTGTAGGGCGACTGTTCCTTTTGTGAACTGCTGACATTCTAAGTTTGGCACTTGTGCCGACTACAGGTATCCTGTTCTCCTAAGCAAATGGGATGTTCTCACGGGAGCAGGCTAGCTGCGGGCTCTGAGGGTGGGTCCGTAGGGTCTTTCAGAACAACTTTTTTTTTTTGAACAAACGGATTTTATTTTTTTTATATTTATTTATTTATTTATTTATTTATTTATTTATTTATTTATTATGTATACAATATTCTGTCTGTGTGTATGCCTTCAGGCCAGCAGAGGGCACCAGACCTCATTACAGATGGTTGTCAGCCACCATGTGGTTGCTGGGAATTGAACTCAGGACCTTTTGAAGAGCAGGCAATGCTTTTAACCGCTGAACCATCTCTCCAGCCCCTCAGAACAACTTTTGTATTTAGGCCCAAAAGGGGTATTGATGAGTTTTAAGGTAAAAGGTTGCCTAAAGTTAAAAAATAGCCATACCATGAAGGATTCAAAAGCGACTGTGCCAGTTTGCACTTCCAGCAATGAATTTTCTCTTTACCCACATTTTCTTTTTTTTTTTTTTAGTATTTATTTATTTATTATGTATACAATATTCTGTCTGTGTTTATGTCTTCAGGCCAGAAGAGGGCACCAGACCCCATTACAGATGGTTGTGAGCCACCATGTGGTTGCTGGGAATTGAACTCAGGACCTTTGGAAGAGCAGGCAATGCTCTTAACCTCTGAGCCATCTCTCCAGCCCCTACCCACATTTTCTTAAGCATAAGTTTTAGCAATAATTTTTAATCTTGGTCATTTTTACAAGGATAAGATGAAAACTCAGAGTTTTGATTTGCATTTCTCTAATGGCTAAAGGATGTTATGTGTGAGCATTTTTTAAGTGTCTCTCAGTCATTTTTAAGTTTATCTGTTGAGAGTTTTCAGTTTAGGTCTGTAAAATATTTTTATTGGATTATTTTTTGATGACTAATTCTCTGAGTTCTTCATATGTTTTTGGAGTGGGTTTATGATAGGATCTTTTCCCACTCTATAGGCTAATATTATGTCTTGTTTTACAGAAGCTTCTCGGTTCAGGTGATCTCATTTATTAATTGTTTCTCCCAATGTTTGTGCCACTGAGGCTCTGTTTGAGATGTGACAAAATGTACTTCTAACTTTTTCTCTGTGAGGTTCAATGTAATTTTTCTATGCTGAGGCCTTTGACTCATTTAAACTTGAGTTTTGTACATGGAGATGGATGTGGATCTATTTTCATTCTTCTACATGTTGATGTCTAATGAGGCCAACATCATTAGTTAAAATGCCTTTTTTTCCATTTTCCTATCAGCTAGGCAGACTTGTAACTTAAGATGAGGATAGCTTACAAACTTTTAATTAGATATACAATGGTTAAAGCCCTAGTTATAATATTCTTATGGGAAATATTGAGCCAATAGGTAAAATTCTTACAAAAAACAATGAGCCAGTTTCCAATAGAGAGCTTAAAAAAGCTGCCAGACAGGTACTCAAGCAGGTAAAGTATAGATCACAAGTACAGTATGTTAATTATGGTTGAGCCATGGCGAGTGCGTGTATTAAGTACAAACTTATTCTACAACAGTTTCATGAAAAAGCAAAATGCTTTTTATGGCTCAACCTTCCCAGTTTTGCCAGTTAAGATATTAAAGTCTTAATTTAGAGCAGTAGCTTGTCTGGTACAAAAGAGCAGAATGAAATCTGGGAGATGGTTTAACAGAATATTGACTATGATCAATGTTTCTTATACTAAACAGTAGATTCATTGATAATGTTAAGATTGATTCCTGGACAACTGTGTTTGCTCAATTCAAAGGCAAGAATAATAATCTTTTCCCAGATGATCATTGCTACAATTCACACAACTGTATTTTGCTAATGTTATAGCTAAAAATCCCTTAAAGGATTTTATACTAAATGGCTCTTCCAATTGAAGAACTGCATATATGGTTAATAATAATAATAATAATTGTTACTATTTTTTTAATGCGGGGGTGTTGTTCGGGAGGGGGAGACACGAGACGCGCGGGGTTGGGGAAGGAGAGACAAGACACGCGGGGTCCCACGTGGGTAAACTTTAATGGGGGAGGGTAACATACAAGGAACGGGAGTGAAGAGACGAAAGGAAAGGAGGAGGGGGGAGCGCGAGGAAAGAGAGAGAGGGCGGGTTGGAACGCCCATTTTTAAAGGGCTCTGGGCATTTTGGGGTTTGTAGTCCACTTGGAGACTGTATTTTCTGCGCATGTGTGGCCTTGTCTCCAAAGGAACAGCATTCCACCCTTTTGGTTTTATTAAAAAAAAATTGAGGGGGGGCGTTGAGGGTCTTAACGGGTAGGGAATAGGGGCGTAGCCCGGTCTCTCATGACTGCTTCCTGCTGACTTTGGGCGTCGAGGGGTCCGGGGAGCGTCCTATTGTCCTGATGATGTCATATCGATGTTTTGTCCGCTGGCATCAAGTGGCTGATTGAAGAAATCGCATCTGTCTGGAGATTGTATCTGTCTGGCTCTTGAGTAGCTGGGTCACCGTTAGGATGCTGGAAAACAAAAGTTGCATTAGTAGAAAGAAAAAAAGTTAGAGGGGAGATTTGGGGTGGAGGGGGTGGGCTTCAGGAGGCCAGGGGTTAAGAATAAGAATAAAAAGGTAAATGATACTTATTCCGTTAATTGAATGATACTTATTCCGTTTTGCTTGTGTCTGCTTTGTCCAGGTGGGTCCGGCTGGTGTCTTGGAGCTTAAAGAAAATGTCTTAAAAGAAATAGATTTTAATCATATATTCCTTAACATTTTAGGGGTCACTGCTGCAGTCAGTGACAAACCTGTTATGTCAGGAACTTGGTTAAGCATTTGCTTATCACCTGAACCTCTTGGCTCTGTGTTTGATGATGATTCCTGTAGAGACAACTGGATGGTTATTTAGGAATTTAGAAAAGGGAGGGTGTATTAGCACAGGAGGAAAAAATGAAAAATGAGACCATTGTTTTCCTTAGGCTGGAGTAGAGGGGATTGGACCTGTTGTCCTTTGGAACTTGAGGGAACATGGTCCCGTCTGAGTTACCGTGTAAGGAGGATTGTTCTGAGCTGTAGGGATGAACGGTTTCAGATGTGACAGGTGAATCCAGTGAGGAATTCCCTCGAGCTTGGCAGCCAGTCGATGAGACCATTGTTTTCCTTAGGCTGGAGTAGAGGGGATTGGACCTGTTGTCCTTTGGAACTTGAGGGAACATGGTCCCGTCTGAGTTACCGTGTAAGGAGGATTGTTCTGAGCTGTAGGGATGAACGGTTTCAGATGTGACAGGTGAATCCAGTGAGGAATTCCCTCGAGCTTGGCAGCTGTGGGAGTTAGAAGAATTACCCTGAGAGGACCCTGCCATTTAGGGGAAAGGGATGAGAGACGTTGACCTGGAGGTGAGAATAAAACCTTATCTCCTATTTTAACCGGCGGTGGGCATGCGTTGGCACATGGTTGAGGTAGTGAGTGATCCGTGAAGTCCCACAGCAGTGAACGTAGGTGGAAAAGGAGGGGAGTGAGCAGGTGATCAGGAAGGGGAGAGGTTCCCGATGGGAGGCCAGGGGTTAAAACTGGCCGCCCATACATGAGTTCAAAGGGTGAAATGAAAAGAGGGCCCTTTGGGAGAGCCCGGAGCCTGAGAAGGGCCAGAGGCAAAAGTCTTACCCAGTCGAGGTGTAGTTCTTGTGACATCTTAACGAGGGCATCCTTTAAAGAGCGGTTAGTCCGTTCTACCTTACCTGAAGACTGGGGGTGGTATGGTATATGAAAATTCCAGGGGATTCCAAGTGCCCTAGACAGATTTTGAGAAATCTGGGAAGTAAACTCTGGGCCGTTATCTGACTGAAGAGAAGTTGGGAGCCCGAACCGCGGAACAATTTCTCGGAGGAGGATATCAGAAACTGTCTGGGCTCTCTTGTTAGAGGTGGGGAAAGCTTCAACCCACCCAGACATTGTATCCACCAACACCAGGAGATATTTAATTTTTTTAACTGTGGGCATATGAGTAAAATCCAGCTGCCAGTCAGTTCCCGGAAGGGAGCCCCTGGCTTGGTGAGTAGGGAAAGGAAAGCTACGATATTTGGTCCTGGGATCTGACTTTTGGCAGATCTCACAGGAGGCAGTGGTAGCCTTTAGGAACCTGATGTCCTCAGGTGTTGGTTTAATATATATTTTTACGAAATTAAGTAAAGCTTTTTCATTGGGATGAAATAGCTGGTGCAGGTAGGACAGGATCTGTTGGGTGTCAGGAGGTGTCTGCGAGGCCATGGGCTGTGCTGTTAGTACTCCCTGAGGTAGCTGAGGCAGACCTGGGCTCTGGAGTGCTGCTGTCTTAGCGGCTCTGTCAGCTCGATTGTTTCCCTTGGAGACAATAGAGCTGTCAGACTGATGAGACCGGCAGTGAATAATTCCTATAGCTTTAGGGAGATGGGAAGCTTTTAGTAAGTCCATGATATACTCTGAGTTGGTAATAGAGCCTCCCTTCGTTGTGAGAAGCCCGCGCTCCTTCCAGATGGCCGCATGAGACAGCAGGATATGAAACGCATATTTAGAATCTGTGTAAACATTTAAAGATTGCCCCTCGGCCAACTGAAAGGCACGGGTGAGAGCTATCAGCTCAGCCTGCTGGTTAGTAGTATGAGCAGGGAGTGCCTTTGCCTCAACTATCTCCGTGTCTGATACTATGGCATAACCTGCTCTGCGAGTCCCATCACATAGAAAGGAGCTGCCATCCGTGTACCAGGTATGAGTAGCCTGGGACAGACTGCCCTCCTGAATATGTGAGGGGTGAGGCAGTAGGTCTTCCAGGACCTCGACGCAGGAGTGAGATGGGGAATCATTTACATTAGGTTGAGGTAGAAGATTTGAAATATTAAGGGGTGGGCAGCATTGAAATGTGAGACTGGCGTCTTCCACCAGTGCCACCTGAAGGGAAAGAACTCGAGAAGGGGGTAGGGTCTGTAGACCTTTGTAAGTTAAGAGGTTGGACAGGTTATGATGAGAGAAGACTGTAGTGGGTGCTCCGAAGGTTAGTTTTTTTGACTCACGAATCAGAAGTTCAGCGGCCGCCAAGGCACGTATGCAGGATGCCCAGCCCTGAGTGGTGAGGTCCATTTTCTTTGACAGGTAAGCTACAGGTGCGAAGGAGGGTCCCAGTTGATGACCTAGGACTCCCAGAGCGTAACCTTCTTTTTCTGCTACGTAGAGAGAAAAGGGGCGGGTTAAATCTGGAAGATGGAGTGCTGGGGCCTGGATAAGGGCCTGCTGGAGTCTCCGGAAGGGCTTGGTGATGGGGTGGAGAAGGGGCTCATGCAGAGAGCCCAGAGCTGCTTCGTATAGAGGGCGGGCAAGGAGGGAGAAGGAGGGAATCCAGGAACGCAGGAAACCAGCCACTCCTAGGAATGATAAAACCTCTTCTTTGGTGGAAGGAACTGTAAGAGATTGAATTAGTTTTTTTCTGTCCAGAGTGATGGCCTTTTGGGTTGGGGTTATGGTTAATCCCAAATACGTTACCTGAGTGGTGGACAATTGAGCCTTAGAGGGGGAAACTCTGTAGCCCTTTTTGGATAAGAAATTTAATAAGGCGGCGGTATCAGTCCTACTAGTCTCCAGAGATGGGCTACACAGCAGAATGTCATCGACATAGAGTAGCAGTTTTGATTTAAGGAGGGACAGTGAGAGCAGATCAGAGGCCAGGGCCTGGCCAAAGAGATGTGGGCTGTCCCGGAATCCCTGAGGGAGGACGGTCCAAGTTAGTTGTGTGGAGAAGTTAGTATCAGGATCTGTCCAGGTGAAGGCGAAGATATTTTGAGATTGAGGGCTGAGAGGGATAGAGAAAAAGGCATCTTTTAGGTCTAAAACTGAGAAGTGGGAGGTTCCTGAAGGAATGTTAGACAGAAGGGTGAGGGGGTTAGGGACAACTGGGTGTAGCGGGACAACAGCAGAATTAATACGTCGGAGGTCCTGAACCAAACGATAAGTTCCATTAGATTTCTTAACAGCCAGTATAGGAGTATTAAAGGGAGAAGAGGTGGGGCGGAGCAGCTTTTTCCTTAGAAGGTCAGAAATTATGGGTTTTAGTCCTCTGAGGCTCTGGGAAGAAAGGGGGTATTGAGCTTGAGTAATATACTTGGTGGGATTTTTTAACTGAATAACGATGGGGGAGTGGTGTTTAGCGACGGCAGGATTCTGGGTGTCCCATACGAGGGGGTCCACCTGGGAAGCTGGAAGAGGAAAGGGCGTGTTAGTATCAGGAGATCGTGGGGCCAGGAGAAGCAGCAGCTGCGTCACCGACGAATCTGGAACAAAGCGGGTGGGGGGTGCGAAAGAAATGAAGGCCCCCAACTTGGTTAGGAGATCCCTTCCCAAGAGTGGGACCGGGCAGGTTGGTAAAACTAGGAATGAGTGGGTGAGAAAGATATTTTTAAATATACAATTGAGAGGTGGAGTCTGGTGAGGAAAATAAGGCTGTCCCCCTACCCCAACAATAGGGGAGTTTGAGGGAGAGGTTGGTCCCCAAAATTCTCTTAGAACCGAGTAGGTTGCTCCGGTGTCCAAAAGAAACGAAATGAGGCGTCCCGACACTGTGAGAAGTACCCGTGGCTCCTGGTTGCAGATGGGTGTGGCGGTCGGGTCGTCGGAGCCCGGGAACCTTCAGTCCTCCAGGGCCAGGCCCAATAGATCGACCTGAGAATCCCCTGGGCCTGTTGCCCCCGCATCATCAAAGGCACGGGGACAATCTATGGACCAGTGACCCTCCCTGTGACATTTTGGGCAGGGACCCCGCGGGTTACGATGAGGGTTAGGGCAACTTTTTGCCCAGTGACCCGCCTTACCACACTTGAAGCATGGGCCCGGTGGCTCACGCACCCCGGGAGGTGGGGGGGCAGCACGAACAGGACGGGTCGAGTCTGTCACCTCTGCTGGCCGGGCAGGCGCGGTTATCACGTGGCAGTGGTTGCGAGCCTTGTCGTTCCTGGCGTGGTACACTTTGAAGGCCACCTCCAGAGCCTGTGCTTGTGGGGTTAGGGGACCCTTTTCAAAACGCCTGAGCTTGGCTTTGATATCCGGGTAGCACTGGTTAAAGAAATGGGTCATTAGAAGCTGTCTGCCCTCAGTGGATTCTGGATCCATGTTCGTAAACTGTAACATGGCTTTGGTAAGGCGGTCAAGGAATGCGGAAGGATTTTCCTTAGTGTCCTGAAAAATTTCTGCAAGTTTAGAATAGTTTACTGGTTTAAGGGCAGCCTTGCGGAGCCCTATCATGAGGCAAGTTAGGAACCGGTCTCTGGCCAGAATGCCCCCAGGGCAGTTATAATCCCAGTGGGGTTCCTGGTCTGGCACCGCCTCTGCCCCCGGAGGATGGGAGGCTAAGGTTTGGTGGACTTCATCAGCATGGAGTCTCGCTTGCTCCCAAACCCGCCTGCGCTCCTCGGGAAGCAAGTTATTAGACAGGATCATAAAAATGTCATGGTAAGTTAGGTTATAAGATTGGGTTAAATATTGAAACTCTTTTGTGAAATTGGTGGGATTAGCCGTGTATGACCCGAGTAACTTAGAAATATGTGAGAGTTCCGATAAGGCGAATGGAACGTGGACTCTCATTACACCCTCTGCCCCAGCCACCTCCCGCAAGGGCAGAACGGTGGCTGGTCTGACTTGACCAGCGTCAGACTCCGCAGCACGCGAGCGTGTGAGCGGAGGGGTGAAGGAAGGTGCAAGGCGGTGGGCGGGAGCGGAGCCGCCCAGAGGGGCTTTGGAAGATCGCGGCCTAGGCACGGGGCGGGAGGGGGATGGGGAAGAATCCGAAGACGTTCCCGACCGTCTTATGTCCTGCGGTGGGGGCGGGTGGAAGCCTCCACCCCCCCATGCGACCTGTGGTGGGGGTGGGGAGAATTTTCCAGCCGCTCCCGGATCGCTCCCGGGATCGGCGGGGGCGGGTGGAAGCCTCCACCCCCTCCTGCGACCTGCGGTGGGGGTGGGGAGAGTCCTCCAGCCGCTCCCGTGATGGGCGGGGGCGGGTGGAATCCTCCTCGGAGGAACTGGGCGAAATCCCTGTAGATCCAGAACGGGAGCCTGTTGGGGAACTAGACGGAGAACGGTTAGGTGACCTGGAGGAGGATTTTCTGTGCCTAAAAGAAACTTTGGAGGAAAGGGGAATGGAAGAACCATCGTTAGATCTGGCAGAACGGGAAGGAGTAGCCCCGCGAGGCCGGGGAGGTGGAGGTTCGTCCGCGGGGTCCATAGCAGGAGCAGGAGGTTCCGGGTGGGGCGGCATTGCTAAGAACATGTGAGCAGGTGAGCACTGAGAGACAGTAGAAGGATTTGTTTTTAAAGCCATGTAAAAGAATGCCATAATATACATCATTTCTTTCCATTTAGCAGAACGGTGGCAAAAGTTAGCTAGTTCCCGTAGAATATCGGGGTCAAAAGACCCGCAAGATGGCCATTTAAAGTTCCCCTGTAGGCCATAGGAAGGCCACCTCTTAGAGCAAAGACGAATGAGTGTAGATAATTTAACAGAAGGAATTAAGGCGTGGGGCTGTAGAGCTTCCAACAGCTGTCCCAGAGGAGAGGAAGGGGGAATTGGTTTTGAAGACTTAGCGCCCATGGCTAGAACCGTGAAAATATCCGCAGAAGGCACCCGAAGATGCTCCGAACACAGTTGCTCTGGACACAGGCGTCAGAGTACCCAGGGGACCGTGCTATGGGCTAGCTGACCCAGTCCTAGTTTTCGACGGGAGACGGGGGTCTCGGCTAGGAGGGGACAGTTAAGCCCGAAGGCTGCCCGTTGCAGCCGAAACGAACACCCAGGCCCTGTGAAAAGGCGTCCGATTTCACAGGGGGGGTGGTAGGACCTTGGCTGAGCCGAATTCAGCCAAGGTCGGGCCGCACCGTAGCGGCGGGCCGCACCGTAGCGGCGGTCACGATGAAGAAGAAGAAGAAAGAAAAGGAATGAAACAGAGGACAGAGAACCAAAAGCCCCGGGCTTTTGGGCGCGGATAAAAACAGGTCTAGCCTAGGGCGGAAGGTCGGGGGAAGAGGGGGGGTTAGCAACCACACCCAGGACACGCCAGAGGAAGCCGGGAGCTCGGCCGGCCTCCTCCAGGTGAGAGGGGATGGTTAGCCAGCCCAGGTAAACTCACGAATTAGCCGCTGACGGTTGGAGAGGGAGGGCCGTGTCGAGATGGCTGGAACACGTGGAGTGGTCGCAGGTCGTCCGGTTCTGACCTTGTCCCGGGGGAGGCCCCGAGCTCCAGGAGGCGCCAAAACCCAGAGCCGAGGCCTCAGGTGAGGGCCCCGGGGCGCGAAGGTCCCCGAGCAGACGGCACCAATGTTACTATTTTTTTAATGCGGGGGTGTTGTTCGGGAGGGGGAGACACGAGACGCGCGGGGTTGGGGAAGGAGAGACAAGACACGCGGGGTCCCACGTGGGTAAACTTTAATGGGGGAGGGTAACATACAAGGAACGGGAGTGAAGAGACGAAAGGAAAGGAGGAGGGGGGAGCGCGAGGAAAGAGAGAGAGGGCGGGTTGGAACGCCCATTTTTAAAGGGCTCTGGGCATTTTGGGGTTTGTAGTCCACTTGGAGACTGTATTTTCTGCGCATGTGTGGCCTTGTCTCCAAAGGAACAGCAATAATAATAATAATAATAATAATAATAAAAAAATTGTGGGGCATGATGTGGCTCCTTGAAAACAACTTATAAAAATTGCAAATAGTTCTGACATGAAGACACCAAGCTGGGGTCGAGGATATGTTTGTGCTTTTTTTCACAGAAAGAAAATAAAGCTGGACCTGATGATGTCGTAGCTGCAAACACCCCATAAAGGAGTTCCAGAAACAATTGGAGAGGAATCCTTGATCCAGTCTTCCCTGCCCCCACGGAGAGGAGTGCCTGATAGCAGGACCTGCTGCACCACTCTACAGGGTGTCATTCTGCCTCCGGAGAGTCCAGACAAAGAGACCCCGCTGAGAGAATCGCCAAGATGTGCTCCAGGTAGCTGAATCCAATGCACCTCACCCAGGAATCCCACCTGCCCTGAAGCACAGATGCTGAGCTGCTTCCAGAACTTGGGACGCAGACACAGATGCTCTGCTGAGATGACCTGACCATGGCGACTACAATTTTCTGCAATTTGAATTCTCTTTGCTTTGGAGCTAAAATGCAGCATAAGCATCTGACTGTTTTAATCTTTGGGACACAGAACTCATTTTTTTAAAAAAATATTTATTTATTATGTATACAATATTCTGTCTGCATGTATGTCTGCAGGCCAGAAGAGGGCACCAGACCTCATTACAGATGGCTGTGAGCCACCATGTGGTTGCTGGGAATTGAACTCAGGACCTTTGGAAGAGCAGTCAGTGCTCTTAACCACTGAGCCATCTCTCCAGCCCCACGGAACTCATTTTGATTAAATTATTAACCCCTCTTCACTTAAGAAGGGGGCAGACTGGGGTTTGACTGTTGCTCAGAGACTAAAACTGGTAACAGCAGTGTCTGTCATTGTATTCTGACTGGAATTGACCTAATGATATTTGTAACTGCTTATAGATGTTGAGGAAGTTTGACACACCCTGTGAAGTGTTTGGGTTTAATGCATATGTTAAGAATTTTAGATTTTGATTCCTTTGTGCTGCCCTAAAGAAAAATGTTTCTATACTGATCATACTGGGATAGTTAGAGACAGTTTTGCTAAGGTCTCAAAAAAAAATCAGAGCGTAGAAAAAAACAGAGAGAGCAAGAGGAGGGATGGGTTCCCCTGGGTCACCACCCTCTTACCTTCCCTTTTGGGATTTCTATTATTGATGGCTTTTGAACCGTGGGCCCTTAATAGGCTCACTAAGTTTATTTGCTGACAGGTGGCATCCAAGCCCACTCAGGTCCATTACCAGCAGCTTGATGTGGCTGATCGAGGGCTGGAAGAGCCCCTTGAGAGCGAATCTCCTATAGGAGCCATATAAAACCCAGAGATACGTGTGTCTGTTCATGACAGGCATGGGCACCAGCAGAAGGGGTGCGAAGCAAAGCACCGCAGGGAGAGGACCATGCATTCTGTCTCTGGGTCTCCTGAGGAACGTGCCTCGTTGCACAGAGGTTGATGTCCAGAGACATTGATATAAAAACCTAGATCCTCTCATCCCCCAAGTATGTAACTTTGAAAAGAACACTCTTCCACCAAGTTGGAAAAAATTTTCCCCCACCAATTGAACATGGGAGGATGGGGCCTCTGTCCCCCCCCACTGGTTAATGCCCTCAACTGCCAGATGACCTTTAACTCACCTCATTCTGATACTTAGAAAGGGCAGACATACCGGAAGCAAAGACCTGTATTTTGAGATTTGCATTTTGGTTACAGTCATCTTAAGCTCACAAGGTAAGAAAAATATTTACCTCCATCCTCTCTGCAGGGTCTAGGAAATCAACCTGGCATCTTATTTCCTAGCAGAGACCTGTAGGCACCAGGCTCCGGAATCAGTTAGCATTTTCCTTTGTTAGTCAACAATCACAGACCCTCAGTATTTACTTATCAGCTAGGATGTCTCCAGACCTGAATTCCAGCAGACCTGAGTTTCCTGACATCCTTCCCTTCCCCACTTTGTCCGTTTGCTATATAACAGCCTCTGAGAGGGAATAAACAAGACGGCTTGATCAGAAATCCTGTCTTGCTGTCATTTCTCATGTCTCTTGCCCCTTCATTCCTCTCCCCTAGGTTTATTGGGACCCCCAGTTTGCATCCAACTGGCCGGGATAAGCCACTGGCTGAAAGCAACTTCCTAAGTAAAAACTTACTTTCAAATTTTCAACATTAAAGGAGTGTGCTGTCTAGCCTGTATCAACTTGAGACAAGCAAGAGTTAACTGAAGAGAGAGAACCTCCATTGAGAAAATGCTTTCTAAAATTATTTTTTTTAAAAGAAAACAAACTACCTTTTTTCACTTTATGTACCAATCCAAGTTCCCACTCCTTCCCCTCCTTCCATTCCCCCCATTCACTCCTCAGAGAGAAAAGGCACATTTCTTTGAGGAAGGTCCCAGAACCCCCCTACTATATCTAGGCTGAGCAAGGTATCCATCTAAAGAGAACAGGTTCCCGAAAAGCCACTACATGCAATAGGGATAAATCCTCTTGCCACTGCCAGTGGCCCTGCAGTCTGCCACCCACACTCAGAGGGACCAGTTTGACCTATGTGGTTCCCTTTCTTATCGGGCTGGAGCTAATGAGCTCCCATTAGCCGAGGTAGACTCTTTCAGTGGGTGAACCCATCATGGTCTTGACCTCTTTGCTCATATTCTCACTTTTCCCACAATTCAATTGGACTTTCTGAGCTCCGTTCAGTGATACGATGCGGGTCTCTGTATCTGTTTCCATCAATAGCTAGATGAAGGTTCCATGGTGACATTTAAGATATTCATCAGTCTGACTACAGGGCAAGGCCAGTTCAGGCCCCCTCTCCTCTATTGCTTAGGGTCTTAGCCCGGGTCATCCTTGTGGATTCTTGGGAATTTTTCTAGAGTCAGGTTTCTTGCTAACCCCAAAATGGCTTTCTCAATCAAGATATCTCTTTCCTTGCTCTCATGTCTGTCCTTCCTCCATCTCAACTATGCCATTCCCTCAAGCTCTCCAACACTCCCCTTCTCCCTTCCTCTTTCTTGCATATAAATGTTTTGAGAAGGTGTCTTATTATATGTGCTTTATGTAAGGAATTGGCAATACAAATAGGAATATATAAGTAATGAATAGTGTAACATTTCTATATGTCCTATATCTATGAATCTGAGAAAGGATTACATATGGGTCACAAAATGCACTAGTTTTCCTAGATGCAAATACAATTTAATATTTTTATGTCAACTGTGACTAGTTAGGTTGTTTGTTTGATTGTTAATTTTAAATTTCTATCATGACTGAATATTATAAGAAAGAGATGGGACAAACATGATTAATAAAAATGTAATTTCTTTCAAAAGATGATGTTAAATGTGTGATTTCTGCCGGGCGATGGTGGCACACGCCTTTAATCCCAGCACTCTGGAGGCAGAGGCAGGCGGATCTCTGTGAGTTCGAGACCAGCCTGGTCTATAGAGCTAGTTCCAGGACAGGCTCCAAAACCACAGAGAAACCCTGTCTCGAAAAACAACAAAACAAAACAAAACAAAAAAAAAAGTGTGATTTCTATGATTCCCAGATATATCTGGTAATACATTTGTCTAATCTTTTTAAATGCTGGGTTTATTTTTCTTGATAAGTGAAACCAAATAATTAATTTCCTTATCATACTCAACCTGTTACCATAGCAAGTTAAGCTTGGGGGCTGTCTGTGCCTAGGGTTTTTGCTTTTGTGTCTGTGATAATATATCAGAACCAGAAGCATCTTACAGAATGAAGAGTGTATTGGGGCTTCCAATTCCAGAGGCATAAGGGTCTATCATGGTGGGGAGACTCAGCACAAGTGGCAAGACAAGGACGCATAGAGATTCCATCTCTAGCACAGGCTGGAAGCAGTGCCAGAGACTATGACCATTCACGGCCTGCCTCAGGGGACAGATGTCATCGATCACAGCCCCATCTCCAGATGCTCCACATCCTCCCCAGGGAGCTTCACCACCTGGGACCAACTGTTCAAATATCTGAACTTGTAGGAGACATTCTCATTAAAAGCACCACAGAGACCAATTTAAAGGTCTGACACTATAGTCTGGAGGTATGCAGGAAACAGGAAACATTTTTAAATAATAGCAGAAATTTCCTCATATCAAGAGAAATTAGTCAACTCATCTGTAGACCACAACAGTTGTGACTGGATAATAATCTCCCTGCATAGTGTTGTAGTTACGTTAAAATTTTAAAAATATTTCACATTTTTATTCTTGGAACACTATGTACCTCTGCCTCACTGTGAACACCAGATTGACCTCAAACCTTCAGAGATTTACATCTCCCTATGCCCTTCCTAATGCTGGGCTTAAAGGCATTGATACTACTCCTTGCCTCACAAAAGGTAAAACGTCAAGGCTTTGTACTACACTGAAAATCCAATAACACAGAGCAAAATCTACCAAATAGAAGCTTCAAGAGAGAAGTAGTTTTCTACAAAGACAAGCCCATTCACGACCACTTAGTAAGGATAGATGATAGATAGATGATAGATAGATGGATAGATGATAGATAGATGGATAGATGATAGATAGATGGATAGATGATAGATAGATGGATAGATGATAGATAGATGGATAGATGATAGATAGATGGATAGATGGACTGATAGATAGATGGATAGATAGATAGATCATAGATAGACAGATGGATGGATCGATAGATAGATAGATGGACGGATAGATGGGCAGATAGATAGACAGATGGATAGATAGATAGATGGATAGATGGACGGATAGATATATGGATAGATAGATGGATGGATAGTCAGACAGAGAGACAGACGGGGGAGAGAGAGAGACAAAATTTTAGAATGAAGTATTGCAGCTGCCAAACAGAACAAGTGTCAAGTAAGATTCCTGTACCGAGTAACGGAATCCATCAACCTTGAAGCAGCAATGCTGAGACTTTGCAGGATAAACATAAACTAAACCCAAGGTTACTTCCAGGTGACACGGCACATGAACAGTGAGCACGCTGTCATGAGCTCTGTGTTGCTTAGCAACGGCAGATTTAACCAGCCCCATCCGTTTGTACTAATCAAACTGAGCAAAGGAGGACTCGTTACTTCCGGTCCCTAAATGTACAGGGTGTACATTTTAGAAGGATTTTTGTCTGTGGTTTAAAGTTCATATTGCTTTAAAAATCTAGTAGAAAGGTATCTAGTGTTGAGCTGAGAGTAACCTGACCACAGCGATGTTCTCCATCCTGAGGAAGTTCTGCTTTAAGAAAAAGCCGAAAACCTCTAACCCTAACTCTTACGACCCAGAAAATGAATTTTATGAAGAAATGTGCATGGGAAACATCGAAGTGACGCTTTGTCTAATCCATAACAAGAAGTTTCTGTAAATAATGAGGACGAAGAGAAATGATGAGAAACTTAGAGGCTAAGAGTGCGGGGCCTTGGGGAAATCAGGAGATGGGAGAAGCCGACCTCTCTGAGCTCACTGAGGGCCACAGGGCTGAGGCGAGTCCAGTTACGCTTTCTGTATCACAGTCTCCTTGGCACCTGTGAACTGTAAGACCAGAGCTCCAGCAGGCTTGCTGTCATCCCGTAATTCCCATATGGAGTGTTTTCTTATTGTTAATATTAAATATGCAATAGAATAATACAACAAATATAAAGAAATTAGATCTGTGTACTAAATTTTCTAATACAGTAAATTATAAGAACAAATAAATTTAATTTTAGGATGAAATTAATTGGTTTATATGTCAGAGGATCTACATGTTACATAATACTTGCAAACACATTAGTGACTGCTTATGGTGGCATAGTGCCCCGCAGTTTCATTAAAAATGCCCCTCATTCCCACAAAACCACACTCCACTTGGCATATTTTTATATTCATCTCTATCTGATTATTTTAATTAGGAATGCAAGACAAATGCCTTTGATGATCAAAAGTCCATGCAACTATTTTTTTCTTTTCCATTCTGACTGTAGTTTTCTCCACGTCTTTCCTCTCAGAACCTATCCCCTTCCACTCCTCCTCCTCTGTCTCTTTTCAGCGAGGGTGAGCCTCCCGTGGACATCAGCCAGCCATGGTCTAGTAGTGGCAGTGAGAGAGGCAGCTCCTCTCCTTTTCAGGCTGGAAAGGCAATGTGGTAGGAGGAAATGGCCCCCAAAGTAGGCAACAGAGTCAGAGACATCACAGCTTCCACTGCTAGGAATCCCGTAAGAAGGCCAAGTGACATAACTGTGGTGTATGTGCAGAGGGCTTAGGCCACGTTTGCCTAGCCTTGACGAATATGAAGGGTGCACACCATGAGAAGAATTAGAATCCTCACACCAAGCAAAGGAATAACTGATTTCTAGAAGATGAGCAGGAAGCAGTTGGGCTAAAAGAACAAGACACAGATTATCAACACTAATGAGAGGAGAATTTGGAATTAAATTTGGGGCTATACAGCCAGAATTTTTGCATACTATGTAAAGAATTTTTTTTGACATCACAGGGGATTTAGGGACATTTGATATTTCTAAAAAGAACTATGGTAAAATCTTTGTTGTTTTCTGTTTTGTTTTTCAGATCGGCTTCCTCTGTGTTGGCCTGTCCTGGAACTCATTTGTTGACGTGGGTGACCTCTGCCTATCAAGTGTTGGAATTTATGATCTGAAACCACTATGCCAGTCTAATTCTTTCATTTTTTTGAAAGCAGTAAAAACAATGGGCAAAGCAGGGAAAATTCAGAAGATCCTTATTGTTGTAACATGGAGCCGCAGGCCGCTTCCCTGCCACCCCAGCTCCCGGCCACCAGCTAGCTTATGCCCCGAAATAATTACATGGAAACTGTATTCTTTTGAACACTACCTGGCCCATTAGTTCCAGCCTCTAATTGGCTAGCTCTTACATATTGATCTAACCCATTTCTAATATTCTGTGTAGCACCACGAGCTGGCTTACCAGGAAAGATCTTAACCTGCGTCTGTCTGGAGTGGGAGAATCATGGCGACTCACTCACTCGGCTTCTTTCTCCCAGCATTCTGTTCAGTCTACTCCGCCTACCTAATTTTCTGTCCTATTAGGGGCAAGCAGTTTTCTTTATTAATTAACCAATGAAAGCAATAGATAAATACAAGACCCACCTCCATCACCTTATTGAATTCAGACATGGTTAAATGAAGACAAATGACCAAAAATAAAAGCAGGCAATACTTCTGAGAAACTTGCTAAGCTGAGTCATGCTAAAAGGAAAATTTGTGAGTCTACACTTTTCACAAAGCCCATGTTATTGAGTTCTTATTGTCCTTAGCTAGAATTGCTGCATTTCTCGTGTAAGATATAAGGCATAATGGACACAAGGAAAGCCAAGACTACTTGCAGGGAGATCCCTTTATTTAACTGATTTGTCAACTTCCTGAGATGGTGGAAACATAAATGTTCACTAATGATCCTTATACTACATGCTGAGCTAGGGAACCCAGAGACAGAAAGACAAGCACAGCATGTACTTACTCATAAGTGGATACTAGGTATAAAGCAGAGGATAGGCAGGCTACACTCCACAGTTCCAGAGAAGCTAGGTAACAAAGATGCCACTAAGAGGGATGCATGGATTGCCCTAGGAAGGGGAAATACATGTGATCTCCTGGGTAAACTGAGGCAAGGGGGGACAGTACAGTGCGGGGAGGTGGATGAGAACATGAGGGAACAGCATAATAAAACTGGGTGACAGAGAGGGAGAGCAATGAAAGAAATATTTTTTACTGATGGAGGGAGCCATTGTGGGGTTGGGGAGAAACCTGGTGCTATGGAGATTCCCAGGAATCCACAAGGATGACACCAGCTAAGAGTCCTGGAGAGAGTGCCTGAACTGGCCTTCTGTAATCAGATTGGGGACTGCCCAGTTATAGAACCTTCTTCCAGGGGTTGAAGGAAGCAGATGCAGAGATCTTCGCCAAACACTGGGCCAACTGGAGCTGAAAGAGAGGGAGGAGGGATTGTATGACAAGTGGGGACAGTGTCTTGATTGGGAAAACCCCAGAGACAGCTGACGGGAACTCCGGGGAGCACATGGAGCACACTGACAGAGGCTTGGTTTGTTTGTGGAACCGCTGGGAGTGTAAGCAGGTGCATGAACTGACTCTTTGGAGTCCCTTGCCTACGGTGGGGAAGGAGGAACAGCTTGTTCATGCCTCAAGCTGATGTGCCAGGCTTTTTGACTCTCAATAGGAAGCCTTGCCCTTTCTGAGGAGTGGATTGGGGGTGGGGGGAGGGAGACTAAGGAGAGGATGAAGGGGGAACTGTGGTTGATATATAAAATTAACAGAAAATTTAAAATAAAATAAACATAAAATTGATTTTCATTTTATTGACATTCAGAAATCATTATACTTCTTGAGTCTTCTAGACTTGCATTTTAACATAAATGTTAAAAGGGTTCAGGAAGATCTTGTGTTATCTGGTATTTGGACTTGAATTCAGTCCTATCATTCAAGTTTCTGTGACAACTGAATTTGGCAATAATTCTCTGAATCTTTATCAACTGTGATTCCAGAGAGCTGTTTTAAACCACATAAAAAGCAGAAATTATTTGCAATATCTTATGTTCTTTACTGTATCAAAATCTTAATGTGTAAAATACAGTGTGCTTCCAATGCTCACATTATGCCATCCAAACTCAGAATGAAAATGAAGTGAGGGCTAACATAAGGGTTTTAACATGCTGGAAGGGCATAATGGAGAAATAGGCAAAATGGGAAGAAGAAGCATATAGGAAAGACACACATTGCACTGCATTTAAAGGTGAAAAAAAGAATCTACATTAAGTATGGGCATAAAACTATTTCCAAATCACCCAGGAAAGAGTTTTGTGCATGTGTGCCATTTCCACTTCGTTGTTTTTCAAATCTTTTTTTCCAAATATGCATGCATTTTAAAATTTCATGTGTACCTATAGCAAAACACTCAACCCAATTTTGAAGTAAGCCACTTTAGTTTTATTTTATTTTATTTTATTTCCATGAGTGTTTTCCTTGCAAGTATGTGTGTGCTGCATGTCTGAGTCTGGTACCTGCAGAGGGAACCAGAGAAGAGGGTGTTGGATCCCCTGAAACTGGAGTTACAGATGACTATGAATGTCCTTGTGGGTCCTGGGAATCAAACCTAGATCTTCTGGAAAGGCAGACAGTATTAATAGCTGAGCTAACTCCAGTCCTCTGGACTGTTTTAATATAACAACAAGTCTGAATTTCAACTCACCAGTGGTTTAATTTCTTTATCAGTTATCTTTTTAATGTGAATTTGGGCCATAATGCATTGGTGGCATTTCATTACATGACTTGAGAGCTCTGGTTACAAAAGGACAGAGACAATAAGGTTGAGTCAGATGGAAAATTAGTGTTGGTTTTACATTTGCTTCCTCAAGAGCAGTGTGGGAAGGGTTTGATCTTTTGTCAGCTTTTGTGAAGCTCAGTAGACACCATGGCAATTCACCCAAGCTCAGACTTTCCCTCAGCGATTTCAGGCTATGAAATGGGAACCTGCCATTCAAAGTAGAGTGGAGTTTGTCCCAGTGCTCAAGATTCTGGAGGTATGTACAGAACTCTGGATTCCATCCACAACATGATGGGGATGTAAAAAGAGAAATGATTAGCCAGGATTCAACATTTGGTGTCACGGATATTCCAAGGATGGAGAGAGCTTGAGTGTGATTAGGTTACAGCTTATGTAAGAAGGCAGAAGGATATTGTTAGGAATATTTCCTAACCGAGCTCTCTGATGATGCAAAAATTCCCAATCAAGCCAAATCAAAACAAGCCAAATTAAGAAATATCCAGGTTTAATGGGAGATCTGCGCTCTCGGGTGGCCCCGAGAGGGAAACGGGAAGCTGCAGAAAAGCGAGCCCCGAGAGGAAGAAAGGGGGACCACTTATTCTTCTTTTGGGGGATCACTTAAGTACCCTGGGGAGTGGCCCTGACCCCATCCCCAGGGAGGGGTCAGGACCTGGCCTGCTGGGATTTGAAGTCCAGACTAGGCTTAGGGGCTGAGATAGACGCCAGGGACTGGGGCCTATGCTCCCAACCTAACAGATATAAGATGAAAAGCTAAGTTTAGACTGTTTATACTAACAGAACAGATGTTAGCCCTAGGAATTACACCAAGATCAATTGGCCAGTGGGTAGTTGAATTGACAAGGGTAGAGCTCATGTGTCAAAATTGATTTATAACTCACCTGTGTTTATGCGGTCTGTGTGTCACAGACATGAAGGATTCTGCTAAGAAGTGAGAAGATACCATATGTGGATTATTCAAGAACAAAATATGAAATGCTGCTTACTGCTAGTTGCATGTGGCTGAATAAATATTCAAGAAATATTAGGAGATATATAAGGGGTACTGGAGAAAATTCAAAAATGTCCCAGTAGGAAGGACAGTATTCATTGAACCAAATGACATGGAGAACATTGGTTCCACTTCAGTACGGTGACAAGAATGAGTCTATGGGGTCAAAATGGGAAGTCATAAACAGAATTTGGGAGATCTGTTTGTGAATGAAAGAGACCAATGTGACTGAGGCAGGTACAGACATGCTGTGCAGAGTCTTCTGTTTTACTGTGGAGACTGGGACAATTTCCCCAGCATAAATAGCTTATTTTACATGTAGGGCATCAGTAGAATTGATTTTGTGCCATAGTGAGTTGATATGCTAACATTATCTGAAGTACAAGGGTCAGTTAGAACCAGACTGCCAGGTAAAGGCTACTCAGTGGTTTGTTGCTACAATCCAAGTTGCTGCAATTCTGTCTTGTTTCCAGAGTCTTGGGGGCATAGGTATAAAAATCCTTTAGAGATGACTTCTTCATTGTCTCTTCGTGTCTGCAGCTGTGGGTTTCTAACGAGGGTTAACAGGTGTACTTAGGCATGCACACAAACATGCTCAAGGAGGCAGTTTATTAGCCTGCTATTAGTAGTAGTTTCTCCTTGGTTTTTGGCCGTCATGGGGGTGGGTGCCAAGATAACAGTGTCAAGTTGAAGTTGTGTCCTGCAAAGAAAGCCTTTACTACATTCAAAATGTAGTTGATCCCATAACATTTGTACCACTAGAGCACAAGAGAGTTTATCTTGCAACCTTGGTCATTATTGTAGCATACAGAGCTTATGATGGTGAAGGGTTTACTTTTCTTCCATTCAACATAAAATGAATCCTCTACCATCATTAAAACTAACCAGTTTGTACGAAGGTTTCACATTGTTACCAAGTTGTATGTGTTGTTTTGAGCAAGAGGAAGTCTCCCCAGTGATGTTTGGAGGATAAAGAGGGTTGTTGGTGGACAGAACCGAACAACTCAGAAAAGGTAACCAATACTTGTCACTAGGCTTTTTATTGAATAAGTTATGATATTGGGGGAGGGACTATCTCTCTCTATATATATAAACATGTATTCATATCTATTTACATATATGTGTGTGTAAATAATATTGGAAGTATTATTGAAAGTATTATTGCAAGTAGGCTTTCATAAGGCATTTTCAAGGGTCTTTAGTGTCTTTCCCCTTTCAAACTGCCTGTTTCTTGCACCCTTTTCCTTCACAGTATCATGTCCCACATAATGCCTTGGTACTTTCCTGCCTTCTGGGTACTTGAGCAAACAAAAGTAGCATCTGCATGTGAGGGAGAACAAGAAAGATTTGTGTTTCTGAATCTGAGTTATTTCCCTCAGAGTGAGAATTTCCAGCACCATTCATTTGCTTGTAAATCTCATGATTTCTTTTTTAGGTAAATAATATTCTTCTGTGTAAGTAAACCATATTTTCATTATCTATTATCAGTTTATGGACATCTGGGTTGTTTCCAATTCCTGGCTATTCTGAATAGGTTAGCAGTGAACATGAATGAGCAGATATCTCTGTAGTAGGATATAGCATCCTTCAGAATTATGAACAGGTATAGCTGTATCATAAGGTAGATCAACCTCTAGTTTATTTGTCAGATGTCTCTAACCCTATCCAATTCTGTAATCTGCCTTTTCACTAAAATGACAGTGCCCTTTGTTTATGGAAGTGATTTATTTTCATGATGTTCTATTTGTCAGCTCTTGGTTTTAATATCTATACTACCAGTGTCCTCAGAAAGTCCTGTCTTGTTCCCATAAACTGAAGCACATTCCATATTTTCTATAAAGTTTGGCTTATCATGTCAAAACGTCAGAAGCTTGGAGTTGAGCTTTATGCAGTAGCCCTGCATCCTTGATGTGGTAGATGTTTTACTTCTTCAATCAGCATCATCTATGTTTGAGTGAGTAGAAGAAGACAAGAAAGCATATGGCATTTGGACCTTTTGAAGATTGAGTAGATGGTCTTTGACCCTTCATTTACAATATCAGAATATCACAGTTAGGAGTTACTAGTGAAACTTGTTGAAAGGCTGAGGATCTAACACTAACTCAGTGTGAGAGTACTTGCCTGATAATTTGTCCACAGTATTGTGGACAGGGACATTGCCAAAAATCTTTGAGTACTTACCGAACTCTGTTAGAATGGTCACTTTTGAAATTGACAATGTGTATTGAAGTGAAGAATATCTGTCGACTGCCTTGGCGGGTTACTTAGTCTAGAGGTGTAACCCGCCTGGCTGGTCAGTTATTCCAGGGTCACGGAGAGGTACTACCTGAAAGACATGGGCGGGAGACAGGAAGGAGGCCAAGCAAAGTTCTTGTCAAAGCCTCCGTTTATTAGAGTCATTGTACAGCTTATATATCCTCTGAATGAAGAGTTTGGGGGGCTGGGGCATGGGAACTTGCCTCGTGGTCCACGCCGGTCACGTAGGCCAAGAGGTTACGATCGGTCAGGTCACGATTCCTCTGCCAGGAGTTCACAAGTTGACACACCTAGTTCTCTGGATAATTAGAGTGTGAGGCGGTTCCGCTAACAGCTAGCTCTCTATTGACAGTTAATTTGGGAGTGGGATAGGCTTTGTCAATAAAACAATTCTCAATACAATTGGGAAGTGGAGCCCTTTGCAAACTCCTCAGGGCGATGCTCCCTATAATAATTTTGGGGGGGGGAAATGGCTCCTGACAAATATCAAGTAGAATTGTAATATTGAAGGTTAAAGTGTTGGGTCTGGGCATCGTTGCTCAATGATGGGGAACAGGCCATCAAAATCTATTGAACCAAAAGCAAAACTTCATTCCAGAAAAATAAAAAATCACCATGGGGCACACAAAGCTCATCAGCTATAGTTGTGACCACAGCAAAAGAATTTTTACAGTCTTGAGGTAGAACTCAGATACAAATTACTTTTTTAAAAATAATTTCCAGGTTCTGGTTATTACAAATAGTGCTGCTATGAACATAGTTGAACAAATGCTTTTGTAGTATTGTTGGGCCTCTCTTGGGTATATTCCCAAGAGTGGAATTGTGGGATCCTGAGGTAGGTTGACTCCCACTTTCCTGAGAAACCACAACACTGATTTCCAAAGTGGTTGCACAAGTTTGCATTCCCACCAGCAATGGATGAGTGTTCCTCTTACTCCACATCCTCTCCAGCAAAGGCTATCATTGGTGTTTTTGACTTTAGCCATTCTGACAGGTGTAAGATCATATCTCAAAGTTGTTTTGATTTGCATTTCTCTGCTAAGGAGGTTGAGCATGACCTTAAGTGTCTTTTGGCCCTTTGAACTTCTTCAGTTGAGAATTCTCTATTCAGTTCAGTGCCCCATTTTTTTAATTGGGTTAATTAGCATTTTAAAGTTTAGTTTCTTGAGTTCTTTATATATTTTAGAGATCAGATCTTTGTCTGATGTGGGGTTGGTGAAGATCTTCTCCCATTCAGTAAGTTGCCTTTTTGTCTTAATGACAGTGTCCTTTGCTTTACAGAAGCTTCTCAGTTTCAGGAGGTCCCATTTATTCATTGTTGTCCTTATTGTCTGTGCTACCGGGGTTATACATAGGAAGTGTTCTCCTGTGCCCATGTGTTGTAGACTATTTCCCACATTCTCTTCTATCAGGTTCAGTGTGTTCAGATTGATATTGAGCTTGACCTTATTGTCTTTTGGACATTTGAACTTCTTTTGTTGAGAATTCTCTGCAGAAGGAGGGAGAACAAGAGCAAAGAAGTCAGGACTGCAAGGGGTGCATCCACCCACTGTGATGGTGGAGCTGACCTAATGGGAGCTCACCATGGCCAGCAGGACTGGGTCTGAACGAGCATGTGATCAAACCGGACTCTCTGAATGTGGCTGACATGGAGGGCTGACTGAGAAGTCAAGGACAATGGCACTGGGTTTTGATCCTAATGCATGTACGGGCTTTGTGGGAGCCTAGCCTGTTTGGATGCTCACCTTCCTAGACCTGGATGGAGGGGGGAGGACCTTGGACTTCCCACAGGGAAGGGAACCCTGACTACTCTTAGGACTGGAGAGGGAGGGGGAGGGGAAGTAGGGGTAGTGGGAGGGAAATGGGAGGATGGGAGGAGGTGGAAATTTTTAATAAATAAATAAATTAAAAAACAATAATTTCCATTTACAGTTTTTTTTTTTTTTTGTCAAACTAGTGTTTGCATTTAGCCCAATGTCTTTCTCACAGTTTCTGAGGGTGTTTACCGAAGCCTTGCATTCTCCTGATACTGCCAGGTTTGCATAACAGGAGAGGGTAGGGGGCAATGCACAACCAAAAAGTCATTTACAACCCCTCATTTAAAAGTTACTCAGCTCACATCAGTTGCTAGTCATAAGTGGCTGGGGGATTATCTAAAAGCTGAACCTCAGTTTGCAGACAGAGTGATTGGTTGTAAAGCAAAGTACCCCCCTGTTAATAGTTAACCCTTAAGATGCTGGAAAAAACTGCTTGTATGTAGTCTTCTCTCATTCTACTAGGCTTACAATTTGATATTTCTTTATTTCTGCATTTATCTTTCTGGAACCTACATTTTTATATTCTTATTCTTGAACTGTTCAAAGTTTTGCTAGATTTTAGCATTTTGACTAAACACATAACCTCTTGGGTACTATTTAAAAATATAATTAGAGAAGCACACTGCTAAACTTTTCAAATAAATGGCTTGAAATGTATACAGAAGAAACTTGTGACTTTTGCTTGAATTTTTGCTTTGCGGGGTTTGCTGTTATCCTACATACACATGCCCACTATACTTCTCAGCTGGAAGCACAATGTAGCAACCTTGGGTTCTTGTGTTTGTGTACAGATGTTTGTTCATTTAGTGTGTCTAGTTGGTAATGTAAGAATGACAAACAGCAAAAACTCCCAGATTAAACTGAAGAAGGCCTAAATTTGCAAAGAACATTATAAACAACTCATTTGTAGTGTGTAATGTGGGTACCAAGCAAACTTTAAAAGAACTGAAAGATAGTTTAAAGACGTTGATTAAATTTAGTGTTAGTTTTTAAGAACAGTTTGTATCATGAGGGCCGACTTGTTGGGGTTTCAAAACACAAACAAAAGCAGATGCAGCTGTTCCATTCCTAGGTATGCATCTAAAGGATTCTAGTGTACCACAGGGTCATTTTTAAAATTTCCTCTCCAACCTCTACTTCCTCTAACTCTATGTTGCCCCCTCCCAACTCAAATTAACAGTCTCTTTTTCTTCAAGTATTATGGTAGATATATAAATACTGTCTCTATAATTCTATGTACTGCCTATTTGGTCTTGCTTGTATATACGTTCTCTGGGCTTGGTATCGGACAACAAATTAGGTGACTCAACCCTGGGAAAAATTAATTTTCCCTCTCTTGGCAAAACACTTATTCTAGGTATGGGTCCCGTGAATTTTTAGCATTTCTCTTGGAATTGTTCAGATCTCCGTAGGCAATCACATTGTTGAGGCGCTGGTGTGGTTTCCCTGTCTATTCTAGAAAACAGTCTCATAGCAGACTTCCTGGAATCTTCTCTGCCCCGCTTTATAAGAATTCCCTGTGTCTGTGTCTGTGAATCATATTACAGAGTCAACCCAATTGAGACTGGTGACTCAGGATCAGTTGCTGTCTGCATTCTGACCAGTTGGGACTTTCTGAAATGTCCCCCACCCCTACAGAGAGTGAGATTCTTGCCCACCCGTGTTATTTCTGTTCTATTTAGAGCAGCACAGCAATGGAATCAGCTCACATGTGTTGTCACTGGTGAATGGGTAATAATCGCTACCTGTGCATAATGGAATTTTATTCTTTCATAGATAAAAATGAAATTTATGAAAAATATAGAAATATTAAGTGAAGGACACAAACCCAGAAAAATATTGCATTTTTAGACATTCTAGGTTTTTTTTGTGTTTTGTTAGTTTGTTTGTTCATTTGTTTTCCTTCGGAGACTATGTTGTAATTATTAGCCTGTCCTGCCATGTCTCCTGGTACCCTGTCCCTTTAAGAGATAAGAGCCGCCCACTTTTAATCTCCTCCTTCCCAAGGAGCCAGCTGATCTGGCAGTCTCTGCCCCTTCCTTCCCCTTCCTCTTTCCTCTTTCCCCTTCTTCCTTTTTCCCTCTCTTTTTCTCCCCCCCCATAACCCTTTACATTTATACCCTCACAATACCCAAGCTCCCTCTGCATGGCATATCTGTCTGTCTCCCTCCTGGCATGGTGAACGACAGGGTCTCTGATTCTTGTGCCTTGTGTTGAACTCTTTTCCTTTTGCTAGTTAGCCTTGTCCAACTCTATGTCTTCATTTCTATTTTATGTTATTATATTACATTTTCTTCTGTTTGGTTTGTTATTTTCTAATAAAAGACTGAAAGAGAATAAATGTGGATGGGAGGGGAGGAACTTAGTGAGGATACATTGTATGAGACAATAGTCTATGCTCAATAAAATAAAAACACTGAAGTGAAGATGCTAGAGTACTGTATTGGTTCAGTGGGTGAAGGCACCTTAAACAGATTTATGATGTATTCTTTTATGTTTATCTTTGTTTTCTACACAGTAATGCACACAGTGAGACACACAGACACACTCACTCCCTCACACACACACCTTGTCTCACCAACTTCAGATGACTTAGAGGTGAGGTCAGTGTTCTCCCTGAAAAGACTCACTTGTTCTTTCCTCACAGGCCTTTGACTGCTTGAAGTTCTGTGCCTAGGATTATACAATCTTAAAGTGCTAACTTTCCAGGTTTAATGGAATATAAATGTAGTATGAATATTCAAACATAATTTCATTATGGATTTTTAGAAATGGATATTTCAAATACCTAGAGTGGGTGTAAGTTGTAGGTTTCTGTAGCTGCTGAGGTTTGGTGAAATTTAACTATCTTGCCATTTTTCTTCACTATTTTGCTTAGTCAGCCTCAAACTGCTGCATATCTGAGGCTGACCTTCCTTTCTTGATCCCATGTGCCTCCACCTCTTCAGTTCATGAATTATTAGGGTGAACATCTTCAAAATAGGAAGAAAATTATACTCAATTTATAGGAACCGATTTGAAGTGTTAAGTTAGAGAATTACTACAGAACATTTTATTTGGAGACAGAAATTATTGTTTTTAATCCTGTGTTGAGTTTTGTCTCAGGTAATTAACTGACATTGGCCGACAAGTGAAGATAAGACAGGATTTTCCTGTAGTAATAAAACAGCAGATGCGATTGGGGGACAGGGAGAAAGGAGGAGTGACACATGACCGTGAGAAAAACTTTTAAAATAAAGACATAAGAAGGAAAATATAGTGTGGCTTGGGGTGTAGAGTCTGGAATTAGACTGCGCTGACTTGAGCCAGCTCATTGTACCTAGGCTTAGTTTAACAGTTCCCAAGGGGAGAGCTTACTTCTGCTGTGATGTTTCTATAGGAATCACCTATTTAAGTTACTCTTCTCAGAGAGCAGAGTCTACAATTCAAAGCAAGAGATCTAATTCTGAAAACGTGCTGGGAAGATATTTGTGTGTGTTGTTATATGTCAGCATCTTTCAAAGATAAATTGTTCATGATTTCAAACTAAGACCTGTTTATAATTTTAAAAATTGGGTCATAGTGTTTTTATGCACCCCCTTAAACACTGCATTAGGGGGACAGACAGGTGGATCTCTATGAATTGTAGCTCTACCTAGTTGCAAGGCATGATCCAGGACAGACAGGACTATGTAGTGATCAGACTCTCTCATTGAAAACTGAAGAGTTAGAAGGGTAAGTTTTTAATTTTCTTAGCCAGAAATATTTTAAGATAAATGCTTTCCTTACTACATATGTGTGCATAGAAATAAGACATGTTTGCATCAACACCAAAAATGAGATTGTTTAATGGTTTAACCCATTTTGTTTGTTGTTTAATTGTATTTCAGGGATCCACTCCTATGTCAATTTCTGATTCTCTGTTTATTAAATTATTGCCTGCACCATTCTTCTTCAATATACCATTCATAAGTAGTTGGTTGTCTGAACATTGGGTGGGTTCCTGTCATTTCACACTCTATAATTTATAACTGCCCTTTAATTGAAACTAAATTCCTATGTGTATAGATACTGAGCCAATAGGCCTGTGGCTGAAGCTCTGGAGGCATATACTTTGTGTTTTCTTATTTTCAAAGTTTTAATAATGGTTTAATAAAGAACTTTAGCTATATTGAATTTTTCCCATTTAATTTTTTCACTTATTTATTTATGTTGTGTTAATAATGAAACCAGTTTCCTATTTAATCATTTGGCTTTACCTAAAATCTGTTGAAAGTTTATTGACATTTGGCTAGAATAATGCTCGAAGTGTGTGTGTGTGTGTGTGTGTGTGTGTGTATTACTTTTAAAAATGAAATGAGTGGACAGATTCTTACACATAAATATAGTGCAAATGTTTCACAATCACCTAGAATTATATGGATTAAAATTTTATTTTGGTATTAGCTGCCTCTGGATTATATTTTTCTGCATTTAATAGTGTGATTCCTCTAAGTTTAGAGAGCCCTCAACTGGGATTTCTCATGGCACTGGTGACATTTTGGATCAGGCAGCTCCATCCTCCTCAGCTCCTATAATCTGCTGTCTTTCTAACTTAACAGGCATTTGAAGTATCATTTTAAATTTTGACCTGAACATTTTGACCTATAGATGTTTTCCTTTTAGCCAAATAAATCTAAAGTGGAATTTTCTTGGTTAATGACAGTTTTAGGCAATTAAGTGTTATGGCGAAGCATCATATTATTCCTGATGGTCCCTGGTTTTTGAAGGTTTCTGTTACAGTTGTTTCTTCTTTGCATGAAGAAAGTAGAGTAACATTCTAATAGTTTTATGTTCATACAAGATTATAATTTACTGATGTGTCTGTACAGGATTTTGTGAAACACTGCTGTAGTACAATTATTTATGTTATTGGTGCATTGTGCAACATATTCAATCTATATATTAGGTAATTGGAGAAATTTTGATGCAAGTGAGGGCTTTTGATGGCAAGCCACTATTTTGAAGTTACCATGGTCATTGTTTAGCGACTACTTTAAAACTGACTTATAGATGAGAGTTTGTTTTTTGTAGTTTCTTGATCTTAAAGGTAGAAGAGCTGTGGATTAGGAAAAAATTCTGTGCTGTACAACCATTGGAAAACTGCCACTCCAACTCATTCTTTAAATCTTAAGGTGTTTTGTTTTGTGGATGTTACTTATGAATATTGAGAGTTTTTGATTTTTGACTAATTAAATTAGTCAACACATGTTTTAAAACTCCCTCCTTTTGTTTTAATCTGTTGAAGCACAGCACAAGAATTTGAATTATTGGTAGAATTTGAATTACGACTTGCAATTATTTTCTGAGATAAATGTATGATATAATTACTGGGAACAAGTACATTTTTCTGATAATTCTTATTTATGTTGAACTTCTCTTTTTAGAAAAGCATATGAAACATGATTGTTTTACTCAGGTCAACATTATTTAAAATATTCCTTTGGTTTGTGTATTTTATGCACATTCTATTGTAAGTTAAATCTTCTTATTTTATTGAAAGTCCTAGAATAAACCACTTCAGAACCAACAGTAGCTAGCTATTACAAAAATACCCTGAGACTAATGCATCCAAAACTCCTTTGCAATTGAAGCACTGTGGATAATTCTGTTAATTATTTGAATGTCTGATATGTGTTCTTTTGGAAACATTGTTCTTTTGAGTAAAATGTTATAACTATTTTAAAAATATTTGTTTTTACAATATAATTTGAGTTCAATGACATTTTAAAAATAGTTGAATCTGAGTACACTTATATTTATACTCATTAAAACTCAAATTTAAGCTGATTACACTTAACATTTTTATTACCATATTCACAAGTGTTTATTTAACAATTATTCTAAACCAATCTAATATTTTTAATGAAGATGTTCAGTATCCTTAAAGATATTTTAAAACAAGAAACAGGAGCTGATGTTGATCCACATTTGCCATTTACTGTCCTTTTTATGTCAGCCACAAAGGACATTGCTGCCTAAACTCATAGTAAGTCTAGGTAGGGCTCATTCATACTTTGGTCTGAAGACACCAAAAGATAGAATAAGGAATTTTAGACTAAGTAACTGATTAACACAGCATATTAATAAACGAATTTCTTCTTCATTTCTGGAACCAGACTGTTAGCTATGTGACTCAGATGAGCTAAGAGAGCCAGATCAACGAACAGATCTGTTTCCATAACTGTTTCGTGTTGGCAAAATAACTTAAAATAAGTCGTTCCTTTCCATCAAGAAAGGAAAAACTTTCTAGCTTGAGTTCACTGAACTCTTTAACATGTGCTTACTTGACCAGAGTAAAGGATTCATATCTGTTGCTTTGGTGTGTGTGTATAGGTGTGTGTGTGTGTGTGTGTGTGTGTGTGATTTCACAACTCTAGAAAGGGCTCTACAACTAGAAGGGGCATTACAACAGTTAAGAAAGGTCATCAGTATCTACTTGATTAAAAAAACACTTTTGTATTTCTGGGATATTTAGCATTTCTGTTTATTTGTCCGGTAAGATAAGCTAACCAGCAAAAGATGTATGTAATCTAAACAGGCACAGACCAAACTATAGAAAACAAATAAAAAGAACCCCGAGTTCACCCCGTTTCACACTAACACCAGCATCATCTCCCGCAAAAGTTACAGGGTTCATGCTTCCCAAACTCCTTCCTCCTGCAAACAGAAAATCCTTTTCTCAAATGACAATGGAATATTAGAAGAAGAAGAAGAAGCTATTGTGAGATCCTTTAATTAGATTCATAATCCTACACTTTTCTCTTATGACAATTACATTTTAAAACACTAGCCATTATTTTAGGTGTCCCTCTCCCACCTTGTGCAGAAAACCACAATATCTTACTGTTGGTCCAGGTCCAGGGACAGAGTATCACAGAGGAACAGAAAACCAAAGGTCAACAAAGACGCATCATTTAATAGAGCATAAAACCCACAGACCAACACTTCAGTCCAATAGGAATCAGGAATCACTAGTACAGAAGTAATCAGGGTTGTTTACAGATTCCGATCTGCTTCTGTGAGATTGAAAACTGCATTCTGAGCTGCAAACTTTAATTATACATGCCCTATTCAAGGTCACTTTTCATGCTGCTTTTGCTGTCCACAGCAAGCAGCTGTTGACACAACTTTAACATTTTGAGCATTCTAGGGTTATCAAAATAAGCTTTCTGAAGGCAATTTGGGCTGCAGTGTTTCTTCCTAGTTTCCAGATCTGAGATCTAATCTAAAGTGAGGTCCGATTCATGTTATTTCCTAGTTCATGCTTTCTTCCTGCTTTCTACTATAAAAGCTGAGGCCAGTAACTGCCAGCTGTAGAAAGCCACATTTGAAAATGTCTGTAAGAAAGATTGGCAATTATCTGCCTCTATCTATCAAGATAATATCCATAAAATCTGAAAAATATTTATATGTAAACAGGAATACACTGTGCCATCTGAAAGACCTGTTATTAAAACCACTGCAAAAACAAAATTGAGTCCTGAGAATAAATTAAAAGAAAAACTAATTTTAGACACAAGTCTACCTAATAGCACTCTAAAAGACTGAAGAGTAATTTATAATTAAGACTCTTATTTAAGCCAAATGAAAGAATCCTTTACAAACTACAGTTCAATATGCAGCATCTAGTAGTGACTTCTTCGTCTTCTGTGTAGCGTCTTTGTCATTGTGTCTGCTTCTTTCAGACAAATATTCTGTAGGTTTAAACTTTTGGCTTCACTGGAATTCTTGTCTTCCACTGTAGTTCAAATTTCACAAAAGAGATTTTGGAAAAACAGAAGTGGGCAAAAAAAACCAAACAACAACAACAACAACAACAAAAACGCTGTTAAAATCCTGTGTCATGAACATCAGGTAATTGAGCAACATATCCTATATTTGTGCTCTTTGTTATGAAAATATGAGGCCTGCTGATATCTGAAGTTTAATACTGCATAGATATAGCAATACTCCATGAGTTTTAATGAGTATAAATATAAGTCTGTACTCAGATTCAATAAGACAACTATTTTTTAAAATGTCATTGAACTCAAATTATATTGTAAAAGCAAATATTTTTGAAATAGTTATAACATGATGTAGATGGGTCTTCTTTCTATGTGTTGATTTCATTGGTTAATTAATAAAGAAACTGCTCGGCCTGATAGGTCAGAACATAGGTAGGTGGAGTAGACAGAACAGAATGCTGGGAAGAAGGGAAATGAGGCAGACGTCATGATTCTTTGACCCGAGACGAATGTAGGCTAGAATCTTTCCCGGTAAGCCACCACCTCGTGGTGCTACACAGATTATTAGAAATGGGTTACTCAACATGTGAGAGTTAGCCAATAAGAGACTAGAGCTAACGGGTCAGGCAGTGTTTAAAAGAATACAATTTGTGTGTTGTTATTTCTGGTGTAAAGCTAGCCGTGCGGGAGCCAGGTGGGATGAAAAGGAGGCCTGCTCGCCTCATCACTACAATAACATTTTACTGAAAAGAACAATGTTTCCAAAAGAACATGTATCAGAAATTCAAATAATTAACAGAATTATCCACAGTGCTTCAATTGCAAAGGAGTTTTGGATTCATAAGTCTCAGGCTACTTTTGTAATAGCTAGCTAGCTACTGTTGGCTCTGAAGTGGTTTATTCTGGAACAAATATATAGATACAATTTGCTGAGTACATTTTGTATTGCTTATATGTTTATGGTTTTGGGTATAAATATATAGGATTGGATAAACCGTCAGGGTGCACATCTTCAGAAAATACTACTTTCTCTTTCAGTAATCATTGATTTATTATAGGTCTTCATCTAGTTGTAAATTCTTATGCCATTTCCCCACCCCTGCCAGCATGTATATGTTTTTCTTGTTCAGGTCTTGTTTAACCTACCACATCGTTGCATTTTCATGGATGTAGCTTACCTGCCATAGTTAGAAGACATAATCTTTTTGCTGATTTTCTATTATAATCTTTCTACCTCCTTTCCAGCAATGCGCCCTGAATTGTAGGTGTAGGAACTGTGTTGTAGATGTTTAAGATGGGATTTTGCAAATATGTAAATATAGCTGCAATTTCTGAATACTCTAACTAGTTCCTGATACCATAGTGTATACAGACTCACGAAGAACTATCAATTATATGTATATTTAAGGTGAACTTTTCTTTTTCTAGGTGAAAATAAATCATAAAATTTCTCCCATGAAATGGAATGTAAAGTTCTCTCATTTCTTTCATATCTTTTATTGCTTTTTAAGAAATGTATTCCTCGTCCAGCTAACCCAAGTATATGAGCTGTAGAGGATGTGGGCTATGAAGAATGAGCTACAGAGAACGTGAACTCAAAGGGGAATACATTTCTCCTACGATATTGATACAACATACCAAAGTTGTCTAATGGAATGGGATAAAATATACTTTCTTATCTTCTTTTGTAAGAACTTCACATTAAAATTTATCTAGTAAGGTATTTACAGCAAAATGCATGCAGACCTATATTGAGAAATAGGAACTATATGCTTGTAAAACAGAATCGTTGTGAGGTATTCATTATATAATTTTTTCACAGACTGAAAGAATGCCATATCCTTACAACATCCATTTAGTTAATCCTTTCTAAGCCTTCTTGTAACCATGTATTTGTCTGATAAACATTTATGGTGAGTATGTGCTTGAAAAGTAGATGCTTTTATTCTACACAAGGATCTTCAAATAAAATTTTCTCAAATTAAATGTACAGTTTTTTCCTTCCTTCCTTCTGTATAATAGAATTACAGAAATGTGGCAAAGATTCTTGTCTATAACACTTACACACATATACTGAGCCAGAAGGAATATGTGGGCTTGTAAAATAGAACTTGCTTAATGTAGAAGAAATATTGATGATACAAACTTTCATTGTAGATAGGGGGGTTAGCCACGTTCTTTCCAGTCCCATGATTTAAATAACCTGATATGCATTTTTCAAAATTTTGCAGATAGGTCAATATTGTATAGTAGTGAAGATGTGCTTACAGAATAGAATCTACTCCTTCTGTATGCACCATGCTCCACACTCTTCACTTCAATCATCAACTGTTGGATGGAAATTTCTTCCAACTTTCTATGTGTCCCATTTCAATAAATTTCAAACATGCTTCTTGTCCATGATCCTGTAAGATCTACTAGGCATCAGCAAGTGTGTGCTTTTGTTACAGTGTCTTCATTATAGGTGCAGAGAGCATCGCATGGAAACTGCCTTGGCCTTTTAATAGGGCAGAAAATTAGGTTGGTGGAGTAGACAGAACAGAATGCTGGGGAGAAGGGAAGTGAGGCAGACGCTATAGCTCTCCCCTCCGAGATGGACGCAGGTTAGAATCTTCCCGGTAAGCCACCACCTCATGGTGCTACACACATTAATAGAAATGGGTTAATCAAGATGTGATAGTTAGCTAGTAAGAGGCTAGAGCTAATGGGCCAAGCGGTGTTTAAAAGAATACAATTTGGGTGTTGTTATTTTGGGTGTAAAGCTAGCCGTGCGGGAGCTGGGAGGGACGAAAAGGAGGCCTGCTTGCCCCATCCCTACATATGACCAATGTGGTAACTACTTATCCACAAAATGAAAATCCCCCTAGATCATGCTTCTTACTCATGTGTTATAAATCCTTCCATGAAAGTAGAGAATCTTAGCATGCAAAAGGGAGTATATTCATTAATGACAATTTTTATTTTAGCCATGATATCAAAACGCCTAGTCAAAAAGACCAAAGCCCATGTCGTCATCAGACTCCTCGGATTCTTCCTTCTTGGCTTCCACTTTCTTCTCCTCAGCTGGGGCAGCAGCGGTGGAGGGGGCAGGACCGCCTGCTGGCGGGGCTCCGGCTGCTGGTGCAGGCCCACCAGCCCCTACATTGCAGATGAGGCTCCCAATGTTGACATTGGCGGGGGCCTTTGCAAACAAGCCAGGCCAGAAAGGTTCAACATCGACACCAGCTGCTTTAATGAGGGCATTGATCTTATCATCCGTGACCGTCACCTCGTCGTCCTGGAGGATGAGGGCGGAGAAGATGCAGCGAGCTCAGAGACGGAGGCCATGCTGCGGACTGCCCGCACGGTGCTAAAGTGAGGGCCTCACCCCAACGCGGCCTTCACTTCCACGGAAGGACCGAGCACCTTGGCGGCAGCAGAGGAAAAGCTTAATGTCAAAATTTTAACATGAAAAAATTCTGTCACCAAATGAAAGAAACCTGAAAACAGTGTCTCCTAAGCACATTTGGACAGACCCACAAATGAATTCACAAAGACTGTGGCAGCACACACAGGTTTTCACAGGTTCAAGCTACCTGCAATACCGAAAGTCAGGGGAGCAAGCGGTCATGGGTTCCCATCTCTAATAAAGAAAATACCCATAATTTCTATACCCCAGAGATGGAAAAATTCCTATTTCTCTAATGGAGTGTTATTAGGTATATGACGGTTTCATGTCCAAATATAGTTGTCCAACAGAAAATGAATTGCTTGGGAATTTTGTGTATGTTTCAGGGGGAACTTTGTTTTTTTGTCATATTTGTTTTAGTTTTTAAAAATATTTGATTTGTGATATGTTTTAAAGACAAAACAAGAATGTAAAATAGGCTTTGGTGTGTCAGGCAGAAGGGAAGCTCTGGAATGAGGAAAAACATGAAAAAATTATCTTCATATTTTAAAATTTTGAAAATCAATACAGTTATAAGTGTTGCCAAACTAATATGATACTAAAGAATCAATATTGTGAAAGATTAAAAAATAATTTTTAAAAAGAATAATAGACTGCTAACAACCGCTGAAAGAGGGAGAATTAGTCCCCTAGCTGGTCATACCACACAATATAATTGTACTCTACACAGCAGACCTCCCACTTTCCTCTATAGGCTCTCGTCAATGCGCTTCCCACGACCTTCGCATTCAAACCTTCTCATCCACGCCATCTCTGTCAGGTTCATTCTTGCTGTTCTCACAATAGCTAGGAAATGGAAAAGACCTTAATGTACTTCAGAGTGATGAATGGATAAGCAAAATATGGTATATACACACAAAAACATTATAAAATGGTCTCTGTTGTCAGACTTTCTTTTGTGGGACCACCAGACCACAAATAATGGCATGGAGATTATTATTAATTATGAATGATTGACTTTAGTGTAGGTCTTCCCACAGCTAGCTCTTATAACTTAAATTAATCTGTTTTTATTAATCTACCTTCTGCCATGTGGCTCAGTTACCTTTCCTCTATACCTCATGACTGATTTCTTCACTGTCTTCCTATGTGTCTCCGGTGCTTAGACTCATTCTTTTTTTCTCTTATTTCCTTCTGTCTACTCATTGGTCATTCAGCTCTTCATTAAGCCAATCACAGTGACACATCTTCACATAATATACGTAGGTAGGAGCAGGTTGCACTGATATCTTTGTGTATGTGTGTGTTATCGCACCAATAATTTTCAAAAGAGTGTATCGTTTTGAGACATACTTAAAGGGATTGACCTGGGTCCTCTGCATACATAGTATTTCTGTATAGCTTGGTGTTTTTGTAGGTCGTCTAACAGTGAGCTTGGAGTCTGCTTCTGACTCTTCTGCATACTTTTTAAAATCTTTCCCTCCTAGTGGATTGCCTTGTTCAACCTTAACTTGAGGTATGTGCCTAGTGTTCTTATAACAAGATATGCCATATTTTACTGATATATCTGAGAGGCCAGGCCATTTCTGAAGAGAAAGGAGGAGGAGTTGATCTGGTTGAGAGGGGTGGCGGAGAGAGAATGGGAGGAGAGAGTGGATAAAAACTGCAGTTGGTATATAATATATGAGAAAACGAAAAAAGAAAAATAACTAAATTTAAAAATAATTAGAAATGAAATGTCCATTACTCCAATGAGGACAAATATAAACAGCTGATTATAAAAAAAAACTTTCAATTTGAATGTAAAATTCAGGAGAAAGAGTGTGAAAACTATTGCAATCTTTACGTGGAAATCTCGATACACTACGTACAGAAATTCTGCAGAAAGCATCACGAGGAGAGAGCATTATGCAGATCATCAGGGCTAGAAATCAAGGTGGCTGTATTATTATATTCAGACACTAATACAAGTAATGACCACGTCTTTCAAGACTCTGGGATGCTGCTATTCAGAGACTGGATTGGTTAATTTTTGGGTCTGTGATAATACATCATGACCAGAAGCATCTTACAGAATGAAGAGTGTATTGGGGCTTCCAATTGCAGAGGCATAAGGGTCATCATAAGGGGAGACTCAGCACAAGTGGCAAGACAAGGACGCACAGAGATTCCATCTCTAGCACAGGCTGGAAGCAGTGCCAGAGACTATGACCATTCACGGCCTGCCTCAGGGGACAGATGTCATCTATCACAGCCCCATCTCCAGATGTTCCACATCCTCCCCAGGGAGCTTCACCACCTGGGACCAACTGTTCAAATATCTGAACCTGTAGGAGACATTCTCATTAAAAGCAGCACAGAGACCAATACAAGGTGTGGCATTTCACATAGGGTGGAGACACTCAGGATACAGCAGAAATAATAGCAGAAATTTCCTCATATCAAGAGAAGAATACAGTTAGAATCACAACAGCCATGACTGGTAATAACTTCTCCTCTTAGAGTTGTAGTCATGCTAAAATTTAAAAAATATTTCATAATTTTCTTCTTCAGACAGGTCTCACTATGTACCTCTGCCTCACGGTGTACAAGCTTACAGAGATTTATGTCTTTGTGACCTCCCTAGTGATGGACATAAAGGCGTGCTACTACGACTCCTGTCCTCACAAACAAGAGCACAGAACAAAATCTCACAGCTAGGAGCTGCAAGAGAAGTTCAGTTTCCTACAAAGACAAGTCCATTCATGGCCTCTCAGTGAAGAAAAATAGATGATAGAAAGATAGATAAATTTAGAATGAAAAATTGCAGCTGCCAGACAGAACAAATTTCAAACAAGATTCCTGTACAGAATAATGCTCTCCATAAACCTTGAAGAAGAGATGAAAACATTGCAGGATAAACATAAACTAAAGCCAAGGAAGAAGAGCAGGTAACCCTGCCCATGCGCACCGAGTTCTCTTTCATGAGCATAGAGATGAGCATGTAACAGCTATTCCATAACCAGCTGCTTCAGTTTGTACTGGTCAAACTGAGCGAAACAGGGCTCATAACTTCTGGAACATGGTACGATAGGGACATCCTTTTTAGAAGAATTTTGTCAGTACTTTAAAGTTTATATTGCTCTAAGAAAGGTATCTAGTGTTGAACTGACGGAAAGCTGGCCACAGCGATCTTCTCCATCCTGAGGAAGGGCTTTTGTTTTGAGAAAGCCGAAAACCTTCTAACCCTAACTCTTATGACCCAGAAAATGAATTTTATGAAGCAGTGTGCATGGGAAACGTCGAAGTGACGCTTCGTCTAATCCATAGCAAGAAGTTTCTGTAAATAATGAGGACGAAGGGAAATGGTGAGAAACTTGGAGGCTAAGGGTGCGGGGCCTTGGGGAAATCAGGAGATGGGAGAAGCCGACCTCTCTGAGCTCATTGAGGGCCACAGGGCTGAGGCGAGTCCAGTTACGCTTTCTGTATCACAGTCTCCTTGGCACCTGTGAACAGGCTTGCTGTCATCCCGTAATTCCCATATAGAGTGTTTTCTTATTGATAATATTAAATATGCAATAGAATAATACAACAAATATAAAGAAACAAAGTTTAATTTCAATGTATGTAATAAACACAGGATATGAAAACTAGAAAAAGCAGAATTCAAGGGCTGTTTCTTATAATGTATCCTTTCCTCACTTAAAACTGTACAAACATGATTCAATATGAATTTTACATTGTGTACTAACATTTATATACCTTACTGAAGAATAATAGAAAAATACCTAATTTGAAAAGGTGTCTGTGTGCTCCTCGTCCTCTTTCTTTTTCTTGTTATTTCTCAGTAGTGTCCTAGGGAAATCATTCCCTCAACGCAGCAGATTTCCCTTAAGCTTCTTCACTTCACTTCTTCACTTCATATATTCAGCGCTGCCTTGTTCAGCCACCATTTTCACACAATTTGCTCACAAACTCCAGGTTCTCTGCAAGTTGTTTCTGACATCTTTGTTTCTGACAGAGCAAACGGAGCTTTCTGCGTGTTTCATGATTTGCAAATCAACAAAGTCATTTTGCTTTTCTGTTTTTGGCTTAACTAGAGATTTCTATATATTATACAAATTTAACTGTTGTCAAAGTGATCCATACTTTCTATTTTCAACTCCAAGTTTTCTTTGACTTAAAATTCCTTAAAAATCAATGCAAAGTTTTGTGTGTATTTAGAGTTTGCTGTTCATAGTTTTCACGGTTTTTACACCTAGTGCTTCCTGCATTACTAGAATTTTTCAAAGCCCAGTATAAAGACTAAGAACGTCATGCCATGTATATGTATCACATTTCAATCAGTGCAAGTCACCATGAGTTACATGATGGCATTCTTCCCTGTGTATTGATTGATTTTAAGTGTTGACAATCATTTAATACATTATGAGTTGTAAATGACATTCCAATTTTAGATGAATGTGACAAAAGAGAACATCAGGCTGGGTACTGTGTTGTATCCACAACTCTAACTACCTGGAGGCTGAGCAAGGAGGAACAAAAATTTAAAGCAGACTGTGTCTCCAAAATTAAAATGATTCTCGTAGAATTTGTGAAATATGCATCCCTTAATATATTGTTGAATTTTTGCCTGGCAATCTTGTCTCCTTCCAATATCCAGGAGGATAATTATATGTTTTTCTTTGGGTTCACCTTCTTATTTAGCTTCTCTAGGATCACGAACTATAGGCTCAATGTCTTTTATTTATGGCTAGAATCAACTAATGAGTGAGTACATCCCATGTTCCTCTTTTTGGGTCTGGGTTACCTCACTCAGGATAGTGTTTTCTATTTCCATCCATTTTCATACAAAATTCAAGATGTCATTGTTTTTTTACCGCTGGGTAGTACTCTAATGCATATATATGCCACACTTTCTTCATCCATTCTTCCATTGAAGGGCATCTAGGTTGTTTCCACATTCTGGCAATTACAAATAATGCTGCTATGAACATAGTTGAACAAATACTTCTGTAGTATGATAGAGCATCTCTTGGGAAACTTGGGGGTGGGGGTAAGGGGAAGATGGGGAGAGAAAAGTGAGAAGGGGAGAATGGGGAGAGCTTGGGGGAATGGGAGGGTTGGGACGGAGGAAGGGAGGATATCGGAGCTGGGAAGTATATATCTTAATTAAGGGAGCCATCTTAGGGTTGGCAAGAGACTTGACTCTAGAGGGGTTCCCAGGTGTCCAAGGGGATGTCCCCAGCTAGTTCCTTGGGCAACTGAGGAGAAGGAGCCTGAAATGGCCCTATCCTATAGCCATACTGATGAATATCTTGCATATCACCATAGAACCTTCATCTGGCGATGGATGAAGCTAGAGACAGAGACCCACATTGGAGCACTGGACTGAACTCCCAAGGTCCAAATGAGGAGCAGAAGGAGGGAGAACATGAGCAAGGAAGTCAGGACCCCGAGGGGTGCACCCACCCACTGACACAATGGGACTGATCTATTGGGAGCTCACCAAGGCCAGCTGGACTGGGACTGATGGAGCATGTGATCAAACCGGACTCTCTGAACGTGTCAGACAAGGAGGGCTGACTGTGAAGCCGAGGACATTGGCACTGGGTTTTGATCCTACTGCATGTACTGGCTTTGTGGGAGCCTAGCCGGTTTGGATGCTCACCTTCCTAGACCTGGATGGAGGGGGGAGGACCTTGGACTTCCCACAGGGCAGGGAACCCTGACTGCTCTTTGGATTGGAGAGGGAGGGGGAAGGGGGTGGGGAGGGGAATTGGAAAAAGAGGAGGGAAATGAGAGGAGGGGAGGAGGTGGAAATTTTTAAGTAAAAATAAATAAATAAAAGAAAAAAAAGAAAAAAAACAAAAAAAATTGTTGAATTAGATACAAAGGGACTAATATTGACGTTAATTGTGTTTATTGCAGTGTTAACACCAATAACTTAAATATCTAAAAGATGTTTAGCTGTTGTTCAATAATATTTTTCAAGTCATTGCAAAGATTCTTATTAATGTATCCTAATTTGACAGCAGAGAAATAATCCCTTTAACTTCCAATTTATGGACAAAGAAGCCACAACACAGAAAGGCTAAGTGAGAAGTCAGTAGCTGATAATGCATCCTAGATCAGAATGCAAATTCATTAGGAGTTCAACCCAATAGTCACATTCTTTCTCTTGAAACACAATGATCTTGTCTACCTAGCTCAGTAGTTGGACACTTATCTTGGTGGCATCAGCTGTGAGTTTTATTCAAACTGCCCAAAAGTTATGTGTAGTACATTTTTCTAATATAGTAAATTATAAGAACATAAATATAATTTTAGAATGAAGTTAATTGGTTTATGTGACAGAGGTTCTAAATGTTATATAAAACTTGCAAACACATTAATGACTATCTATGATGATGACATAGTGCCCTACCGTCTTATCAAAATGCCTCTTTCTCACAGAACTTTGCATCTTTTTATGGTCATCTACATCTGGTTATTCCCTGTTCTTTAATGACTATGAGAAAAACGTGTTTGATGATGAACCCACATCACTAATGAAGGTAGATTCATTCAGTAGGTGATTCAATTTCAGTAATGCTTTTATCTAAGTGGTTAGAACGAAAGTAAAATACCACTTAAATATAAATCATGGTGAATGGAGACATAGTGCCCTACACTCTCATTAAAATTGCCTCTCTTTCCCACAAAAGTGCACTCCACTTTGCATGTTTTTATGGTCATCTGATTCTGGTTTATTTCCTGTTTTGTTTTTTTAATAACTTTGAGATAGATGTGTTTGAGGATGAAAAGTCCACACCACTGATGAAGGTAGATCAGCGATTCAAATTCAGTAATGATGTAAGTAGTTAGAATGTAAGTAAATTTTTTTTATCACTTAAATATAAATCACGGTAAACCTGGGGGATGTTTATTTTGACTTTGAATTGACAGTGTTTTCCTTGTTACAATATCTACAGGTTATGCGGGACTGGGTTGCAATGATTGTTTCTGTACTCCTTTATAACAGAACACATTCCATTATTAAAGACTCCAATGGAGAAACAGAATGTAGCACACAGTATGAGTTGACGGTCCAGGTAACTACCTTGAGTTTGGAAGAAACTTTGAGCAATCTACAATGGTAACAATTTTCCCAGTGGAATTCCCAAGTACTTGAAAACCATGTGACTTAGCAGTGTCTTGTGGAGGGAAATTTTCTATGTTCAGAATTTCAAGTATTCCTTAACTGGCACTTTGAAAAATACCTTGATAAGTATTCTTTTAAATTTGATACTTAGTTGTTTGTTTGTTTAACCAATTGGGTCCCATTTGTGCAGCCCATATACTTTTGAGTATATAACCATTCATTGCAGCTTGGTTAGTGTCAGGAGCCGTGTCCCCCCAAATTATTATAGGAAGCACCGCCGTGAGGAGTTTTGCAGAGAGCTCTACTTCTCAATTGTATTGAGAATAGTCTTATTGACCAAGCCTATCCCACACCCAAATTAACTATTAATAGAGAGCTATCTGTTAACGGAACCCACCTCACATTCCAAACTATCTAGAGAACTAGGTGGGTCAACTTGTGACTTCCTGACCAAGGAATTGTGACCTGACCGATCGTAACCTCTTGGCCTACGTGACAGGCATGGACCACGTGGCAAGATCCCGTGCCCCAGCCCCCCAAGCTCCTCATCCAGGGGCTATATAAGCTGAAACCATGACTCTAATAAACGGAGGCTTCGACTGCCTAGCCTCCTTCCCCTTATCGGCTTATGTCTTTCAGGTGGTGCCTCTCCGTGACCCTGGAATAACTGACCAGCCAGGTGGGTTACAGACCCTAGACAGTAACCCGTCAAGGTGGTCGACAGGTTAGACTACCAGGGACCCCACATTTAAATAAAAATGACTAAATGACTAAGCTCCCCCTCCCCCCCCGCAGAAGACATCAAATTGTCAATAAGTCCGCAGTAAGGATCAGAACTTCATGATAAATTCCTGTCTCCATACTGAAATTTGTGTAACTTGAGCTTACACATGCTTTCACAATGACTGTGAATTCTTGTATCCTCCTGCTCTGTTGTAACCAGGAACCAGTTTCTTTGTGACCATCAGTTTCTGTGGCTCTTCCATTTTTTCTACTGGTCTCTGCAGTCATTCCTGAGATGGAAAAAGGGTGATATCAAGGAGGACAATGTGATGGGTGGACAGAGAACTGCGGAGAATTGGGGATTAGTTGAGGGAAAAGGGCGAAGATAAACAAAATGTATTGTATGGAACTCACAAAACAACGATTTTTAAATGGAGGAGAAAAATAAAAGTTGATGTATTGAAGGGATTATTAAAGAGCACATCTTTGTTTTATGTAGCTACAGCAAATATTTGTGGAAACAGATGTGTTAAAATGTTTGTTTGCTTTACAATTCCAGGTTACTGTATATTATTGGAAAATTAACAGAGGCAAAATTTTGAGACAGCGTTCACCTCACATTTACATGCAAGAGAGGGAGAGATGAATGTGCCCATGCTGCCTGCTAGCCCTCTGAAATCGTACACGGTTTTGTGCTAAACCCAGGCTATGGTTGTAGTGTATGAGAGGAAAATAAAATAAAAACAGGAATTGTGTTGGAATTTTGATGGGGATTGCATTGCATCTGTAGATTGCTTTTGGTAAGATAGCCAGTGAAGTCTAGAATGAGTTTAAGATGAGAAGTCTTGTGACAACTATAGACAGGATTGAAACATTGCAATGCTTAGAAACAAGAATGTACAGTTGGCTGAGAAGTAAAATTCTACTGCTCTCTAGACTGTGGTAAATATTCTGTTCACAGGACTAGCTATGTGGTTTTCTGTTCAGTTGTGGACTAGACAGTATTGTCAATTATTAGTTGAATGCACTGCAGGATGGTTTTGCACCTCAGCTGCTTGCACTGTGAGAAAGGAAGTGCCTCATGGCAGAACAAATCATTCTGTGAATATACATGCCTGTCAAGATTATCTGAGGTAGTTAGTGTACTTTGAGTTTTCTAACCACTACTTGTGGTCTAGAACAGTAAGAGTCACTCAAATAAAAATATCATGGGAATATATTGGAAAATAGTAGCAAGACATCAGTTGCCTGGGGGTGGTGGCACAAACCTGTTATTTCAGCACTTGGAAGGCAAAGGCAGGCATATCTCTGTGAGTTTGATACCAGCCAGGTCTACAAAACAAGTTCCAGAATAGCCAGAACTGTTACCAGAGGAGCCCTATATCAAAAACAAAAAAAATCTTTTATGAGAAATGAATATAGAAAACAATGATACATAATCAGATTAATATTTATTATGATATTGAGAGGATTTTCTTATAGAATCTTACTTTGTCTGTCATATGATCTCACAGGAGATGATAGATATCATACTAGTGTTTTGAAAAATATTATCTTTTCATTTACTGACTCATCATGATATTCTTAATCACTAAATAATGTATTTCTCATATTTAAGTATGTTAAGCATGGATAGAAGTTAAAGTTGTAGGCTGTTGTGTGACTCTATTTTAAATTGCCTTCTTTGAAGAATACTGATGTCAGGTTTCCCCGAGGGACTATTACTCTTTACTAGATACTGCTCAGGTTGTTACCCAATAATTCTTTTTTTTAAGTCTCACTTCTGCTAAGGACAGAAAATTATCTTTAACTATATAAACTTTATTGAAGATGAAAATAGGTGAGTTATAGAGAAGCTTTGGAGTGACAGAGTTGTGTTTGTTCCTATTTCCCCACTTTCTAGGTGTGCAAACCCTGAACATGACTTAATCACCACATGTGCTTTTCAATGTGCAGAGAAGGAAGGTGACAAATTTTCTTATATAGCACACAGTCCAGTGCTGAATGAGTGTCAGCACTGTGCTTATCAGTGTCAATATTTGAGATTTCTATGGATTCTTTTAAACAAAGAGTATTATTTTTATAAAATCACTAGTATTACTTTAATCATACAAATGGCTATTCCTTACTTGACAAGAAAGAATGAAATGTTTCTTATGTAAAGATTTGAATAAATCTAATAAATCATACCATAAACACACCAATTCCCACACTAAATCCCACTCATGCCCTCAGGATACTTAAGTCTATTAAGAACTGGTCAATTCTACACAAACAGACAAGCCATTTGAGTGGTAAAATATATTCAATGAACATTTTAATCAGTTATTCCATTGGTCTGTCATTCTAGAACAACAGTACATGTGGAGATAAATGGGATTCTCAAGGCGTTGTTGAACTGCTATGAAACAAGGCGTGGCTCACCTCTCATGGAGTGCATTTGGATAAAGTGCACTGCACCATGCTAGAGCAGGAAATCACAATGTAAGTATACACATTACAGAGCTAATTAAGTCAAAATTGTGCACAGAATACTTACAACTGTTGTATTTACACCAGTGAGAGTGCAATGAAAGGGTTTTATTCAACTCCTGTTGCCAAAGAGCAAACAAAAGGGGAATTCCATGGGAAGCAGCCATGGGTGAAGGATAAATGTCTCAGGACAAATTTATGGTGATTCTGGAATCAATGCCAGGGACATTAACATATTAGGCAAGTGTTCTACCACTGAGTTGCCTCCTTAGCTTCTCTTCTGAAGCTTTAAGATCTTTAACCTTTAAAAGATACAGTACATTCCATTTTACTCCAAATCAGCCCCATGTGTGGGAGAGAACTGGCATCATGTACTCATTTTTCTAAATATCCCTTTGATTCTCAAGTGTATAGTTAAAAACAATCTTAAATCTTAGATTTTTGCATAAATTATTTTTATTAGCATGTTGGAATGGCAAATATTCTGCTTCTATCCTGCTCACTACATGTTTTAGTGCACTGAAAAATTTTCTAAAGAACTTGGCATGCTATATTTTTTCTCAGTAGACACAGTAGACCATGGTTAAATACCTATTATTTATGTGCTTCTTTTCTACATTTGTATATGCATATAAATATGCATAGGAGGTTCTCGGACCTCAGAAGGACACATTGTAGGCACTGGAACTGGAGTTATGCATGGTTATGAACCAATATGTGTGTGCTGGTAATTTCTGTCCTGGTCCTCTGTGAGAGCAAAATGTGCTCTTAACAGTTAGGTCATCTTTACAGTTTCTGACATTGTATTTTTTCAAACCACTCATTTTGATTTAACATTTATAATGACTATTTCAATACATGAATATGAATATTCCTAGAAGTCAAAATGAAATTGTGATTTGTATCAGTACATTCAGTACACTTTGTAAGTCTTTTCTAAACAAAGCTGATTCTAAACTACTTTAATCATTCAGCATTTTATATAATCTGTATTCTCTTGACAAATCAAATGTCTTATTCAAATATAAAATGATTTTTTCATTAGAAATCTTTTAGAAACAGGGCATTAGAGTAGCAAGTATACTAATAAGTATCTACATAAATATACATTTTTGAGACTCATACTTCAGTTTTGATGAGGAATAAGTTTCATAATATGAATTAGTTCATTTGTCAAAATCCGTTGTTGATAAATTTCCATTTAAATTTCCAAGCTTTGTTTCTGCACATATGATTCCTAAAGGTAGAGTTAGGGTTTACCTCAAGAGCATGGACAGGGTTATCTATGCAATTAATTTTTAATTATTTTCTAATGTTTATGTTTAATTCAATTCAAATTAGAGAATCCTACCCTGTTCTTAATATTAGATCCTATTATTAATTTTATCTGGATACTTCTACATCATGATATCTTCTTCAAGTTATTTCTTTAAAGACTTGTGTTTTTTGACATAAATGTTTTTCACTAGTTTGGCTAGGGTTACCCCCATTTTATATTGCTTGTGGCTAGTGTCAAGGGGGTTTCCCTGATTGCCTTCTAAGTCCATTTGTCATTTGCATATAGGAAGGATTTTGAGTTTATCTTTTACTTCATCTTGTATCCAGCCATTTTTCTGAATGTGTTCATCGGCTGTAGTAGTTCTCCAGTAGAATTTTTTGGGTTGCTTATGCTTTCAATTCTATTATGTGCAGAAATGACACTTTGACTTCTTCCTTTTCAAATTGTATCCCCTTATCTCTTTTAGTTTTCTTGATTCCCCTGCTATTACTTTAAGTACTATACTGAATACATATGGAAAGAGTGGACAGCCTTGTCTTGTTCCTGATTTTTGTGGAATCACTTTGAGTATCTCTCCATTTAATTTGATGTTGGTTGTAGCTTTGCTTTAGATTGTTTTGATAATGTTGAAGTATGTCCCTTGTATCCCTGCTCTCTCCAGGACTTTTCTCATAAAGCAGTGTGGATTTTTGTCTCAGCCTTTTGTGAATATAATGAGATCAAGTGACTTTTTTTCAGTTTAAACATGTGGTGGATAACATTTACTGATTTTTATATTTTGAGCAACCATCTCTGTATCTCTGGCATGAAGCTTCCTTGGTCATGGTGAATGAAGTTTTTGATGTGTTCTTAGATTTAGCTTTTGAGTGAGTTTTGAGTGTTTTGTATCTATGTATATGAGAGGAATTGTTCTGTAATTCCCTTTGTTCAATCATGGTATTCTTTGACTATCAGGGTAACTAGTTATTCTTTTATTTTCTGTAATATTTTGAGGACTATTTTCTTTAAAAGTGTGGTAGAATTCTGCCATAAAACCAGGTAACCCTGGGCATTTTTTTTAATGTTCAGAGACTTTTAATGACTGCTACTATTTCCACAGTGGTTATATGTCTATTTAAAATATTTACCTGATCTTGATTTAAGTTTGTAAATTGGACCTATTAAGAACATTATTAATTTCCTTTTTATTTTCCAATTTTATGGAGTATAGGTCTTTAAAGTGTAATCTAAGGATTCTTTAGATTTCCTTGGTGTCTATTATTATGTCCCCCTTTTTGTTTCTGATTTTATTAATTTGGGTATTCTCCCTGTTTTTTATTTAGCTTATTTAGTCTGTCTATCTTGTTGATTTTTCCCAAAGAACCTACTCTTTGCTTCATCAATTCTTTGTATTGTTTTTTTTTGATACTTTGTGATTGGAATCTGCCCTCAGATGGATATTGCCTACTTTCCCCTCTTCTGGGTGTGCTTGCAGAAGTTCTACAGTCTTCACATATGTTATGAAGTTGCTGACAATTTCCCTATTTTTTTATGTAAGCACTTACTGCCATTAAGTTTTCTATCAGCACCACTTTCATTGTGTGCCATAAGGTTAGGTACATAAGGTTTGGTATATTGCATATTCATTTTCATTGTATTCTAGAAGTTCTAAATTTATTTATTTCTTGAGCCAGTTTTCATTCGGTAGAGAATTGTTCAGTTTCCATGAGATTGTCAGCTTTCGATTGTTTTAGTTGTTGAACTCCAACTTTAATTGGTGGTGGTCTAATATCATGAAGGGGATTATTTCAATTTTCTTGTGTCTGCTGAGGCTTGCTTTGTGACTGAGTATATGTTCACATTTGGGGAAAGTTTTGAGAAGTTGTACTTCTTTTGAGTTGGATGACATGTGGTTTATATCTTTTATGTCTTCACGGTTTATATGTCTTTTATCTCCTCTATTCTAAATCTTCTCTATTTAGTTTTTGACTGGCTGACCTGTCCATTGAAGAGAGTGGGGTATTGAAATCTCCCACTATCAATGTGTGATGATCAATGTGTGATTTAAGCTTTAGCAATGTTTCTTTTACAACCATGGTGTCTTTCTGTTTAGTATATTGATGTTAATTATTGAAAGTTCATTTTGGAACATTTTTCTTTTGATGAGCATAAAGTATCCTTCCCCATCTTTGTTGATTAACTTTGATTTCAAGTTTATAATGTTAGATCTTAGAATGGCTACACTAATTTGTTTCTTAGATCAATTTCCTTGGAAAATATTTATTCAACTCTTTACTCTGAGGTAATACCTATTATGTTGAAATGTTTTTCTTCTTTGTCAGAAGGAATGATCATGTTTTTGTATCCATTCTGTTAGTCTGTGTCTTTTGATGGGGAATTGAGTCTATTAATTAAGATGCATCAATGTATCAATGATGATAAATGATTGTTAATTCCTTTTATTATTCTCTCTCTCTCTCTCTCTCTCTCTCTCTCTCTCTCTCTCTCTCTCTCTCTCTCTCTGTGTGTGTTGTGTTACACTTCCCATCTTTTGGGCTTGCTAACATGAGATTATTTATTTCCCATATTTTCTTTTCTTTTCTTTTCTTTTTTTCTTTTTTTTGCAAAGTAAAGTAGGCTTTTATTCGTTGTGCTAAACATCAAGGCAAATACTTCACTGACTTAGAAGTTAAATTATTGTCATTAGTCTATTTACATGGCTGGTATTAAAATTGAAAGATCTTGGAAGAATATATGTCTGTGGTGTCTTAGATTTTCAGTGTCTGCTATTTCTACAGCATTAGTAAATACTACTGAAACACAGTGACCATTTCTGTGACCATTTTCATCATTTATCCAACTGGGTCATTTATTTATTTATTATTATTATTAAAATTTTCCACCCTCTTCCCTCCTCCCATTTCCCTCCCCCTCCCCCCACTCCCCCTCCTCTCCAGTCCAAAGAGCAGTCAGGGTTTCCTGCCCCATGGAAACTCGAAGGTCCTCCCCTCTCCAACCAGGTCTAGGAAGGTGAGCATCCAAACAGACTGGGCTCCCTCAATGCCAGTACGTGCAGTAGGATCAAAACCCAGTGCCATTGTCCTTGGCATCTCATCAGTCTTCATTGTCCGCCACGTTGAGAGAGTCCAGTTTTATCCCATGCTTCATCAGTCCCAGTCCAGCTGGCCTTGGTGAGCTCCCATTAGATCAGCCCCACTGTCACAGTGGGTGGATGCACCCCTCGCGGTCCTGACTTCCTTGGTCATGTTCTCCCTCCTGCTCCTCATTTGGACCTTGGGAGCTCAGTCCGGTGCTCCAATGTGGGTCTCTGTCTCTATCTCCAACCATCACCAGATGAAGGTTCTATGGTGATATGCAAGATATTCATCAGTATGGCTATAGGATAGGGCCATTTCAGGTTCCCTCTCTTCAGCTGCCCAAGGAACTAACTGGGGACATCTCCATGGACACCTGGGAACCCCTCTAGAGTCAAGTCTCTTGTCAACCCTAAGATGGATCTCTTAATTAAGATATATACTTCCCTGCTCCCATATCTACCCTTCCTCCATCCCAACCATCCCATTCCCCCAAGTTCCCCCCTTCTCCCCTTCTCACATTTTTCTCCCCATCTCCCTTTACCCCCACCCCAAACCCACCCCCAAGTTTCCAATTTTTGCCCGGCAATCTTGTCTACTTCCAATATCCAGGAGGATAATTTTATTTTTTTCTTTGGGTTCACCTTCTTATTTAGCTACTCTAGGATCACAAATTATAGGCTCAATGTCCTTTATTTATGGCTAGAATCCACTAATGAGTGAGTACATACCATATTCATCTTTTTGGGTCTGGGTTACCTCAGAATAGTGTTTTCTATTTCATCCATTTGCATGTAAAATTTAAGATGTCATTGTTTTTTATCGCTGAGTAGTACTCTAGTGCGTATATATTCCACAATTTCTTTATTCATTCTTCCATTGAGGGGCATCTAGGTTGTTTTCAGGTTCTGGCTATTACAAATAATGCTGCTATGAACATAGTTGAACAAATGCTTTTGTAGTATGATTGGGCATCTCTTGGGCATATTCTCAAGAGTGGAATTGCTGGATCTTGGGGTAGGTTGACTTTCATTTTCCTGAGAAACCGCCACACTGATTTCCAAAGTGGATGCACTAGTTTGCATTCCCACCAGCAATGGATGTGTGTTCCCCTTACTCCACAACCTCTCCAGCAAAGGCTATCATTGGTGTTTTTGATTTTAGCCATTCTGACAGGTGTAAGATGGTATCTCAAAGTTGTTTTGATTTGCATTTCCCTGATCACTAAGGAGGTTGAGCATGACCTTAAGTGTCTTTTGGCCATTTGAACTTCTTCAGTTGAGAATTCTCTGTTCAGTTCAGTGCCCCATTTTTTAATTGGGTTAATTAGCATTTTAAAGTCTAGTTTCTTGAGTTCTTTATATATTTTGGAGATCAGACCTTTGTCTGATGTGGGGTTGGTGAAGATCTTCTTCCATTCAGTAGGTTGCCTTTTTGTCTTAATGACAGTGTCCTTTGCCCTACAGAAGCTTCTCAGTTTCAGGAGGTCCCATTTATTCAATGTTGCCCTTATATCTGTGCTACTAGGGTTCTATGTATTAAGTGTTCTCCTGTGCCCATGTGTTGTAGAGTACTTCCCACTTTCTCTTCTATCAGGTTCAGTGTGTTCGGACTGATATTGAGGTCTTTAATCCATTTGGACTTGAGTTTTGTGCATGATGATAGATATGGGTCTATTTTCATTCTTCTGCAGATTGACATCCAGTTATGCCAGCACCATTTGTTGAAGATGCTTTCTTTCTTCCATTGTACACTTTTATCTCCTTTGTCGAAAATCAGGTGTTCATAGGTTTGTGGGTTGATATCCAGGTCTTCTATTTGATTCCATTCCATTGGATAAAGGTTTGTCAATCTTGTTGACTTTCTCAAAGAACCAGCTCTTTGTTTCATTGATTCTTTGGATTGTTTTCTGTGTTTCTATTTTGTTGATTTCAGTCCTCAGTTTAATTATTTCCAGTCTTCTACTCCTCCTGGGTGAGTCTGCTTCTTTTTTTTTTCTAGATCTTTCAGCTGTGCTGTTAAGTCTCCAATGTGAGCTTTCTTCATTTTTTTTTTTTTAAATGTGGGCACTTAGAGCTATGAACTTTCCTCTTAGCACTGCTTTCATAGTGTCTTATAGGTTTGGGTATATTGTGTCTTTATTTTCATTGAATTCAAGGAAGACTTTAATTTCTTTCTTTATTTCTTCCCTGACCCAGGGTTGGTTCAGTAGTTGATTATTTAGCTTCAATGAATGTGTAGGCTTTCTGGGGGTAGAATTATTGTTAAATTCTAACTTTATTCCATGGTGATCCGATAAGACAAAGGTGGTTACTAATATTTTTTTGTATCTGTGGAAGTTCGCTTTGTTACCAATTATGTGATCAATTTTCGAGAAGGTTCCGTGAGATGCTGAGAAGAAGGTAAATTCTTTCCTATTTGGGTGGAATGTTCTATAGATGTCTGTTAAGTCCATTTGATTCATTACCTTCATTAATTCTCCTATTTCTCTGTTAGGTTTTTGTCTAATTGACCTGTCCATTGGTGAGAGAGGAGTGTTAAAGTCTCCTACTATTAGTGTGTGCGGTTTGATGGCTGCCTTGAGTTCTAGTAGTGTTTCTTTTACTTAAGTGAGTGCTTTTTTATTAAAGGCATAGGTATTCAGGATTAAGACTTCATCCTGATGAATTGTTCCTGTTATGAGTATAAAGTGTCCATCTCCATCTCTTCTGATTGAAGTCAATTTTGTTAGACATTAGTATAGCCACACCTGCTTGTTTCTTAGTTCCATTTGATTGAAAAACCTTTTCCCAGCCCTTTACTCTGAGTAGGTGTCTGTCTTTGTGGTTGAGGTGTGTTTCTTGTAAACAGCAGGTTTTTGGATCCTGTTTTCATATCCAATCTCTTAGCCTGTGCCTTTTTATAGGTGAATTGAGTCCATTGATATTAATGACCAGTGGTTGTTAACTCCGGTTATTTTATTTATTTATTTTTGGTAGTAGAGTTTGTGTATTTCCCTTCTTTGAGTTGTGGTAGTGAAGGGTCACTAGATGTCTGAGTTATTGTGGGCATTGTTCATTTCCTTGGTTTATTATTTTCCTTCTATTACTTTCTGTAAGGCTGGATTGTGGCTACGTATTATTTAAATTTGTTTTTATCCTGGAATATTTTGTTTTCTCCATTGATGGTGAACAAAAGCTTGGCTTGGTAAAGCAGTTTGGGCTTGCATCCATGGTCTCTTAGTTTCTGCAGTACATCTATCCAGGACCTTCTGGCTTTCATGGTTTCCATAGAGAAGTCCGGTGTAAGTCTGATAGGTTTACCTTTATAAGTTACTTGACCTTTTTCCTTTGCAGCTCTTAATATTCTTTCTTTATTCTGTATGTTTTTTGTTTTGATTATTATATAATGAGGGGATTTTTTTTATCCAGTCTATTCAGAGTTCTGTATGCTTCCTGAACCTTCATAGGTTATCCTTCTTTAGGTTAGGAAAGTTTTCTTCTATAATTTTGTTGAATATATTTTCTGGGCCACTGAGCTGTAATTCTCCTTCCACCCCTATTATTCTTAGGTTTGGCATTTTTATTGTGACCCAGATTTCCTGGATGTTTTGTGATGAGAATTTGTTGGATTTGCCGTTTTCTTTGATCAGTGTGTTTATTTTCTCTATGGTGTCTTCAGCATCTGAGATTTTTTTCTTCTATCTATTGTATTCTGTTGGTTATGCTTGTCTCTGTAGTCTCTGTTCGTTTACCTAGATTTTCCATATCTAGCCGGCCCTCGGTTTGTGTTTTCTCCATTGCCTCCATTTCAGCTTTCTAGTCTTGAACTGTTTCCACTAGCTGTTTGATTGTTTTTTCTTGGCTTTCTAGGGTATCTTTTACAGATTTACTCAATTCTTCATACTTTTTGTTATTCTTCTCATCCATTTCTTTAAGGGAGTTTTTCATGTTTAAGGGACTCTATCGCTTTCATAATGTCAATTTTTTCTACTTCTTCTGGATTAGGGTGTTCAAGTCTTCCTGTTGTATGTTCGTTGGGTTCTGGTGTTACCATGTTGTTTTTCAGATTGTTGGAGGAATTCTTGTATTGGTGCCTGCCCATCTCTTCCTTCAAAAGCTCTCAGATGGATCATCTGTTACAGGATCAGGGTCCCTTGAAAGGTTGTCCTCAGCACAGGGACAGGACTCTTGGAGTTCGAAGGACCCCGCAGACAAAAGGGCAAACTTGGTGGGGCATGGGAGGGTTGTGAGGAGCCAAGAAGCCCCTGCTGCAGGAGCTGGAGGTGCCTTGCACTCCCCTCTGGCTGGGCAGGTGCACACTCACCCCTCTGGGTGGGTAGCCTCAGTGCAGGAATAGGAACTGTTCCTGGGCCAAGGACCTCACAGACACTAGTGCAGGCTTGAGGGTGGGGACAGCGATGTGTCAAGTCTTATATGTAGGTATTTGATTGATAAGAGTTCTTAAGCAGTAGTAGTGGGGTGTCCTGGGCATTCAAGGTGTTCAATCGCATCCCTTGCCATTTCCCCACTACAAGTAGAAATAAAAGCAAACAAAATAACATAGCTTCAGAACCTGGCAGTATTCCCTAGGGAGACAAAGTCAGCCTTGCTTGAGAAACACTACAGTAGATGTTAAGAACATGTCAAGACAAAACAAAAAACAAAGACAACAACAATGCAGCATGTGTTGTGTTTATTGTACTGGTTGGGCAGCCTAAAACACATTTTTGTTCTTTTTTTTTTTTTTTTTTTTTTTACTTATTTGTTTATTTTTATTCTTTTTTAATTAAAATTTCCACCTGCTCCCCATTTCCCATTTCCCTCCCCTCCTCCCAAATATTGCCCTCCCCCCACTTCCCTCCCCCTATCCCCACTCCTCTTCTCCTCCCCCCACTCCATTCCCCCTCCCTCTCGATACTGAAGAGCAGTCCAAATTCCCTGCCCTGCGGGAAGACCAAGGTCCTTCTATCTACGTCCAGAAAGGTGAGCGTCCAAACAGGCTAAGCTCCCACAAAGCCAGTTCATGTATTAGGATCGAAACCTAGTGCCATTGTCCTTGGCTTCTCATCAGTCTTCATTGACCGCCATGCTCAGAGAGTCCGGAATCAACCCATGCTTATTCAGTCCCAGACCAGCTGGCCTTGGTGGGCTCCCAATAAATCAGTTCCACTGTCACAGTGGGTGGGTGCATCCCTCGTGGTCCTGATTTTTTGCTCATGTTCTCCCTCCTTCTGCTCCTCATTTGGACCTTAAGAGCTCAGACCGTTGCTCCAAATTGAGACTCTGTCTCTACCTCGATCCATCGCCAGATGAAGGTTCTAAGGTGATATGCAAGATATTCATCAGTATAGGATAGGGTCATTTCAGGTTCCCTCTCCTTAGTTGCCCAAGGTACCAGCTGGGGACATATTCCTGGACACCTGCGAACCCCTCAAGAGTCAAGTCTCTTGCCAACCCTAAGATGGCTCCCTTAGATAGGATATATACTTCGCTGCTCCCGTATCCATCCTTCCTATATCCCAACCATCCCAATCCTCCGAGCTCCTCCCATCCTCCCCTTCTCATATTTCTCATCCCATTTCCCCTTTGCCCCATGCCACCTCACCCGCAAGTTCCCAGTTTTTGCCCTGGAATCTTGTCTACTTCCCCCTCTCCATGCGGATGACTATATGATTTTCTTTGGGTTCACTTTCTTATTTAGCTTCTATAGGATCACACATTATATGCTTAATGTCTTTTATTTTATGGCTAGAAACCGATTATGAGTGAGTACATCCCATGTTCCTCTTTTTGAGTCTGGGATACCTCACTCAGGATAGTGTTTTCTATTTCCATCCATTTGCACGCAAAATTCGAGAAGTCATTGTTTTTTACTGCTGAGTAGTACTCTAATATGTATATATTCCACACTTTCTTCATCCATTCCTCCATTGAAGGGCATCTAGGTTGTTTCCAGGTTTTGGCTATTACAAACAATGCTGCTATGAACATAGTTGAACAGATACTTTTGTCATTTGATGTGGCATCTCTTGGGTATATTCCCAATAGAGGTATTACTGGATCTTGGGGTAGGTTGATCCCAAATTTCCTGAGAAATCGCCACACTGATTTCCAAAGTGGTTGCACAAGTTTGCATTCCCACCAGCAATGAATGAGTGTGCCTCTTTCTCCACAACCTCTCCAGCAAAGGCTATCATTGGTGTTCTTGATTTTAGCCATTCTGACAGGTGTAAGATGGTATCTCAATGTTGTTTTAATTTGCATTTCCCTTATCGCTAAGGAGGTTGAGCATGACCTTAGGTGTCTTTTGGCCATTTGAATTTCTTCTGTTGAGAATTCTCTGTTCAGATCAGTGCCCCATTTTTTTATTGGGTTCATTAGCATTTTAAAGTTTAGTTTCTTGAGTTCTTTATATATTTTGGTGATCAGACCTTTGTCTGTTGCAGGGTTGGTGAAGATCTTCTCCCAGTCAGTGGGTTGCCTTTTTGTCTTAGTGACAGTGTCCTTTGCTTTACAGAAGCTACTCAGTTTCAGGAGGTCCCATTTATTCAATGTTGCCCTTAATGTCTGTGCTGCTGGGGATAAACGTAGGAAGTGATCTCCTGTACCCATATGTTGTAGAGTACTTCCAACTTTTTCTTCTATCAGGTTCAGTGTGTTCAGACTAATATTGAGGTCTTTAATCCATTTGGACTTGAGTTTTGTGCATGGTGATAGATATGGATCTATTTTCATTCTTCTACAGGTTGACAACCAGTTCTGCCAGCACCATTTGTTGAAGATGCTCTCTTTTTTCCATTGAATACTTTTAGCTCCTTTATCAAAAATTAGGTGTTCATAAGTTTGTGGGTTAAAATCAGGGTCTTCTACTCGGTTCCATTGGTCGACTTCTCTGTTTTTATGCCAATACCAAACTGTTTTCAATACTGAGGCTCTGTAATAGAGTTTGAGGTCAGGGATGGTAATGCCTCCAGACGATCCTTTATTATATAAGATTGTTTTGGCTATCCTGGGTTTTTTGTTTCTCCATATAAAGTTGATTATTGTCCTCTCAAGATCTGTGAAGAATTTTGATGGGATTTTGATGGGGATTGCATTGAATCTATAAATTGCCCTTGGTAGAATTGCCATTTTTACTATGTTGATCCTCCCTATCCAAGAGCAAGGGAGATCCTTCCATTTTCTGGTATCCTCCTCAATTTCTTTCTTCATTGACTTAAAGTTCTTGTCAAATAGATCCTTTACTTCCTTGGTTAGGGTTACCCCAAGATATTTTATGCTATTTGTGGCTATCATGAAGGGTGATGCTTCTCTGATTTCCATCTCTGCTTCCTTATCCTTTGTGTATAGGAGGGCAACTGATTTTTTGGAATTGATCTTGTATCCTGCAACGCTACTAAAGGTGTTTATCAGCTGAAGGAGTTCTTTGCTGGAGTTTTTGGGGTCGCTTATGTACACTATCATATCGTCTGCAAATAATGAAAGTTTAACTTCTTCCTTTCCGATTTGAATCCCTTTGATCCCCTTATGTTGTCTTATTGCTATTGCTAGAATTTCAAGCACTATATTAAAGAGGTATGGAGAGAGTGGACAACCCACATTTTTGTTCTTATGTTGTATAACTAAATATCAAATCTCCACTCAGAGTTGTATCTATGTTTAAAACCCTTACTCTACAAGTAAGGAAGGCTGGAAATTCAGAAACTGATCAGTGCTTATCAGTGTCATAAATGGAAACAATCCCATTTATACCTGTTTAATGTAGTACAGATGTACAAATCATGGTGTTGTTTCAAGGGCAATACAAAGATTTTTTTCTTTTTTGGTCACAGTAGATGAGGATCTGGGATGTTGGGGGTTAAAATTGAGAAAGACATGAACTGTATTTCAGTGGCTGTTTTCTCATTCACCATGATGTGAGACCAGATGGTTAACAGTTGGGATGGGGACTCAATAGCTGAGTGAACAGCTGGTCTTGATGAGTCTCAGGGATATTCCAACTTCTTATTCAGAACCTTGAATGTTTTTCAAGGAGTAAATGGTTCCATGTGCTTCTGGAAATACTACCTACAACAAACTACCACTGATGCTTTCCCTCCCTAGGTTCTGTCCTATTGATGCTAAGTGGTGGATTTGGTGGAATTTCCCTACAGCCTGCTGTCTATCTAGTGGACTGTATCAAATCTAGAATTCAAGTTCTACGACTGGAAAACAGACGGTTTTATTCAGCACCTTCCTGAGTGTCGTGAAGGTAAGGCTGGGGTGGGTGCACAGTGTTTGAGCATCCAGGGTTAATTAGACCTGTGACTGTTCTTTTCTGCACACCTCATGTTCTTTTCCTGATGTTAACTTTCTATTTCCAAACCCTTTGCTTTAGCTTATTTTCATTGTTCTCAAAAACGTTTAAAGTTCTTCTTCTTAATTTCTAGGCCAAGTATCTGCCAAGATTCTTTGTATTCTAAATACCTTGGGGGATTTATAAGATACTGACTTTATCTAGAGGGAGAATATTGTGAATGAGTAGCATCACCTTATTTACGTAACCCAAATATGAAAACTCCCCTAACAGGATCACAAAGAGTTCCAAGACAGTCAGGGCTGTTGTTTCACAAAGAAACCCTTTCTTGAAAAAAAAAAAAAACAATATATATATATATATATATATAAATATTACATTCTCATTACTTTTAAAATAATGTAATAAAACATCTTTAGAAATAAGACTTCTGGAATGAGAAATGATCAGAGAAGTCTCTATAGATGATTTGCTATCAGGTTTTAGAGTTATGCAGGATGTAGACTTTAAGTCATGTTCATATGATATCAACCCACCATATAGACATCTTAAAACTAGGGTTATGGGGCCAGATGGTGGTGGCGCACGCCTTTAATGCCAGCACTCAGGAGGCAGAGGCAGGAGGATCTCTGTGAGTTCAAAGCCAGCCTGGTCTACAAGAGCTAGTACCAGGACAGGCTCCAAAGCTGCAGAGAAACCCTGTCTCAAAAAACCACAAATAAAACAAACAGAAAAAAACCCACAAAAAACAAACCCACAAAAATTTGGGTTATGGGAAAGCTTGATTGGAAGAAAGGGAAGAGAAAGGGAAAATGATTTATAATTATATTCATCTAAAAGAAATAAAATGATTTCAAAAGTTAAATAGATGAGTCAAAAATGTCATTGTCTGCAAAACAAAACAAAAAGTACTTGGGTTATGAACTGTGCTTTGTGTTTAAAGAGAGCACAGTGATACAGGCATGCTGAACTCAGAGCCCACATAAAGCACAGGTGTCTTGTGTGTCACCACTTCTTTCTCCTGTGTGCCTTCTCTTGTTTGGCCTGGCAAAACCTAGTTCAGTCCCTTACCTAGGTCTCCCTCATTACCATACTGGGCAGGATGAATACATCTCTGGGTTCTCTTGCTGTGCCTCTCTGGCTCTTTGATTGCCTCCACCTGGCTGCGTTCGTCCTTAGCTCTGCCCTGTTCCTACTACAGGACAAACGGCAAAGCAGTTGGTTTGTTATTTGAGCACCAGTCAGTTTTGCCAAGGGGCTTGCTATTTACTTTTCCTGTAAGTCTGTTGAGGAGAACATGAGAGCAAGTTCCTTTATCACAGGGGTTTTAGTAAATGTGTCTTGAGTTTTTGGGCACAGACAACCTCTACTTAGACTTTGTGGAAGGCCCTTTATTCTACACAATATAATTTCTGCCCTTTATTGTACCAAAATAAAGTGCAGGGCAGCTAGCTGGTGGCCTTATGCATTGGCCTTATGTAAACTGCATTCTTCTAGGACAGAACTTCCGCAGAGGTCAGAGGTACACATGCAATCTAGATGGTCCTAAGTTGAGCAAGACACAGTTTTGTTCCTTGTCTAGTTGTAAACATTGACAAATTTCTATGCAGATGATTTTATTTTTTTAATTAATTAATTAATTAATTATGTATACAATATTCTGTCTGTGTGTATGCCTGCAGGCCAGAAGAGGGCACCAGACCCCATTACAGATGGTTGTGAGCCACCCTGTGGTTGCTGGGAATTGAACTCAGGACCTTTGGAAGAGCAGGCAATGCTCTTAACCTCTGAGCCATCTTTCCAGCACCTATGCAGATGATTTTAAACGATTGCTTAACCCACCCTAGGTGTAGAGCCAAAGGCTGTTGAGCCTGTACACTAAGAGGTTAAAGTTTTATTGTTTTGTGGTATATCAAATCTAAAATATCCATCTATATTTTTAGATGTATACTTGTGACTTCTACATTCTTGATAAAATTTCAGGGTTGATACCCTGGATTCTTTTTGTTGATGATGCTCAACTCATAACACTGCCGTTCATTTTCTAGATGCATTTATTATTTTGCACTCTGGTATTGGTGACAGTGGCCTGGAGTGTTACTCCTCAGGAGGGCAGCAGAGTACCCACCAGCTTCCTTCTCACTCCCTGGTGTAAGACTCATGACGGACACGGAGATGCCCTGCCATGCTCTTATGAAAAATGATAGTGACTCTTACCTGGTCTCAGCAGGAATCCAGTCTGCTCTTTTGGTTCTGGATACAAAACCACTCTGAACCAACTGTCTCTCTGCCTACAACAATCAGAGGTCCTTAAGGAATCTGGGATCCCTGCTTTCATCCCTCAATCCTACTCACTAGGCTTTGCAGCATAATCATATCAGTGCTCACCCTCCTGAAGTTTACCTTGAGGTCCATAACTCCTTGATTTGCCTCTGCATTTGGAGCTGGCAGTCAATGAATTTGATGACTCTTGATGATGTGTAAATTTGGAAAGCATTGTGACATAATAAAAACATTTTTATTGAACTAGGTAATTGTATGAAGCAACGGAAATCACATTGTCTTCATTACTCCAAGACCAGAGGGGCTGAGAATAGGATTTGTTCCTACTGCCTACAAAGGTGAAGGTTGTAGACTTGTTAATGCCCCCTTGCCACAATGCCAGGGGCACATTGTTGGGAAAGCAAAGTATTCCCCAAAGGGGAGGGGGTGCCTCTCAGCATCCTTGGGCTGGCTTTTTATGAGAGAGCTGTCTTTCTAATTTAGTTCTCTCTGCTCTTGTATGGTCAGTGGCTACTGAGTGGTGCCTCATCTGAACAGGTCTGGATTGAAGCAAAATAGGATTGGTTTCCTGTAGGAAGAGGACTGGCTAAAGCCATGGTCTTCCTTTTTGGTGCCTGGAATCTATTACCCCTTTTGGCAGTGTGTCTTCTCTCAGTCTGTCCATTAAAGATTTGTGGTCTCCTCTATAAAAATAGAAACAGGGGAAGTGAAAAAGACCTAAGGATAATTTTTTTACTATTATTCTGGTTTAATTTATGGTTTAATGTTTGGGTACGATTGTACTTAAGACAAAACCAGAACTTGAGATAGTTTGTTTAAAGAAATGAGTACTTAATCATTATTAAATAAAACTGTGAGTTTATGATGAGCTTCATTTAAATACATTATATTTATAGTAAGGGCCAATTTAAATTGGAACAAGTATTCTTTTGTCAGTAAGAATTCCTTATGTAAAATAATTTTACTGCAGACAAGTTGACAAATGTTACTTATGTACTCTGTAGTCATGAAACATCCCACTAGATTGCTCTTGCCCTCTGTATGTGTGGTGGTTTGAGTGAGAATGGCCATCATGTGGCTCATATAACTGAATGCTTAGTCACCAGGGAGTGGAGCCATTTATAGGATTACAGATTGGGAGGTGTGGCCTTTTTGGAGGAAGTGAGGTTTCGAAAACCCATTCCAGGCCCTGTGGATCAGGGTGTAAAGCTCTCAGCTCCAGAGTCATGCCTGCCTGCATGCCACAGTGCTTCCTGCTATGAGAATAATGAACTCACCCTATGAAATTTTAAGCAAGCCCTCAATTAAGTGCTTTCTTTTATAGGTGTTGCTGTGGTTATGGTGTCTCATCACAGCAAAATAACAATGAATAAGACAGTTTCTATTTACTCATCTATCTATTTGCTGTATGTGTGTGGCATGAGTGTGTTGCACTCAGGCTGTCTGTGTGTGGCATGAGTGTGTTGCACTCAGGCTGTATGTGTGTGGCATGAGTGTGTATGCACTCAGACATGCATGAGTGTGGCAGCCAGAGGTCGATAGTGACGATTTTCCTCTACTTACCCTCGCCTTTTCATACAATTTTTAATTTTATTTGAGATTATAATTACATCATTTTCTGCCTTCCCTTTCCTCTCTCTAACCATGTACCCCCACTTGCTTTCTCATTCAAATTCATGGTGTCTTTCTCTTTAATTGACATACATATATACATACATATGGCTACATCTATCTATATCTATATATGGGTAGATATATCTTGCTACTTGTATGATTTCAGGACAGGTCATTTGTTGCTGGATGACCTTTTGTTGTGCTCTTCCTTGGGGACAACTATGTCCCATGCTCACAACATTTCTTAGTTGCCTGTAGTTCTTTGTCTAGGAATGCGGCCCAGTGAGCTCTCTTCCTTCCATGATAGCGTGTCTATTAGTGGCGATTTTGTTCATGTCTTATTTAGGTAGCCATGTTGATGAGGCCTCTTGGGTGTAGCTTTCTGACATTCTAGGAGACTCAATCACACAGCAAACTTCCTGTTGCCCTGGCCCCTCTTCTGCAGGAGTCTCTGAGTCGTAGAGGCAGGAGTTGTGCTGTAGACATATCTATTGAGCCTGGACTCCAGAACTCTGCCCTGTGATCAGTTATAGGTTCGTGTAATGGTCTCTGTCTGTTGCAAAGAGACATTTCTTTTAAAGGTGAGGACAACACTAATCCGTATATAAAGATAGATGCTTAGAATGTAGTCAGAGATCATGCTGGTTTAGTAAATAGTGGCTGTGCGTTCTCCACGATGAATGACTGCAGCATGGCATGAAAACCCTCACAGTACTGCAGTGTCACAGACACCAGAGTGGTAACCACCGACTCTCGAATTGGACATAAGGCCCTCTCAACAAGACAGAAGTTTTGCCTGGTGCTAGAAACCTGGCCAACTACCTGGGGCTATTGAAGCCTGCCTCAGAGTCTTTTTGAGATAGGAAGTCTCTCTGGGCTTAGATCTGGCTGCCTGAGTAGACTGGCAAGCCAGAGAGCCCTTGAGATTCGTCTGTCTTTGGTCCCTCAGTGCTGGGATAGGTGCCAAGATCTGAACTCAGGTCCTAATGCTTGCTCAGTGGGAATTTTACTAAACGAGCTATCTCTGCTCAGCCCCTCGCTGTATCTATTTTTAAAAATAATCAAGGCACTTGCAATTAAGTTTAGCATGATTTTCTTGATGGATTTTTGAAACTGAGTCTCTTTCTGTAGCTCAGGCTGGCCTAGCATTTGCTCTGAAGCACAGATAGCCTTGAACTGAGGGCAGCCTTCAATATTTGGCTTCTAAAAATTCTGATCACAAGGGTTCAATACTTCTATGCCCCCAAAAGTGTTCTGCCCCAATCACTTTGCATTTTTGGATAATTCTAAGCCAAATTAGGAAATCTATTTAGGAAAACTCATATTGAGCTAGATTGTAAGATGAATTTCTCAGTTTGTTTTAAGAATTGCTCATTTGGGGATCTAAGACAGCCAAACTGCCAGAGGCTTAACTAAGTTTCTTTCTGTCAACAAAACCAGAACAGTATAGCGGCTGGCAGAGATTCTGATGAGTCTTGAACGGTGGGAGAGAAACCTCAATGTCAACCTTTTTTCAAAAATAAAAACACTTTTTAAGTATTGAAGTTTCCTTCCTGCTTCTTGCCAGTGTGGCAAACTAAAAGGCTAACCAGTCATGGACTCTGCCTATGGGTGGATCAACGCTGCTTGCAAATCAAATAACATAGTATGCATCCTGTCAGGTTCCAGCTTGTGTTTCCATAACTGGATTTATGGAAGATCATACAACCACATTAGGGGAAGATAGGACTGAAACCCTTTGTGGATTATTTAGAGGATGGCAAGTAAGAGGCAGTAAAACAAACAAACAAACAAACATCAATCTCCCAGCTCTGTGCAGATTACTGCTCCCATTACCAGAAAAACTTTGAGCTAAGTAAGAGTTGTGGCATTCATAGCCTTGATTTATTCTATTTTCACTTCAGAACAAAACACACAGCTTTACATTCTAGACTTCAGAGCTGCTAACGCAGAGGCCCAAGTGGTCAGAATGCTGACTACACAGAGTTGCTTGATTGCTGTGATCTATAGTGGGAGCTACCGGCTGTGTTCCTGGCTCCAGCTCCGGGCCGCCTGGCTAGCTTATGCCCCGAAATAACAACACACAAACTGTATTCATGTAAACACTGCTTGGCCCATTTCTATTAGTGTGTGTAGCACCATGTGGTGACTTATCTTGCCTAACCCATATTTAGTAATCTGTGTAGCACCAGTTTTACCGGGAAAGAGTCAGCATGTCTGACCTGGTGGCTTGCTTCATCGCGTCTGCCCTGGAGAGGAGAGGCATGGCGTCTGAGCTCACTTCCCTTTCCTCCCAGCATTCTGTTCTGTTTACTCCACCCACCTATGTTCTAACCTATCAGGCCAAGTAGTTTTCTTTATTAATCAACCAATGAAACAACAGATAGATAAAGACCCTTCTACATCAGTGGTCTGTCCCCAAACGTCTTTTATTTTCATGAGTGATTGCTTTTAGAGTGATCTCTACAGAATGCAGGGTTTTTCAGGAGTTAAATAGCCATGCTCTGCAAAGTGACATTTCTGCCTATGAAGCTGTGCATATGATGTGGTCCTGTAGGATTATATTGTCCATTGATGCTGTAGCTGTCTTTATGCAGAATCACTCTATGGTCTGCATAATGGAGTCATCTGCTGACATTTTTAGAAGGTGTCCCTGTAATGATAACAGACAGAGAGTTAAATTAAAATTATCTTTAATTTCCTAACAAATTCACCTTGGCACAATTGTTGACATCTTTGCTAATAAGGGGAAATCTAAATAAGTTTATTTCAGTGAAGCCCCAAATGACATTCTTTTCAAGGATGATCAAGACTTTGCGGCCATGAAGAGACTTAGAATGCAGTTCTTTAATGCACTTGAAATCAAACAGAAAATGAATTTGTGTGGCTAACCAGTGCTTAAAGGCAACATTCCTTAGAGCTAATTGGTTTAGGAGGGCAGGGACAATGAACTTTAATACATCTAGATTGGTTTCCTTCAACTTCACTTAATGTTACATAAAAGCAGCAGTCACTAAGGTCTTTGCTTTTCATGTTTACCAGCATCTTTTTCTCCTTCCTATGTGTAATTAAAAAGAATTCGTCATGTAAGCTACTTGTGCATCCCCTAGAGAGAGGGGAAAGTGTGAGCTATCAGTAAAGGACTAGATTTTTTTTTCTCCTGGATTTAAAACTTTGATTTTGCAGGTCTGGGAGATGGCCTACTCAGTGGGTAAAGGTATTTGATGTCAAGCCTGCGGGCCTGAGCTCATTTCCCAGAATCCATGTGATGGAAGGAGAGAACAGTGCTGCACAAGTTGTCCTCTGATGTTGACATGTGCACGATGACCATGTGCACCCATGCATACACACAGAGAGACACAAGTGTGCAGGTAAAATAAATAACTAAAACAAAAAAATCTTTAGCATTGCTGTCAATCTTATGTATCTTAACAATCTGTTAATCAAGTAGAGGCAAATTACAAACATAAAACAGAATAAATACTTGTTCTGAAACATATAAATACATGTGTACTATGGGAACACAGATAACTTCTATAATGGCTCAACTCTTTCGACAGGAAAAATCTGTTATTTCAAAGTTTCTCAAAATGATACCTAATGTCCCTAATATTGACATGAAAGATTGAATGCTTCAAAGTTCTTCAAAATAATACCTAATACTTCTATGTACAGAATTTTCCAAAAAGTACGTACAAAGAGATCTAGGCATGGTGATATATACCTTTAATTCCTGCACTCATGTGGCAGAGCCAGGTAGATTTCTATGAGTTCACATCTAGTTGACAGTGAATTACAGGCCAGCAAGGGCTTTATAGTGGGACCCTCTCTCAAAAATAAAAAGAGAAAGACCATATTGTATATGCCTTCAAAAGAAAAAAAAAAGGCCATTGACATATTTTTTCCTGTATACATTTAATATGTTTCTCAGAAACATGTACACACATACACTACAGACACACCATCAATGACATACGTTAGAAGACATATGCAGCATGGAGTGGAGAGAACATGCTTCTCTCCAAGAAGGGGAACAGCACTTAGTCAACAGCCACTACACAACTTTGGGCTATACCTCATCAAAATACACTTCTACTGCGAACTTTGGACTGTAAATTTTCCATGTTTTTGGTTTATGGGTATTATCCAATTCATTTCTTGGTAGATAAAGCCTAAGAATAAGAAAAAAAAATCATTACATTTTCTGTTAGGGCTAACAGGAAGCCATGGTTAATTTGTTGGTGCTTCATGAAAAGGACCCCACTAGCTGTCAGAGTCTCAGACCCTCTCTGTGTGTTGGCTGACCCCTTCCATCTCTCCAAGATCAAAAGTACCTTAGTAAGAACAGTTTCTGACTCTTCCAACACTGGTTCATAGGATGTCATTCATGATATTTCTATAAGAGGTGTGGAATAAAACCCAGCAATAAAACATTGCTTTTCCTTTAAGTGAAGAACTTTGAGTTTTGGCTTAACATCTGTCTCCTGCCTATAAACAGTTTATCTTATCCATCTGCAAATTAAATGTTACAAACATCTTTAGCATCTTGCATAAAAGTGAGAATTAAAATGATCCAACTTTGCTTTTCCTATATCAACATGGATTGTAAAGGACCAAGGCTCATAAATCAAAGTTTGTGCACATCCAGATATAAATGGTCAAAATCTCCACCAAATACAAATTTACTACAAATCTAAATCATGTGCTTTTCAAATTCCCTTCTGGTGTCTTACAAGGCTTGAATTATCATCAGGCCTTGGTCAGCTTGTCAGTTTGAAGTGATTAAGACAGTATTAACTCCTGGCCTGTTCAGTGACGACCATTTCAACACCATCTACCGACTGACCTGGTTTCATGTTTTCGCCTGCAGATTCTCATTCCCTCTGTCTATCTGCCTGTCTCCCCTTGTTCTCATGACCACAGGATTCTTTGGAATAATTAAATCCAAGTAATTTTTTTTTTATTTTTTTGAGACAGGGTTTCTCTGTGTAACAGTTCTGCCCATCCTGGAATTCACTTTGTAGACAAGGCTGACCTAGAACTCACTGAGATCCGCCTGCCTCTGCTTCCTGAGTGCTGATATTAAAGGAGTGCACTACCACTGCCTGGCTCCAATTAATTTTTTAAATAAGGATTTTCAGCTCAATTTCTAATAAATGGTTTTCTAATAAATCATATTTAAGTGGGAAATTTTCACATTAATGATTTTAGGTGACTTCACTAATACCCGTGCCTTCTAACTTCTGTCCTAGATGTTAGGTGCACCAATCAGTTTCCTAACTGTGGACACCTGGATCACACTTGGAATTTGGTGGTTGGGTGCCAGTTAGCCAACACTCCTCAAGGCCTTACCAAAGTCAAGGCATTAAGGGATACATGTTAAACTTCCATGAAAGGAGTTTACTGTCACACTCAAGATCTGAGTATAATAGATTTTAACTTATAGTCCAAGGGCACTTTGCTTGTGAGTAATGAAGCATCTCTATTTTGAAAATAACCTTCACCAAGGTACATAATGTCCCAAGTGAGAGGAGCAGAGTGGAGGTAAGAGTAGTTAATGGGACTGAGATCCATAAAAAATAAACACAAATTGTAAATGCATATTGTATGTGTATTTCATGTTAATAATAAATGCAAACAAACCCTAAAAGATTTTAAGACCACATTAAGATAACTGATGCACTGGAATAACTCAAGGATTTATTTTGTTTCTATAAATTGAACTTAGGACAGCTGGCATAAGCCGTGTCATAACATACGTGGAACATTAAGCTGTTTCTGCTGGATCACAAGGTATCCCTACCTGTGTTTTCGTATAAAAGATGTATGAAACCAAAAGAAAAAAGGGCAGTCATCATAGTGTTTAGGAAGATTCTAAAAAAGACATGGTTAAAGAAAAAAGATTAGTTTCCTAATAAAACTGGCACAAAGAACTAATAATCCAGTGAATTTAAAATTTCTTCCCTTAATCCTATAAAACCATATTAGCAATAATATCAGTTAAATATGCAGCACTTTACAGTTTATAATGATATAGTCAAGACACAAGAAGACTTCAAGAGAATGTTGAAGGATAATCAATATATATATTTATTTATGTATTATATACAATATATATAGTTTATATATAGAAAAAATATAATATACAGTATATATTCTCACACATATATTCCCATCTTTATTCTCACATATTCCTATAAATATATACATACATATCCAAACACACACACATATATATAGTTACTTATGTGCATTATAGGAAATTTCCAGGTATTTGTACTGTTAAAAACTGAAAAAAAAATTAAAAGCATGCCATATAACAATACACAGAATCAATGAATCTAAGATCTGGTTATTTGAGAAGAGTAACAAGATTGGCAGATCTTTGTTCCAATTAATCAAAAGAAAGATAGACTCATAATGAGAAAATGGTGTTCACTACCCTTACTCCTTTTCAATATTGTGGTAGAAATATTAGCTTGAGCAATTAGGCAAGAGAAGGTGGTGTGTGAGGTCCTTCTGTCTATATGTTGCTTTTATTGCTTCATGAATAAAGAACTGCTTTGAGCCCATGGCAAGGGCAGAACAGAGCTAGGTGGGAAAAGCTAGGCTCCATGCTGGGAGAAAGAGGGCACAGTCAGAGAGAAGCCATGCAGCCACAACTGGAGACAGATGCTGGGAATTTTACCTCGTAAGCCACAGCCATATGGCAATATACAGATTGATAGAAATGGATTAAATTAATATGTAAGAGTTAGCCAATAAGTAGCTAGAGCTAATGGGCCAAGCAGTAATTTAATTAATATAGTTTCTGTGTGGTTATTTTGGTTCTGGGCAACAAGGACAAACAAGCAGCCTCCGCCTACAAGAAGGAAATTAAAGTGATACAAATAGGGAAAGAAGAGGACAAACGTAGCAATGTGGTGGTCTACTGAGTAAACTTGCACAAGTCAAGAGCTTTTGTACACGCCACCAACAAAAATGTAGGGATTTCTTCAATTAAAAAAATAAGACTCTCAATAAAGAGATAGGTAAAGACAATAGAAAATGGAGAAACATCCCATGCTTATGAATTGGTATAGTTAAAATTTAACAAAAACTATGTACAGATTAATGCAATCCTGACCAAAAGCCCCATCCTATTCTTCACAGAAATAGGAAATAATCTATCCTAAAATTCATATGGAATCACAAAGTTTGGATAGTCAAAACCATTCTGAGGAAAGGTAGCAATGTGGAAGGGTTACACCCAGATTTTAGATACGTCACAAGACTGTGGTGATAATAAAATGGCACAGACACATAGGGAATGGAACAAAATCAAAAACTCAAATGAAAGTACACGTAACTTCAGCCATTTAATATTTAACAGAAGTACCCAGAAAAAAAGGCTGGAGAAAATCATCTTTATCAAATGTAGCTGGGTAAACTGTATGTTCACACACAGAATGATGAAATTATATCTGTATTTATCACTGCACACAAAAGCTAACTGCAAATGGATTAAACACTTAAACACGAAGCCTGAAATGTTCAAAGTGCTAGAAGAAAAAAGACAGTACCCCACATTATGTAAGTGTAGGAAAGGGTTTATCCAGGAATTAAGGCCAACAACTGACAACTTAAAAGTTTCTGCACAGTTAAAAGAAACAGTCAACCAAGTGAACAGGAAGCCATGGAACAAGAGAAAATCTTTGCTAGCTACCATCTGACAGAGAATTAATACACAGAATATATAAAGAACTCAACAACAACAACAATACCTTTAAAAATGTACCTGAACAGAATTCTCAAAAGAGGAGAAAATTGATAAGAAATGTCTCCAAGAAAGTTTATCATCCCTAGCAATTAGGAAAATGATGTAGGAGGGTCTAATATCTAACTGTTGCTTTCATTGGTTAATAAAGAAACTGCTTGGCTTGATAGGTCAGAACATAGGTGGGTGGAGTAAACAGAACAGAATGCTGGGAAGAAGGGAAGTGAGACAATTGCCATGCTGCTCCTCTCTGGGTCCGACGGAATGGAGCCAGCCGCCAGGTCAGACATGCTGAATCTTTCCCAGTAAGCCACCACCTCATGGTGCTACACAGATGATTAGAAATGGGTTAATCAAGATGTGAGAGTTAGCCAGTAAGAGGCTAGAGCGTCAGGCAGTGTTTGAATGAATACAATTTGTGTGTTATTATTCTGGGGCTAAACTAGCCGTGTGGGAGCAGGGTGGAATGAAAAGCAGGCCTGCCCGCAGCGCATTACTACAGGAAAATGCAAATCAAAACAATTTTGAGATTTTATCTTTCCCTAGCAAGAATGAAAAAGATCAACAAACTGAGGGGTAGAGAAAAAGTAACTTCCATTCATTCTTGGTGGGATGGCAAACTTGTGCAGGTACTACGGAAATCAGTGTGAATTCTCGGAACAGTCACTAAAAAGAAACCTACCATATAACCCAAAGGACTCAACAAGCTACTCCATGGTTACTTTTCTTAGTCATGTTCATTGCTGTTCTGTTCACAAAAGCCAGGGAATGGAAACAACCGATAAGTGGGTGAGGAAATGTGGCACACGTACACCATGGAACACTCCCCAGAACTGTGCACATGGACGGATGGAACCACAAAGATCATATTGAATGAGGTCCTTTTTCATTGCTTTAGTTGGCTCCCTTCTCTCTCCTTTCTGGGATTCTTAAGTACCAAAAGCTGCTTCTGTTATTACCTTTTGTCTTCTGTGATCATCTCCTTATCTACTTAGCACACCTGAACTCAATGGCCTTCCTTCCAGGGCTACTCTGGAAAGTGGCCCTCTTTATAGGAATGAACTAGACAAAGCAGACAAAAGCCTCAGGTTCCTGTGAGAGGGACACCTGGTCACCGATCAGACACTTAGGCATTAGGTGGTCTACCAGGACAAAGAAATAGATTGTGAAAGACATGTAAGTATATACAACCACGTCACCAGGAGCTCTATTAGAACATATTAAATTTACAGTCACTCTCCAAAGAGAGGGTTCAAGACAAAACTAAAAGAAAATAAAGCATTTCTTACTGATTTCTTCAAGGGAAAGTTACATTGGATAATTAATCCCTGGCAAAGGTGATGATAGAAATACCTATGTTTTTGGAATGTACTTTCATGTTCTGGCTTTGATGATCACAGGGATGTATATTTCCAAGGTTTCCTAGGCAATTGTCTTTATGTGGCCAGAAAGAAACATGAGGAAAATATGATGACATGACAAGGGAGATGCTCCATCCTGATTGAAATCTCTTGTCAGCTGGGAAGCAAGAATTCTAGCATAGTAAACCTTTGTTATACAGGTTGCTAACAGACATTTTGTTTCTTCCATATGCATCTACTTTATGTTAAAATAGCAAGGGACCAGGCTTAAGGCCTGAATGTATATGACCTAGTAAAAAGCATCATTCCTTCTGACTGACATTTTTGCACTGTTGAAATCATACCTCCTAGCAGTACTCCTGTGATTATCAATTATAATTCTGTCAGACGATGCCCAGGAACCACCTACTATCTGATTTAGGTTCCAAACAAACCTTCCATAATATCGTCAAAGCTCACCAAAATAAGAATAAGGAAAGGACATTAAGTGTGACTCCCCTAGAAACCTTCACTCAGACATTGCTTCTGGATGCTTTTCTTTCTACTTATCCTTGTTTTTAAAAATGTAAATTACAATATGTTTATTAACACCAATTCTGATTCGTATTTGCCAGTCCCTAAATTCCTTTCTGCCCCAAAGCCATGAATCTTGGTCAGGCCTGGGTCAAAGTGTCTAAAAGTCAAGACTCAGAGTAATCTTTAAGGGTCCCCATGCAGCTGCTGTAACTGTCCTTCACAAATAGCACTTGATTGTTATCCTTGGTTAGAGAACTCAGAGTGACTGCATTATTCAAGGGCAGCAAGCCTGTATGGCAACTACTTAAGTCACCTGCTCCAACATATTTAAAATTTAAGTAGCTAGCAGAGAGTAGGCAGAGGATGAGAAAGGAAGAGAAATTTTAAGTTAACTAACATAGTTATTTGTAGTAGAGATAATCTTATAGAAAAATGAAACAAGTGATACCTAAAGTTAGCTACAAGCAGTAAATATCCAGACATATCTTGTAGACCAGACTGGCTTGAACTCAAAGAGATCTGCCTGTCTCTGCCTCCTGATTGTTAGGATTAAAGCTGTGCACCACCAACGCCTGGCTAAGAAATTATGCTTAAAATATGTTTTAATATAGTGGCAACAATAAATTTGGTTTGTCATTTTGGGTTTTGAGGAGACAGAATTTCACTATTGTGGCCCAGTTGATTTGTAACTCACAATGTATATCAGACTGTCCTCAGACTCATAGAGATTCACCTACCTCTGTCTCCTAAGTGCTGGGATTAAAGACATATGGCAGAACTCCCAGTGGCCACAATGTATTTTAAATATACAAAACAAAAACGTAATCACTGCTTTGTAGTATTTTGTTTATTTTTAAATCAAGATGTTTCCATATTTATTTAAAAATTAATATACACTTATTTATAGAATTCATGAAATATAAAAATATTATATTTGTTCTTTAGGAAAAAGTGTTTCATTTTTATTTGTTACTTTCCTCTAATTTCTTTGCTATAGCGGTTTATTATTTGTGGGTGTTTTTGATTTTTCAAGCAGGGTTTCCCAGTGTAGCCTTGGCTCATAAAACTCACTCTGTAGACCAGGCTGACCTTGAACTCACAGAGATTCACCTGCCTCTGCTTCCCAAGTGCTGGGATTAAAGGCATGCGCCACCATGGCCCAGCTATTATTTGTGTTTTAATAAATAAAACTTAACAGAATATTAGAGGGCTAAGCAGCCACACTAGTCAGCCATATAGGCCAGAGAGTGGCACACATCTTTAATCCCAGGACAGACCTCTGTGAGTTCAAGGCCACTCTGTGCTAAACAAGACTGAATATGTCTAAAAGAGAAATAGAGCTCACACAAAGGTGATCCCAGCACTTGGGAATACAAGCCTTTATTCCCAGCACTGGGGAGGTGGAGACAGGAGCGATATGCCTGGGTGGAGAGAACTATAAAGGGAAAGAGGCAGGAACTCATTGGAATGTGGAGTCTGAGGATGGAAAAATGCATTATAGGGTTGCCTTTGTTTGTCTGAGCCTTGGTGGAGGCATGATCTCTCTAGCGGCTTGGCTGCTTTGCTTTTCTGATCTTCAGGTTGAACCCTAATATCTGACTCTGGCTTTTTATTATTTGTGCTTCAACAGACATGTCTGTCATTTTCTTTATTGGGCACTGTAGCAAAGGAAATTCCAAACCAAAACCATTCAAAAGACTAGACACAAACCTGTAACTTCAGCACTTGGGAGGCTGAGGCAGGAGGACCACATCTTCAAGGCCAACTTGGGTTGTATGGTAAGCTTCTAGTCAATCTGTGCTATGCAACTCTGTCTCAAAAAACCAAAACAAGGAAAAAAAAACAAGACAAGAAAAAGGTGTATCTTCCATAGAACCTTCATCTGGCGATGGATGGAGATAGAGACAGAGACCCACATTGGAGCACTGGATTGAGCTCCCAAGGCCCAGATGAAGAGCAGAAGGAGGGAGAACATGAGCAAGGAAGTCAGGACCGCGAGGGGTGCACCCACCCACTGTGACAGTGGGGCTGATCTATTGGGAGCTCAGCAAGGCCAGTTGGACTGGGACTGATGGAGCACGTGATCAAACTGGACTCTCTGAACGTGGCTGACAATGAGGGCTGCTGAGAAGCCAAGGACAATGGCACTGGGTTTTGATTCTACTGCATGGACTGGCTCTGTGGGAGCCTAGACTGTTTGGATTCTCACCTTCCTAGACCTGGGGGGAGCAGGGAGGACCTTGGACTTCCCATAGGGTAGAACCCTGACTGCTCCTTGGACTGGAAAGGGAGGGGGAGGGGAAGTGGGGGGAGGGGAGGAGGTGGAAATTTTCAATAAAAATAAATAAATTTAAAAAATTAAAGAAAAGAAAAAGGTGTATGATGGAGGAAGGTCATTGGTTAATTAATAAAAAAACTGCTTGGCCTCATAGGTTAGAACATAGGTGGGTGGAGTAAACAGAACAGAATGCTGGGAGGAAGAGGGCAGCTCCTCTCAGAGCCAGATGTGATGCAGCCAGCCGCCAGGTCAGACATGCTGAACCTTTCCCGGTAAGCGCACCTAATGGTGCTACACAGATTATTAGAAATGGGCTAAATTAATATGTGAGAATTAGCCTAGAAGGGGCTAGATATAATGGGCCAGGCAGTGTTTAAAAGAATACAGCTTGTGTGTTGTTATTTTGGGGCATAAGCTAGCCAGGTGGCCACTTGATTACTCACCGGAGAGAGAAATTTCACTTTCACATCATCATATAGGGCTGGACAGTTGAATACATTAATTATTACTCTGTCTGTTTCAACATCATGAAACATCTGTAATACACATGAAATACAGAATTATATGCTTGGTTAAAAAGTGCAAGCATAAAGTTCACCTTTATTCTGTCAAACATCCTAAAGTTATAAAATATTCTTGGTGCCATAGCCCAATAATTCCATATATTTAAGTAGATATTAATCTTTCTATGAAATTGTAACTCAGTTATTTAAATTAACCTTACATCTGTTGAAGGCTATGATGGCACACTGTTGAAAACACAGCAGTAAATATAATAGATCTCAACCAAGAAAGCATTGCTGTTGGATATACATCATCTGATTTTCCTATGTCAAAGCCTCTTTTTTTAAAAATGTGCTATGCATGCCACCCCCAAACCCCATGTCTTGTGCTGGTTGTGTAGTCTTTGTACCCATCCATTCTGGTGAGTTCCTTGCAACCTGAACCACTTACAACACCCTCAATACTCAGGCCTAACTGTTAGCTCAGCTTCTGTGCTGACCTGGCCTGGTAAGTGCTTACAGAACATCACCACACCCAAGGCCATGCCAGATCCTGGAAATCTAGCTAAGGACTCAGTGCTAGTAAACTCATGGAACGCTGTGGAAAAATGGGCAGAAAGACTGTAAGAGTCAAAAGGGCAGGCAGTTTGCTGTGATGTAATGTGAAAAGGTATACTCATAAAATCTCATCAGTATTACCGACCAAACATGAGCTGAACAAAGATGATACTAATAGACAAGCCACAGTGGACAGAGAAATGCTGTGATGCCTAAAGACTACACAAAAGACTCCAAGTATCCGAGGAATGCCAGGAGTGGGAGACGTGGTCTTCTCCAGAAAAGAGAACACATACTAGTTATTCAATACCAAGTGGTTAACTCTGAAAACATGCATACAAGTAACATTATTTATATGGAACAGGTTATATTCATGAAAAAAAAATATATATATACATAAATATACGTATGTGCATACAATAGCAATGACTGAAACATGAGTCATTTGTACGAGAACAAGGAGAAGCATATGAGAGGGTAATCACAGTCTAAAAAAATTTAAAATGTAAAACATGAAAACACAGGCGACAACTGAGATTACTATACCCAGCAAAATTATCAGCCATAATTGGAGGAGAAAAAACTTCCCATGATATAAGGGGGCTAAAAAAAATTCATGTCTAAAAAACTAGCCCTGCAGAGAATACTGGAAGCAATACTTCAAACTGAAGAGACGACTATGCATTTAAAAGGGTAAAGAAAATGCCTGCCAAGGAATTGAATGAAAACAGAGACCCACACCAGTCCATCCTCATCATATCCTCCTTGTCAGGAGTCAGTGAACCATGCAGCAGAGGAGGCAGAAAGACTATAAAAGCCAGGAGGAACGAAGGCACAAAGGAATCAAGGCCCTGCAAACACAGCAGGGCTGACATACATGTGAACTCGGAGACTGTGCTAGCAAGCACAGGGCCTGCATGGTTCTGCACCAGATGAGGTTCTAGCTGAGAGGAAAAATGCACACAAGCCCACATCCCTAAACCAGAAGCTATCTTCAGTTGATCATCACTCGCAAATGAAAAATAGTTCTCTCCACAATGGAGACTCGCTGGGGATATAAACCGTTCTTAAGGCTAGACCCATGCCCAGCAGTAGATTGCCAACATGAAATAAACTAAATGTCTCATAATGCTGTCTCAGGGAATTTATTTATTTATTTATTTATTTATTTATTTATTTTATTTTATTCTTTTTTACTTAGAATTTATTTATTTTATTTATATTTTTAACCACACACATATATAAAATGTCTTCTAATTTTGTGTTTAGGGTATATAAATACTTATAGGTATTTCTCATTTTTTTTTTTTTGGCTAATTTTCTTCTGTTTGTTTGCTTTGTTTTATTACGGCTTCTCCTTTTCAGTTTTCGAGACAGGGTTTCTCTGTAGCTCTGGAGCCTGTCCTAGAACTAGCTCCTGTAGACCAGGCTGGCCTCAAACTGATGGAGATCTGCCTGCCTCTGCCTTGCAAGTACTGGATTAAAGGCGTGCACCACCACCACCTGGCATATTCATATTTGAAATTCAGTAGTACTTTCAAATTCAGTGCTGGCATATTCTGGTTTCTTTTATCTTAGTTTATTAATTATTCTTTAGATTCTTGTTTGTTTTCAAAACAGAGATAGAAAGGGATTGATCTGAGAGAGGAAGTAGGAAGTAATTGGGGAGGGAAACGGTAATCTGAATATAGTCGATCAAAATTTTCATTTTCAATAAAATTAAATTTAAAACTTTAATTTAAAAAGGGGATACACCCAGTAACTGAGGACATACCTCAATAACAGGGGAGTATAGAAAGAAAATAAATGATGCTAATTCCAATGGAAGACAAAATAGAAAAAAAATAATACAAAGTACAAAAAAAGACAGCAATGAACACACTTTTCCAGCAGTAGCTTTAAATATAAATGACTTTGACTCCCCAATCAAATGACACAGTCTATTTGAATAAGAAAGAAAATTCATCTTTGAGTTGTTTACAAGAAACTCCATCTTCACAAACGGGCACCAGCTTAGAGGGAAAGGAGAGAAAATAGGAACAGGGATTAAGAAAGTGTAACTGTCCTAACATTTAACAAAACAGATTTTAAACTAATATTCAGAAGATAAAAAGAAGGTGATACCATTCTGATCAAGAGAACAATTAACCAAGAAGACTTTACAGTCCTACACATATACACACCAAATTCCTAGACACTCAATTGTATTGAAAACAAAACAAACAAAAATGAAAGTACTACTGAATTTCAAAAAACAGTGATGATAATACGTGACTGATTTCAGTAGCTCACCTCCAATAGAAAGGTAATTTGGACAAAAATCACAGAGAAACATTGGAATTATATGACATCAGACATCAAATGTACCCAACAGGCATCTATCAATTATCCTACCCAAATACTGAAGAGTATATATTCCACTCAGTAGCCCATGGAACTCTCTCTAAAACAGACTACATGCCAGTATACAAAACAAGTCTCAACAAATATTAAAATGATTGAAATAACTCTGTACATTCTATGTGGCCACAATGCAATAAAGCTTAAAATCAACAACAAAAGTAACTCAAATAAAAACAAACTAATAGATATTAGATAGCACAATACGAGGTCAAAGTAGACATCATTAAAGAAGGTTTTTTGTTCTCCTGAAACTAAACAAAAATAACAAAACTCTGAGGAATATTAAAAGCAGTACTAAGGGAGACATTTATTCTTGTAGGCACACACATGTACACATAATAAATAAATAAAAAAATACACAAATAAATTGAGTCAAAGAGCGGCTCCTGCCTTTGACCAAGGACCTACTGCACAGCATTTTTCAATTTATGGCTTTTCATGGTGAGAAGGTATTTCAGAATGCATAGTTTAGGACCTCATATGTTACATCACATAAGGAGGATTTTGTGGGGAGACTCATAGAAACTTAGATGTGGGCAAGGGTCTGAGTAGATAGTAGCAGAGAGGCACAAAGAAGGAGAATATGAAGAGAAATTTAAAAGGCATAACCAAGAATCAATGAACTGGATTTGGAGTCGACAGCAGAGAGTCAAGGACAATATCACATCTTAATATTCAACTGAACCTTCATCTGGCGATGGATGGAGATAGAGACAGAGACCCACATTGGAGCACCGGACTGAGCTCCCAGGGTCCAAATGAGGAGCAGCAGGAGGGAGAACATGAGCAAGGAAGTCAGGACCACGAGGGGTGCACCCACCCACTGTGACAGTGGAACTGATTTATTGGGAGCCCACCAAGGCCAGCTGGACTGGGTCTGAAAAAGCATGGGATAAAACCAGACTCACTGAATATGGTGGACAATGAGGGCTGATGAGAAGCCAAGGACAATGGCACTGGGTTTTGATCCTACTTCATGTTCTGGCTTTGTGGGAGCCTAGGCTGTTTGGATGCTCACCTTCCTAGACCTGGAAGGAGGGGAGAGGACCTTGGACTTCCCACAGGGCAGGGCACCCTGACTGCTCTTAGGGCTGAAGAGGGAGTGGGGAGGGGAGTGGGGAGTGGGGGGAGGGGGAGGGAAAAGGGAGGTGGGGAGGAAGCTGAAATTTTTAATAAAAAAAATATCCAACTGAGTGAATACTGGTACCATAAATGGAATCAGAGAAAAGTTCCTTAGAAGATATCTTTAAAGAGGGCCCTAATGACAGATTTGGCAGATATCACATAGTGAATACTCAGAAACATCTACAGAGTAAATGAAAGAACAAATTATAATTTAAAGAAACAGAATTCTGAGCACAACAAGAACAGAATGAAAAGTTAAGAACTGAACATCAAGAATCAGGCCTTCAGCTAGGAGAGGCAATAACAAACAAGAATTGTTTGAGGCAGGGACTAGCGTTAGTAATAAAAGAACTTAGTGTTAGTAAAAAAAGAATCTTTAGAAGTTCCTAGGTAATATTTATTACTTTAAAAAAAGTGACTGGAAACAAGATAAAATGGCCAAAACTGACATGAATTTAAACATTTAAAATAAACTTAAAACCTTAATAGATTGCTGGGAAAGCAAAAGACAAAGAAAGAATAGGTTAGAATTTACAGGAAGTTCTTTGCAAAGCCCATTTTGAACAGTGAGGTGAAGTGAGCTCTGGTTTGCAACAAAACCAAGCATCACCAAACTGATGGTAACCAGAGAGTATGATATATCTCTTTGTGGCTTGGCGGAATGAAAAGGCTATTTTGGTGTTTGGTGTTGTGTTTTCTTCTCTCTCTCTCTCTCTCTCTCTCTCTCTCTCTCTCTCTCTCTCTCTCTCTCTCCCTCCCTCCCTCCCTCCCTCCCTCCCTCTTTCCCTTCCTCTCTCCCTTACTTTCTTTCCTTTTTTTCTGTTTTTTTGTTTTTTAAGACAAAGTTTCTCTGTAGCTTTGGAGTTTGTCCTGGAACTCCCTTAGCAGACCAGGCTGGCCTCAAACTCAGAGGTTAAAGGTGTGCACCACTGCCTGACTTGATGCTGTGATTTCAATGAAATGCCAGGGCTAGGGAAAATGCTTGGCTGGTGAAGTGACTGTTGTGCAAGCATGAGGACCTAGGCTGGGATCCTCAGCACACACACAACAAGATAGTTCTGTAATCTTAACACTGGGAGTGTGCAGACACAAGGAGCCCTGGTCTTGCTGAATTAGCAAGCACTAGGATTAATGAGATACTCAGCTTCAAAAAATAAGGTGAGTATCCATAAAGGCAAGCACCAAATGTTGACTTCTCAATTCTGCATGCACGTACACATACCTGCACCAGTCAATGTCCCTATACTCCTCCACATACACACACCAACAAATGACAAATAAAACCAGAAATTTCAGTTAATGTGTTTTCTCTTACCATACAATTTTTAGAAGAAAAACAGGAAAATATAGTCTCCTGCCACATCACTATCTGTACTTCTAGGTCACTTCCGTCACCCTTTCCAACACCTGAGTGAAAGTGAAAAATATAGACTTGTTAAGTCAAATCAGCTCTCCTATTGACACAAGAGCTTGAGAAAGTAACAATGATCTCATTGAACAATGTGGTCATATTTAATCATTTGATCTTGTAGAGATTTTGATTTTGAAAGCCAAGACTTTAAAGACCTAATTTTGTCTCCTAAAGTAGAATTTGCATGGCTAGAGAGAGAGGGAGAAAAAAAAATCATTTCTTTAGAAGTTAGTTTAGAGTTAGAATTCTATTGTTTCATCTTTCTAGAAAAAAAACCAGTGAAGGTGGTTTGCAAACCTTCTTAAACTTTCAATCATGACATTTAAAAATACTCATCTAAATATCAAAGGGAGAGGGGGAGAGAGAAGGGGGAAGGGGAGGATTGGGGAGAGCTTAGGGGAGTGGGATGGTTGAGATGGAGGAAGGGTGGGTATGGGAGCAGGGAAGAAGATATCTACATTAAGGGAGCCATTTTAGGGTTGGCAAGAGACTTGGCTCTAGAGGGGATCCCAGGTGTCCGCGGGGATGTCCCCAGCTAGGTCCTTGGGAGCAGAGGAGAGGGAGCCTGAAATGGCCTTCTCCCATAGCCACACTTGCATATCACCATAGAATCTTCATCTGGCAATGGATGGAGATAGAGACAGAGACCCACATTGGAGCACTGGACTGAGCTCCCAGGGTCCAAATGAGGAGCAGAAGGAGGGAGAACATGAGCAAGGAAGTCAGGACCGCGAGGGGTGCACCCACCCACTGAGACGGTGGGAATGATCTATTGGGAGCTCACCAAGGCCAGCTGGACTGGGACTTATGGAGCATGTGATCAAAGCAGACTCTCTGAATGTGGCTGATGGTGGAGACTGACTGAGAAGTCAAGAACAATGGCACTGGGTTTTGATCCTACTGCATGTACTGGCTTTGTGGGAGCCTAGGCTGTTTGGATGCTCACCTTCCTAAAGCTGGATGGAGGGAGGAGGACCTTGGACTTCCCACAGGGCAGGGAACCCTGACTGCTCTTAGGACTGGAGAGGGAGGGGGAGGGAAATGGGAGGAGGAGAGGAGGTGGAAATTTTGAATGGCATTATTTATAAAATAAAATGTTTGAAT